>NC_134718.1:11160008-11463038 GCF_049634645.1 Pelodiscus sinensis
TAGTCTAGACATACCCTTAGATTGTTAACTCTTAGGGTATGTCTACACTTGCACCCTAGTTCGAACTAGGGATGCAAATATAGGCATTCGAAATAGTCAATGGAGCCAGGATTTAAATATCCCATGATTCATTAGCATAGTCTCAGCTGTGCGCTATTCCGAACGCCAACTGATTCGAAAATGAAAGCGCTCTCTGAGCCGCGTTAGTTTGAATCAACCCCCTTGGTTCGAACTAACGTTACTCCTCAAAAAATGAGTAACATTAGCTCGAACCAAGGGGTTTGATTTGAACTTTGATTTGAAAGCCTGGAGAGCGCTTTCACTTTCGAATCAGCTTGCGTTCGGAATAGCACGTGGCTAAGATTATGCTAATGAAGCACGGGATATTTAAATTCTGGCTTCATTGACTATTTCAAATGCCTACATTTGCATCCCTAGTTCGAACTAGGGTGCAAGTGTAGACATATCCTCAGAGACAGGGCCTGTCTTTTTGTTATGTGTTTGTACAATCTCTATCATGAGCCGATCCTAGCCCATGATAGGGTGCTACTCAATATAAATAAATAAAAAATAAATATATACATTATTTTATTTCACTTGCTTGGACTTACTGTCTGCATAGCGGAGGATTCTGGTGTTTTTTATGAAAACTTCCCCCCGTTGGAAGTTTAGGTAAGAAACAGGAAATAAAAAAATAGTGTTTTCTAAAAAGCACTAAATGGTGACCTCATAGACTAGGAAGAGACTAAAACTGTGAGTTGATAGAAACCCATGTAATTGTACAGATGGGACGGTTTGTGTTCTCTTGATGGCTAATAATAATAATATTGGAACTTGTAATAAGATAGAATTCCCATTTAAAGCTTGTTGCTAACACCTTCATGTTCTGATACAGTTAATTTTATCAAGTAAGATTGAAAAAAACACATCATTTAAAAAAAAGTGTGATGCATGCCACGTTTAATGATTAGCACTCGCATTGGTGTTTTTAATGTCAAATATTTTCATGTAAAATACAAACCTTTGTGTACGCAATGTTTTATTCTAATTATAAACTGGCTTTTTTTTTTAATTAAATATATTTCATAGCGTTTGCCTTTCTTATACACAGAACTACTCCAGCAAAGCTGTTAATTAAAGTCAGTTTGGTAGAGTGCCAAATGGTTAGGGTACTTGGGGCAAGAAGAATCACTAATTTGAAAGAGTGAAGCTGTAATTGGCTATTTATAGCAGAGCTTCTGGCGCCGCATGTTCTGGTTGTTCTAGTCAAAGGAAGCACTTCAGTCACTAAGACAGATATCTGAGCAATATAATTTTGTGTTTGAGGAAAATGTTAAGCCTTTTACACACACACACACACACACACACACACACACACACACACACACACACACACACACACACACACTGCATCAGACATTCTAGATAGTTCACATTGAGAAGAGCCATATATACATAATTGATGTTAATATGATCTATTTCTATGTTAGTTGCCTTGCTTGTAGGACAACTTGAACCTGATTGAATGACTCATCTACAAAATGCTTAAGGAGAAACTTCCATGGGTGTTGAGGGTCATGAGCACTGGGCTAGATGGGAGAGGAGTCTTGATTTTTTTTTGGGGGGGGGGAGGGTGGACATAACATGGAGTAATAGTATGGAAAAGGATGAGAGGCAGTGGTTTAGCTTCAAGGCCAACAGAGCTATGGAAATGCTGCCATTTCCTTTCAGGGCCCTGAATTTGGTATCCGATGAATTCTAGCCATGTCTGCCAGCATAGGTGGGGTGTGTGGGGGTGGGGGTAGAGCCCTTTGTCATTGACAGTTGCTTTAGTGCTCCTGATGACTAAAGGATATATTGTAACACCATTTCACAAAATAACGGAAAACATGAAACCGTTTCTTAATGGAACTCAGCAGAACCAATCATTTTCTCCACAGGTTCTGTCCTACATCCAATTTGGTTTCAGTGAGTGGTTCATCCACACAGATTATACACTGTCAGCTGGTGCTAATATTGTGGCTAATTGTCAATCATATCAGGACCTTTTGACATAAAAGGGGAGGAAGAATGAAAGCAAAGACAAGATGTATTTTCCCTTTGAAGAAACGAGTGATGTGTTTAGAGTGGCAGCATCTCATCTGAGCCTTTCAAGACATTGGCTTGAAAACATCAACATTTATGAAAATGCCAAATACATTTTACGTTTTCTTTTCCTTTTCTTTCTTCTTTATGATCATGTTTCTTTTAAATAAATTCTCGGCTAGGGTTGACATTTCCTCACTGCATGACTTCAGTTCCTGCTAGTTTACTATGTGATCTCATTGGTACAGCTGTATAAGCTTTTAAAACGTTACCTTGACTTCAACTTCTGATTGTATCTTTTAAAAATTCCACAGTGCTTGAATTTAGAAAACGAGGGAGGAAAATAAGCAGAGGTTCATATCAAAGCACACTTGGAAGTTTAAGATGGCAGGAAAGCAAGCCCAGGATGATTACATGTATAAGGTGAAATTCATATATCTGTATACATGGCAGAAGTAATCAGACATTGTGCATGGAATTCTGTGGGTGTTGGGAGCAGGAGTCTACTCTGCAACACACAAACAGGCTCTGAGATCTCTCTATATCTCTTTGTAGCTGCTATTCAAAGCTAGGATAGTAGCAGCTGTCACAGCCAGTCTCCCCAAGTGCAAAGATTTGAGGCTCGTGGTTTGGCCCTCATCTCTGTGCCTGGGACTTGGATCTATCTTACTTTGCATGTTCTGGATCTCTGATTCCCACTTGGCCTTCATTCATAAACATTTAGACCTTTCTTGCATCTTCATCTTAGTTAGACCCACATGGAGCAATTGAGACCTCAAGTTGAGTGTCTCAATTTCATTGTTAAAAGTTATATGAGTCCCATGGGCCTAAATGACTTAAAACTGAGTTCTTTGGCACATTTGAAATTTTCCCTCTTGGTATTAAAGTCAAGGAGTTTAAAATCTCTAACCAGATATACCCAAAAAAGTATGGGAGAAAGGAATTCTCATCATCCCACTTTATCAATGGAGAAATGAGGCTATGTTGTCATGGCCCATATTGGGCTGCACATCCTTTACTTCTTGGCACAGCTTGTGGTGCCTGCTTCTATGGGGAGAATTGAGGCATCTCATTGGACACTCTTCCAGGGAGCCAATGGGGTCCCGTGAATAGGGCACTGGACTAGCACTGTGGATCTCCAGGTTCTGTTCTTTGCTCTATTGCTATGTGTGATGTTGAGCGAGTCATTTTACCTGTTGATGCTTCAGTTTCTCTATCTGGAAAGTGGGTACTATCGGAGTTAGGGGTCCAGTTAGGCAAACAGTGTACTCATAGCATTAGCCCTTAACTCCTTTGAAGCCAATAAACTGGGCTTGTGAGGCCAGGTCTATGCTATGGGGCAATGTCGAACTAAAGTACACAACTCCAGCCATGTGAATAGTGTAGCTGGAGTCTACATGCCTTAGCGCAAGTTGTCATGGCGTCTCCACTGTGCGGGGAGTCAATTGGAGAAACTCCCACTCCATTGAAGTATCGGAGTCGACAGGAGTGCCATCGGTGGTTGATTTAGTGGGTCTTCATTAGACATGCTAAATCAACCCCCCGGGAGAAAGATCCCTGCAGCACCTATCTCCCTGTAAGTGTAGACAAGGCCTCAGTAAAGACTTTACAATGAATAAAGGATGGAAGGGTTTACTCCCGGTTAGTATGGTCTTCCGTCTCTGTCAAGTGCTGTCATTGCTAAAAAGCCCCACCAAGAAAACAGCTGCCAGGCTGCTTTAATGCAGCTTTTTTTATCCAACCTAACACCTATAATATCAAGAAGGTTAAGTGTGAAATGTCTTTAGAATGTGAAGGGATTTTGCTTCCTCCCACCAATCAAGGCTGAGGTTTTTTGTTTTTGTTTTTTCCCTTTTTGATGCCATGATGTGAACCTGCCGGTTTTAATTCACATCTCCTGACCGCAGGGAAATGATCAATGGCACAATTAGGTCACAGATGCTGGAAATACGAGTGTGGCACACAGCCAGAGTCAGACTTTCACTTTGCATCTGACCCTAAGTGGTGGTGCGCGTGTCTGCATCTCCCTTAGAAGTACTGAGCGCTGCGGATGTGGACCGCATTTCAGACTGTGGCCCTGCGTTGCTAACTCCTGTCTCTTATTGCTGAAGCGTATTTTCTAGCATGCCTGTAAACCAGACATAGGTTTGGATTTCCGTTTTTATTCGTGTAAATAAATTATCCTTCCCACCACGTTCTAAGTGTCCTTTTTAAAGTTGTGCAACAGACCAGAAGGAAAAAACCAGCAGGCGGATAATGAAGGGACCTGAAGCATTGTGAAGGATGGTCTTGCAGTTTAGGCACTAAACTGGGATTTGAGTGAGCTAGATCCAGTTCCTAGCTATGCCCTACACTTCCTGTGTGATCTTGGGCAAGCTACTTTGGCGTCAGTGTCCCAAAGTACTTAAGCAGATGCCTAATTGCCATTGTTGTCAATATGACATGAGCATTTGCTTAAAGGCAAACAAGTGCTTGACTGAAGAATCAGGGGCGTATAATCTCTTTGTGCCTTAGTTCCCCTCTGTAAAATGGAGATGAGCATGCGTCCCTCTCTTCCACATGGGACTGTGAGGCATTTGGGATACTCTAGTGACAGGAGCTATTTAAAATGCTAGATAGGCTTGAAAAAATCAAGTTTGTGTGCCTAATTCACAACTGCCTTGCTCGTGTGCTGAGTGACCATAAAGCGCTACCCAGTAACTATGGGAAGGTTTTACGTGCAGTCTGCAGCTCACGTTGCAAAAGTGTAACTGACTATACCAAGTGCAAAGCAGTAGAGAATCAGGTGTCAGATCTTTAATGCAGCTTTAGAAATAGAAACCATTTCAGAACTCCTGCTAACATAGAGCAATACATGAGGACGAGCAGAAAAAGGAATCTTGATCGCTAAAAGAATTTTAGCTGAGTGAGGGAAGTAGCAACAACTCCTGCTTGGAAGATCATATTTGACATAATATATTATATACAATAATTACATGGGAAAGGTAGGTATGCTGGCCTGTGAAATGCTTGACTTATTTTACCAGGCACATACTTACATTCTGCTGAGATTTAAATGGAGTTTTGAGGCAACTGTTAAATGCGTCGGCAGCACAAAACCTAAGAGACGGTTAAAGCCAAAACCCAACCCATGCAAAGATTCCAGGGGGGGAATGTCCAGGCCTAAACTGGGTTAGTGAACTGGATGCACAGATACAAGATAAGACTGGGAACCAATGCTATACAGGCAGTCCCCGGGTTACGTACAAGATAGGGACTGTAGATTTGTTCTTAAGTTGAATTTGTATGTAAGTCAGAACTGGTACATATTGTAGGGGAAACTCTAGCCAAACATTTCTCCAGAGCTCAGTTTTATTCTCCCACACCTCACTTCCCTCAGTCCTTTATTCTCAAGCTGAGGTGTCTGCTGAGAAAAGCCACTCCACGTCTGCCTGGTCTGCTGGGGGGGGGGGGTCGCTAGCTTCGCGTCTCCCTGGTCTGCTGGGGGGAAGCAGCTAGTGCGGGGTTGCCTCACCCCGTTTGTAAGTAGGGATCCGATGTAAGTCGGATCCATGTAACCCGGGGACTGCCTGTACTTACAGAAGAAGGGACTCTACCATGGGAAGCAGTGACTCTGAAAAAGATGTGGGAGTCATGGTGGATAATCAACTGAGCAGGAGCTCCTGGGATAAAGCTGTGGCCAAAGGGAATCTTGAATAGGAATAGAGACAGAGATGAAAGAGGGAAGGTACGACCTATTGGTAAGAAATTGGCTGAAGCTGTGCAAGGAAGTCGGTCCGATGTGGTATGCTGTACCAGCAAGCCGGCATGGTGTACTGGAAAGACACCTTACTGCCCTCAGTGCCTCCACGGTGCTTCCTCTCAAGAGAAAAGAGCAGGGATGGGGGGCTGGGAGCAGTATGGCAGCAGGAGGAGCTGCCAGCATTCTGTTCCGTTTCCTGCATGCGGCTGCCCCTCCCAGTGAGGAAAAAGAGCATAGCCCCCAGCCCAGTCCTCCGGCTGCCTCTGCTACATGGAAGCATGGGGGCTGAGCTCAGTGGTCTACTCAATTAATTAAGCTTAACAAACAGAAGATTCAGGGGTGATTTGATCACAGTCCATCAGTACCTACATGGGGAACAAATATTTAAAAATGGACTATTCTATCTAGCAGAGAGAGGTGTGAGTTTTTGACAGTGACAATAATTAATCTTTGGAACAATTTGCCATTGGTTGTGGTGGATTCTCCACCACTGACCATTTAAAATCAAGATTAGATCTTTTGGTAAAAGACTTACTCTAGGAATTACTTTTGAGAAGATCCTCTGACCTTCTAGTCTGGTCACAATGGCCTTGGTATGTGTAAGAAAAAAGACATGACAAAAGAACTTACTTTAAGCTAAAAGTAAAGAGTTATACAAGCTTTCCTTGGAACCCAGAACTGTCCCGTCCACAGGATAGTTTTGGTTGGCCACACTAAGCGCCATGCTTAGGGGTCCTCACAGTGGCTACCTCAACTTCCTATGGAAGGGACAGAGGGGATTTACCTGGGCGCCTGAGTGGAGCAGCAGCAGGGGTCCCCACACACACCACGGTGGCGGGAGTCAGAGCAGCCCGGCAGCCTGCCATACTCCATTCCACCTCACCTGGCCCTCTACACTTGGCTTCTCCATGGCAACAAGAAACAGAATGCTCTGGCCCCGAGCCACTTCACTTCCTGCTGCCATGGAGAAGCCAAGTGCACCAGGCTAGGAGAGGGCAGCGGGTTGGAGTGGAGCAAGCCGCTGGGTGAGGGTAAGGAGGGGTCAAACCTGCTGCCACCCCACACCAGGCCTCTGGTAATTTCCACAAAAGACATGGTGAGTGGGGCTTGTGGGAAGGGATAGAACGGGGCAGGGAGGAGATGAAGCAGGGGCAGGACCTGGTGTGTGTGGGGGTGGATAATACCCCAGGCCCTGCACTCGGTTGGCTACGTAGAGCCAAATTCTTATAGGTTCAAAGTTCTTGACATGCCAGTGACAGGTTGTTTGTGGAATATTCTGGATGGGTCAAATAGATGGTACAATATCAAATCAAAATTAGCTCTTCTCCCCAAACATGCATTACAATCCAAATTTTGTTAATGGTACTTGTGTTAAATGCTTGTCTGCCTCTACACGTCCTGGTTCCAGTCAGGACAAGTGGTGAAAATATCAGAAAAGCGCCCCATCTGCCTTAACTCTCTCTGCTCCCTTTGTTTTTGGGTGCTTCCTTTGATGGGGCCGAAGGGACACTTCTGATACTCGGAAGCTGATTCTCAGATGAAAGAGGTTTAGACGGGCGTCTGAATCTCAATGAACTTAATCTCCAAATCTTGGGAGCACCCTTCACCATTCCAAACCCACCTCTTTCAGAGCCATGACCAGAGGTAGGCAAGGTACAATATTGGATGCCTCACAAATAGCACCGAGTTTATCACCCCACCACCCCTGTCATTACTTCTGCTTGTAGATGGGGAACTGTGGCAGATCTGGCAAGTGAACTCACACCTCGCCCATCTCAGTTTAGAAAAAGCCACCCCCGCTCTGCCAATCCCAAGGCCCCTTCATTAGAGCAGTAACATGGGCATTACTGTTGCCATCATGAAATGGCTGCATAGACCACTGGTTGGACATTGGCAGGCTACCTCCCTTGCTCATTCTATCCTCCTGAGTCTGGCGAAATTGAAATTTGTCACATCCTTTCAGCCCACAGGAGGTTATGGGAGGTTTTATCTGACTCGGAGACACAATGGCTCCCCCAGATTATTTTCAGCAGAATGCAGTTTAGCACGGCAGCTCTGCTGTCCAGCGCTCTATTCTCTGCAAATTCAGACTGGGTATGGTACATAGCACCCTTTCCCAAATCTTCTAGGCAGCTTTTTGAAGTCCCGTGTTTTTTGCCTGGCTTATTATTTACACTGCTTTGGAGAGAGCAATGGAGAAAACTCTATTAGCAAAGCTCTTAATTGATTTTCCTTTTATATAGTTGATCATCCATGCTGGTTATTGATGGCAACTGATTATCTTCTGCCCCCCACCCCTCCATGCTCTTCTCCCTTTCCCTCCACCCCAAATTGAATCAGAACATAGTGAAGAGGGCACTTTTGTAAAAACCCTGTCTAAGAAACCAAATCATAGACATGAGGAAGTTAAAAAGAAAAATCACCAGTGACTGATACTGGAGCATTAGTAAGTGCTAACCAGCAAAAAAAAAAAAAAAAAAAAAAAAGGAAGCCTTCAGTTCCATGCAAAAATTGTATTTAAAATTTGGCCCTGGTCTATAGAATAAGGGTCTTGTAGATTAAATACTAATTTAGTCTGGCTGAATTGGTACAGAAGTGCCTGCCTGTACCATACATCTGTGGAATGCCCTGGAATGTCGTGGTGCAAATGGTGCCATGGACCATGAATACTAAATTGTGTCTGAACGTAGAACGTAGAAGGGGGTCTTCAGGAAGGTCTAATGTTCTGATGCTCGGGGTAACAAACAGATCTTTGATGGCAAAAGCCCTGCTAAGGATGCAATCATGTGAGTTGCTGTGCGCTACCTACCAAGTGCTCAGGACTTGCAGTGACAGCATGGAAGGTTGTTGCTCAGGAAAAGCACATCATACTATAGGAAGGCACTAAAAGGCACATGGATGAAGTGGGTTTTTCCCGTGAAAGCTTCTGAATGTGTATATTTTGGTGAGTCTCCTATGTGCCACAGGACCACTCATTTTTGAAGTTAAAGACTAATACGGCTGCCTCTCTGGCCTGAAGGTTAAGCTCTTGGGGATCACTCTGCGAGCTGAATCCAGTTGTTTCCAGCCTCCCCACTCTTCCTCCCACACACTCCCCCCTCCCAAAATCAAACCTCCTCTCCACAATAAACCATGTGCGATGGCCTTCAATTATATAAGTGTAGCCAGCCAAGACTGCTTGCAGATGAAATATTTATGCCAAGGAGCTGAATGTGAGGCTGGAAGAACAATGTGGCCAACTTTCCTAAAACCAGCTGCAAACCTGAAACTCATTTGTGGCAGAAAACTGAAAACTACCCAACCCCCACTATCCCAAACTGCCGATTAGGATTGCTTAGCCCTGCCTTTTGTCAATAACTTCTGAGGTACTTCTTCATCTGAGATGCAAAATGGCAAAAGAAAAAAGAAAGAAAAAGAAATGTAACACAGCCCGTGTGAAATGTTAATGTGTGCTGTTTGCCAAGCACAGATTGCTAGGGGAGTTTGTGGTATAGACTGACTTGATTATATGTAAATACAGACATTAAGGAGCTGTGACAGACCTTTCTGAGTTGACATACAAGAAGGCACATTATTACTTGAGACAAAATCTTGAAAAAAGAGAACCCAAATGCATCTTGATGTGTGATTTTACATTTTGTTAAGTAGTCTGTAGGTTGATTTACTCTTTCCATTCCATGCAGCAGGGTTTCAGGTACATTTATAAACCTGTAGCCATGTTGAAGACCAAGTCCCCCATGAAGATCTTTATGAACTCAGAGCTAACGTTGCCTATACGCTTTTCCTGGCAATACATGCTCTAAAAATCACGGTCATCGCCAGCTAACGGGAGATGAGTATGCAGAAAGTCACTTTATGTCCCTTGCTTCACAAATATGTCTGGACTTAGCAATCATACATGTGAGGGTGATTCCTCCTCTTTCCTACTTGGGCTTGCCTGTGTGGGGAAGGGAGAGTATTGCCATTGAACTGTTAATCTCCTCCTGTGCAGGAGGGAGAAACCTCAGGTTTTGTCTCTTCCTTTTCTCCAGTGCCAAACCCTGGCCAGCACAGGTGATCTGGCATGGAGAGGGAGGTAAGTTACACAAGGCAAAGGGCAGGTTAGTTAATATAAAACACATGGGGTAAGAAAAACTGAACATGGAGTCATAAAATAGCCTTGTAGGGTTATATAGTCTAACCTATTGTATTGTAGCACCATGAAATATTCTTCATTTCTGCAATCAACTTCCTGCCATTCTTAACATATAACCACTCTAATACATGTACATACTTCTGTACATCAGTTATCACCTTAACTCTGACCTCCACAAGCTAATGCTATTCTATCAACGGACATTTTTTGCACTAAAAAAGTCTAAAGTGTTTTATTACTTTAAAAAAGGTCAGAATTATGATTATATGTTTGAGGGACATTCAGAGAAATGGGGCATTGGGTTATGAATGTTTCCTTCCTTGCTAGTCTACCCCTGGTGTGTATTACACTGGAGGCTGCAAAAATAAATCAGAAGGGTGCAGTGACATATCATAAGTTATTCTGTTGTTCACATCTGGGCACATTATGGGACAAATTTTCAGCTAGTGTAGATCAGCTTAGTCTGACTCAATTATCATAGTTCAGACAAGCTAAAAAACAAGAAACAAGTAAGCACACACATACACACACACTAATTTAGGAGGTGCACAAACTTGTGTAAGGGACCTGCAAAAATTGGTAACAAATGATGAAACTCAATTTTTCTGGAAACCGAGAAAATACAATTTTTCAAACTGGTTCCTCCCATCTCTGTCAGAGATATGGCTCAATTAAGGATGATTTGGGGAGTATAATGTACAGCTGTGGGCAACTGGAATTGAAAGCCTTTGAGTTCTTCTTTCACTGTAGATCCAGGATGGGCAACTTGCATGGCTTTTACTTCTCTAGCCATGCAAATCACAGCATGAGAAATAGCTTCCATGCCTCTTCTATAATATAACTTCATTGCACCTGAAATTACATTGCAGAAATACTATTTTGAACTCCACTTTCCCAGTGGAAAGCTTAGGTCAGGCAAAAGTAGCCTGAAGGGATACATTTGCCTGATTAAATTTGATATATTCTATGTATCTTTCCTAGCCTCCAGCCTTCGCTTAGTACATTTATTCTACAAGCACTAAGCCAGTAATCAACTTCAGCACCAACCTATTAGAATTATTATTTTACACTATATATAACTTCTTACCCATGGACCTTGCTGTTTGTTTCATATACACATAAGCTGTGAACTAATGAAATGTATGCCTGGAAATAACTGTGTTTTATCTATCTACAGAAGTGGCATAAGATTTTGTGTTGCCTTTTCAAATTAATGCCTATTAGAAAAATGAATAATTCTCATTCAAGTCACAAAACTTCCAATAATAAATGAAGAGAGCCAGACAAAATCTTTTAAATGAAAAGGGGTTCATATATTTGATAAATTTCCCTTTTAAAAAAATCAATATTTCATGAAAGCTGGTTGATTTTCTCAAAATTGTTCACTTTTTCCCATGAGACTGACACATTTTTGGTTGAAAATTTAAGGAGAAACATTACTGATGTCATTCTAGACATGTTTCATTTATCAAAAATAAGGTTTCTCAGAAAATGACATTTTAATGCTTACCAAATATTAGGATTTTTGGCAAATGAAATTGTTGGTATAAATTTTCATTGAAATTTTTATGAAAAGGTTATTAAAAATGGTCTGCTTCAAATCTTGTAAAATCTTAGCCACTTTGAAATTTTGATTTTCTTTTTCTTAGCAAATGTGCTTCACTTGTTGAAGAGCTTTGAAAACCAGTAACTTTGGGATGGTGGAGGAACAACCAAAATTCTTTTGCCAAACTTAGAGAAAATGAACCAAAAAAAAGAGAGAGGTTTTGTTCTTGTTGCAGCTATGTTCCCTATAATTACAGCATTAAGATCTGATCAATGCCCAGTGACTTCAATGAGTTTTGGATTGAGACTTTTGACTCTCTTAGAGGAAAAGTCCAAAAAAGTTCCCCACACAGCTAGATAAGCCACCTGCTTCTCATATTTAGCATGTGGAAATGGATGAATTATCTTGATTCTGTGCTTTGTGTGTGTGTAAACAAAAAAGGCATTCATTCAGTTACACCAGGTGTTGCACATTTTGGCATCATTTTTGCAAAATCCCCCGTTAATTAACACTGCTTGCTATACTCATGCACAAAGTCTTACTGAGTAATCCAAGCGGGGTTCGGCACAAAGCTTTGCTGCATTGTTCACTGGTACAAACTGCTTTTTGCTATGTTTAAAAATCTTCTAAACCTGTGCTCACAATAGCAGAAATGGCCATTCCACCTCTTCCACGCAGCGATTTTCTCAAAATACTCCTGAAGAGAAATCTGTAAGCATGGCCTAAATGGAGCTTCATTTCCAATCTCTGCTGATAGCAGAGAAGAGCATTTGAGGGGACAACCTATGAATGGTGGGAATAACAGGCTAGGATTTTCAAAGCTATTTAGCGGCCTAAGGATGCAGATAGGCACCTGGGCTGAGTTTTAAAGGCACATAAGCAGGTTAACTGCCGGGTTCCCATTGATTTCCATGGGACTTTGGTGCCTAACCTGATTAGGTGCTTTTGAAAATCTGACTAAGTGGCTGTCTGTATGTTTTAGCTTTGAAAATCTGCCCTTATATGTGCAAGTTGAACCTCTCTAATCCGGCACTCTCTGGTACGGCAACATCCCTGGTCCGGCATGATTTTAGTTAGCGAGGGTGAGGCCAAGTTTACCACGGTCCCATAAAGTTGTTTACAGCCACCAGGCCTGGCTTTCAGTGTTCTGTGCTGTTATTTAGCTCTAATTCGCCCTTCAATGTCCGGAAGTGTTGGAAATGCTGCTAGACAATATTGACTTCCTGTGGTTCGGCAAATCTTCTGATGTGGCACCAGTCAGGTTCTGAGGGGGCTGGACTACAGAGGGTCAACCTGTACTCGATAAAGACAAGTTTTGTCAAAATGGATTAAATCAATATCAGTTCAACAGCTGGTTGAAAATATAAAACTATAATTTCCTCCTATTTTTCTTTTGCCCGTGGCTGTTGCCATGATTCCCTCATTACTGGCTGAGTAGCCTGAAATCTTGGCTTTCTTAAACTTCTGCAGTAAGCAAACAATTTGCCACATCTCAGTGAGAGACAGTCATTTTAATTACTGCATAATTCTGTTAATCTATTGAAGTGCACCCACCTATTTGGTTTGTAATGCCAAGCTCACTATAACCAAGAGGCTGGCTTTAATATACAGTATATGCCACAGGTCCATAAGTGTCCTTTGTAAGAATTACAGTACACCAGGTATTATAGCCCAGGGAATGCACAGGACTAATACAGGATATTGCTTCTGTTGTAAGCAGTAAACAGTAAACAGTTGCATGATCTAAGCAACTTAACAACAGTCTTGAAGAGGGCACCTAATTTAATAAAGTATTTGTTGTATGTTGACTACCCATGGATTGTAAAAGCAGCACCTATGGAAGTTGAATTAGCATAAAAGGTTGGTGTAATGAACTGCAGATTACATATTCAAATCAATACGTTTGCTAGTGGGATGCTGCAAACTCACAGAGTACTTAGGCATGTAGTCATTAATTAGGAAGATACAGTAGCTGTATCAAATTAGTATAAACAGTTAACTTGTGAAAAGTCTGTTTATATTTTAGGTGATATCAAATAAGTGACATATAAGCAATAAGTGCAGCACCTTTTGTATAGTGGGTGTAATAAAATCTGATTCAGGGCTTGAGTCTCAATTCACTTCAAAGCACCTCTATACTGTTCTGGCCAGATAACAGGGTTTTAACACGGGCATAAATGATATTTAACTTTAAGACAGTGTGATCTGAAGAGGCCTTACTGTAAGTGAGCTAGGTTTTCAGTCCCTTAAAACTAGGGCCCTGTCTTGAAGTGAATAGGCCTAATGACCTATGTGCTGCAAATTGCACAGTCATGCCTTAATCTGTTGGATTGCTAATGACAATAATCAATAGCTGATCATAAAAACACTGTTCACTGAGCAGTACATGTTCTCTGCTATAGGGAAGAGCCTGTTATTATATATGTTTTCCTCATACAGCTGTTGATATACTGTGATTGTTACCCTAAAACGTCTCTTCATTAGGTTCATTGGATTAAGCTCCTTGAACTTGGCACTACAGAGTTCGTATTCGAACCCTTTGATCACTCTCATGGCTCTTCTTTAGCCTCCTACAATGTATTAGCATCCTTCTTGAATTGTGGACACCAGAGCAAGAGCCAGTGTTGCGACAGCAGTCACACAAGTGCCAAATACAGAGCTAATATGATCTCTCTACTTCTATTAAAGATTCTCCTGTTTCTGCATGCCAGGGGCACATTAATTCAGGGCCACGGTGTTACACGGGGGATTGTGTTCACCCAATTAACCCCCAGGACTCCCAAAGTGTTCCTGAGTCACTGCTTCCAAGAATATAGTCCTCCATTCTGCAAGTATGAGGCCTTCATGCAGTGTTCCTGGATGTATATACAAGTTGGACCTCCCTAGTCCAGCATCCTCAGGACCTGACCGGTCCTGAAAGGGGGTACTTGCTAGACCAAGGGAAGTCCCCTGCTACCAGTCTCCAGCCCACCACCCCTCAGTGCTGTTGGCTCTGTTGCCCCAGCTAGCTTCCTGGTCTCCAGCCACAAATACAGCTGGCCTTGACCAACCCCACTTCCAGCGGCCTTTGGCCCCAGCTGAACTGCCTGCCAGGCTGTAGCTGGCTCTGGTTGGGCTGCTGGGGTCTGTCGCTGGCCTCAGTCTCACTGCTATAGGCTCCCAGAGGCTGCTGGAGGCTGCAGCCCTGGACCGCTGCCATGGGCTCTGGCCCTGGTCCTGCTTCTGGATGCTAGCCCTCATGCCAGTTGGCTCTTGGGGCTGTCTGGTCCAGGAACATCCATGGTCCTGCTGGACCACAGATGTTGCCGGACCAGAGAGTGCCAATTTTGGGAGATGCTGCCAGTATTGACATTTAGCTGTAGCAAACCAACGAGCAGCCCTAAGGGTGCAACCATACCGTGGCGCAGCACATTGCCAGCATGGAGCAATTGCAGCCTCATGAAGAACAAATATTAGTTTAAAATATTCCGATGTTCTTAAGTGCTGCAGTTGCACTTGATGTTTTCTCAGCCCAGATCTCCTACGCGGCGTATCTCACGTTAGCGCTGATGTTCAGATTGGTAAGGATAAAGATTTAACAGGTTGAATGGAATGGTATTACTCCAATGCATGAGGGATTTCTTTTCATTGTTCATCTGTGAAATTGAGACAATTAATTACAGGGGGAAGAAATGAAATATTGTGCATTCATGACTAGAGGAGCATGGCAGTTCTTTTAATAGAAGTTTTTTGTTATATGCACTCAGTGCTTTCCCGTCGGCTAGTATTGCTTTTCAGAGGTTCCTGGACTGGTGGTAGGGTTTCCCAGATCTCTGGATGGGGGCTCAAACCAATTATTTTTTATTTTTTAATGTTGAAAGAACCCCTAGCACCACCTGGCAGAAGGCTTTATATTCTTGCTATTAGGAAAATTTCAATGCAACAGAACAAGAGGATACTAAAACTAGTGCACACACTTAGCCACACAGCAGACTTTGTGGACCATTTCCTATTAATACTATGATATAATGCAAACCAGTACTTCAGCAGAGCTTTATAATGCGGTGGCACTGATTTGCTGCTCTGTTCTATGAAGTAATGGGACCTCTTTCGTTGTTAGATGCCAATTGACAATTCAGGGCAGGAATAACAAAAGAAGCATGGGTGGTCTGGATTCTTGTGATTCCTGAAAGCTGAAAATCAAGGTGAGCCCAAGGCAAATAATCCACATTCAAATTTCCATTATAAAAACTCTAATTCTCCTACCAAGTCATCAGGAGGTTTGGGGCTTTTTTTTCCCCCTTCTGACAAGCAGCAGTTATTTATCAAATAGTTAAGTATGTCCAAGGTACGGTACATATCTGAAATGAGGTTGTCCTTGAATGATGGATCAAGAGAGAGTTTAAAAGTACAGGTTTCCCCACTGTTTTGTTTCTGGGACTATTCAGGAACAAGAAGCCAACCCATGTGTGTTGTCCATAGCTCGATAAGGCCAAAGAAGTTAACAGAGAAAATTCTTTCCTTATAGGAAACTAGAAGTTTTACCCAGCATTGCTCATGTCCTTAACTCAATTAATTTTTTGTTGAAATGAAAGAAAATGTCCATGCTTCATTGAAATCATTGTGCTGGGGTGGGGCTGGGGAGGAGAGGTTCAGGATATAGGCTGCCCCAGGGAAAGAGGTCAACCCCAGCCCTCTCTCACTGCAGCAGCTTGGGGCCAGGTGAGAAGCATCTGTACATGGCCATTGCAGTTCCAGCGGGCATAGCTGGGGGAATGGAGTGTCCCCCCCACTCCCCCCACTGGGGCAGATCCAGGTTTGTCTGCCTCCTTTGCTCTCCTGCCAGAATGCGGAATGCAGCAAATGGGGCACTTTCCCCTTTTTTCACCTGCCTGGTGATTCTGTTTCTTCTCTATCTGGGTTTATGAGAAGCCAGTCCCATTCCAGGCACATGCCATTTTCCTGGCACAACTTGCTTTAAGTTACGATAAGAGGAAGCTGCATACTGAATTTGGTGGTCCTAACTCTTACTGTTTAGGAGAGAAGCTTCAGAGGGGTAGCCGAGTTAGTCTGTACAGGATAAACTTAAAAAACAACAAATAGTCTGGTAGCACCTTAAAGACTAACACAACCTGTAGATGGTGGTATGAGCTTTCGTGGGCACAGCCCACTTCTTCAGGTGGATGACCGGAGTGTTGGATGTCCAGAACAAAAAAGAGTTATTGAACAGACAGGCAGGCGAACTCTCTCAAATATAGTACTAGCATACTTGCATAGTGTTACTAGGGTCCCAGGGCAGGGGACTGGTGGTGTGAAGGGGCATGCGGTGGAGGGAGTGCAGGAGGTGCAAACGGGGTGCAAGAGTGAGGGTTGAGGGATGAGGAGAAGCTCAGGGTGGAGGGGTCCCATCTAGCACAGGCTTTTTCTCTCCCCCAGCCCTCCTTCCAGCTGCCAAGGATGTTTCTCTCCTCCCCCCTTCCCCTGCCTCCCGCCCAGACCTCTTCTCAGAAGCCAGGGGCATTTTTTCTCCCCTCAATGTGCCCCCCAGCTATCAGGTGCATTTTCTCTCCCACCAGCCCCTCTCTCTGTCCCAGCTGCTGGAGCCTTTTTACTCCCTCCAGCCCACCCCAGCTGCCAGAGGCTGTTTCTGTCACCCCCTCCGGCACTGTGACCAAGGGCTGGAAGGGCAGGGAAGGGTTTGGGGCACAGGGGCTACTTACTGGGTATGCTGGCAGAACCTGAGCTCTTCTGACCTCTGGCTTGGTGGTACGGCTGCCTCTAGTGGACACTGCAGGATAGTTCTCCCCAGCAGGCTGGCTGGCCCCAAGGGCCACTCTCCTATCATGTCTCTCTGGACAGCAGCCCTTCCCTTTGCATGTTATGGAAAACTCTCCTTTTCCCCAGGCTTTTGGTTGTCCTGGCACAACCAAACTCTGACCTTGCGTTAAGTTAGGAAAAGAGGAAGCTCCATAGCAAATTTGGTGGCCCTGGCTCTTTCCATTTAGGAAAAATTCTTGAACAAATGTTCTTCCAGATAGATGGACAGACACACTCTAAAACATAACTATAGAGATACATGGTCAATACAGTCGAAGATCCATATGCTTTATGTGCGTTTTAAATTTTTTTTCATATGTGCAAAAATGTAGGGAGGGACTAAAGCCACCACCGGATAGTGCAAACAAAAACCACGCCAGCTGTCCCCACTTCTCCGCTAAGGCACCTGGCTGCCGACCTGCAGTGCCACTTTTTGAGTTCCAGGTCCCTTTCTGAGCAGACTGCCAATAACAGCTGACAAAGCCCGCGTGCGCAGGGGTTGTGTGGTGTGTACACGCATGGAGAAGGACGAGACCACCAAGCTAATCTTAACTTGTGACCTAATCAAGGATCTGAACCTACGTCTCCTGAGATGAAAGGCTATTGCACTTATTTTTCATCTAAAAAGCCATTTGGAGTGCATATAGACTGTTCCCCTCGAGAGAAAGTGTCAGGCTGATGTACGGCAGCACAAAATGGGAGTGTAAATGTAGGTGATGTTCACGGACTAGTGAATAGGGCTAGTTTACTAAGAAATGAATTACTAGCAAAACAAATGCACCAGCTCCAACCTGAGACTCTCTCCTTACTTATTTAAAGATGATTTTATCAGCGCTCACAGAGCTGTTGATTCTGGCAAGTTTCAAAGGACACTGTTGTCTCAAAGAAAGTTTAAGTACAGAGCATTTGTTCTCAATTTTTATTTTTAATTTATAGGGACAGAAAAAGGAGCTGAAGAGGACTTACAGAAATGGAAATGGCTTATTGCTCTCTTGTCAGAATGATAAAAATTCATTTGTTCAAGGGCTCCTTGGTTAATATAGGCATGCTTGAAATTAACCAACCTTCATATTTAATAACCAGGAAGACTTATCGAGCCTGCTCTATTTCAGGAGAATGCAAATAAGCAGTCAGTTTTATTGCATGAGCATTACTGAGTCAAGGCAGATTGCACCAAGGGAATTTTGCTGCTGATGCTAGTGCAGAAAAATAGGCTGGAATTTTTTACAGGACCCCAAGGGAGTTAGGCACCCAAATCTTAGTTCATTTCAGTCCTTAGGCTCCTTTGAAATTCCAGGCCACAGAAGCTTGACCAGCAGTTTATGATCGCGATTCTTTTTCTCTGCAAAGGCTCCTGTTCATGGCCAAGTGTTTATTTTGTGCAGGAGGTGGGCTTCCCGGTTTTCAATTCCTGGGGAGAGAGGCCATTGCACCGTTGTTGAAAGACATCTTCTGGTTCGTTTGGAATCAGGGCTAACAGGATCTGAAAGGAGCAGTGTGTTGCTAGGCCTGGTTCAATCCTACAGGCAAATCAGATAGTCGCTGAGGGCAGGAAAATATTTAGTTAGTTTGTGGGTGATGTACATATTTGTTTTCTTAGGGCAGCAAATAGTCCAGAGTCCAGCCAAGCTTGTCCAAATGGATTGCCCAGTAAGAAGCCATTGAGGGGGAATTGACGAGAAATGAATGGGGAGAATCTACGAAGAGCTGGTGCTCATCTTATAAAAACTAGTCTGGTAAATTCCCAATCTTAAAAATTGGTTCTTTGTATTACAGTAGCAGCTAGAGAAGCCCCAACTATGGGCAGGTCTATACTAGTCCCGGAAAGTCAGCTTAAGATATGCAACTCTTAAGTCGACGTACCTTAAGCCAAACTTGATGCCATCTTCACAGCAGAAGGTCTACGGGAGCAAACTCTCCCATCGGCTTCCCTTAACTTATCGCAAATCGAGGAATATCAGTGCCAACCAGATGCATCCTCAGAGTTCGATTTAGTGGGTCTTTGCTAGACCTGCAAAGTTGGCGTAAGATATGCAGCTTACTAAAGCTGCAAAATGGAACACCAGAAGATTGATCTCCAAGTGGAGGCATGACCTAAGACTGGGACCCCATTTTGCTAGGTACTGTGCAAATACAGAAGTTTTTCCCAGCTACATCAGGATCTACAGTCACTGGTAGAGTTAGCTATTTTCAGTGATAAGTGAACCTCAAATGTTTGAAGGTTCATTTTAGAAAAGACTCCAAAGCGCTGAGGAGAAGAGCAATTTTGTAAGTGTGCCAGTCA
Source organism: Pelodiscus sinensis (assembly GCF_049634645.1). Taxonomy (NCBI): domain Eukaryota; kingdom Metazoa; phylum Chordata; order Testudines; family Trionychidae; genus Pelodiscus; species Pelodiscus sinensis. The sequence continues at coordinate 11,179,597 of NC_134718.1, forward strand.
TAGACCATGCATTGTATTTGGTCTGTTGAAATGTGTAGAGATAATTGGAAGGATTCAAATAAGGAAGAGCAATGAAATTCATACTGAAGAATCTTGAAAACCTCCCAGCAAATGTCAGATGCAGCAACCTAGAGAGAGGTTTGAAATGTGTATTTACTGCAGATCCAGTTAGTAGTAAAATCACTGATTCGTTTTTTGATTCCATAATTGCTTCAAAAATTCTCCTCTGGTTAGGCAACTGTATTTGGTGGACATTTGCCACAGTCAGTAGAAAATAGTGTAATCCATAGAATCCCTCCCAAAAAAAATTGCAATGGTGATTTCCATTTGTGCATGAGATTTTGCTTTCATTTCACAGGAGTGACATTAATGAGTGCTAGATTACATGTTACATTTATATTACTATCAAAAGAATGTGCTTTATTTAAGTTCATAAAATGAAAAAAAAAAGATTAAGGAAGATTTGGCACTTGCTGTAAAAGAAAGTATTGCCAAAAATTGCAATGAGAATAGTGTTAAGATGGAAGAAAAAAATTGGAAGCAGGAGCAACAAATTGGGGCAGCAGAATCATTAGTAAAGTTGCACGCTGAATAGAAACATTGATGTGATTACTGTCTTATACTGAAAATACTGTCCACTTTGGCAAAGCGACGATGCCAACTGTACACTGTAATTTTAGTTGGATAGCCTGTGTCATATTACATTTGACTAAGCAAAAGTTCTTTGGGGTAATTTGCTCTGAGGGCTTTATACAAACCAGTTCCACAAATCTTCCAATATTTACAGGGTGTTTCCTCAGCAGACCACTGCAGTATACTTCTCTGTGGATTGTTATATCATGACATTTGGAAAATGGGTCATTTTGACTTATACTGAAAATGCCAGATCAAGTCCTGAGGTTTAATGCCAGTCGCAATTGGGATTTAGTTGATTGCCCCTCTGCATGTAAATGACGAGACCATGAGTTTTACCTCTCATGAAGAAACCCAACTTTTTGTAGGGGAAAGAAATATATATGATAGCTATAGGGAATACTCTAATGTGGAAATTGACACAGATATTGTATGTGTAAATTTACATTATGGATTTGTGTATGTATTTATGCTTATGTATGTAGAGGATATATGATGGTATCATAAAATTATCATCAATTGGGAATAGTTGCATTATTTGTGATTGACTTTTGAACTGAATAGAAGAGGTGATGCCAAATAAAATCATCTAAAAACTTCATACTCCCTATTGATTAAAAGACACAGCCAACTCATGGGCTATGCATGATATTAAGAATGTTAAAGAAACCGAATAACCAAGCGCAGCCAAATTTATTGTCTACAAAGCAATACAGTTTAGAAAAGGCAGAGTGAATACATCCCCAATTCTTCCCAGAAGCCAAGTCTTGCAGCATTTTTAGTTCCCTTTACCCAGAAGATGTGCTTCCCAAATATCCCTTTAAACTAGGGATAGGGAACCTAAAACCCTGGGGGCCAGATGCAGCTTCCTCACCCCCCCCCCAGCTTGTATGGATCTGGCCCCTGAGGCTCAGGGCTCTTCCTAGTATTGGAGAGCCCACACTGGTACTCCATCCCTCCTTCCCCACCGTGAGGCTGGAGAACACAAAATCTACTAGTCATTAGTAAGAACTTCGAGTATTAAAGTCCTTAAATATCTAAGGTTTTTTATTCTTTGCCTTTCTCACAGTGGAAAAAAAGCCCTAAACATGGGTTTTACTGCAATATTAATAGTGTGAACATTACAAACTGAGGTTTATTTCCTCACTTTTATTAGAATTAAAAATACAACCAACAACATATTTTTGTTAGTCACAAATTTCCTAGAAGTTTGTATTTACATCACCTGTATTTTGGACTAAATGTGACCTGATATTGTCCCTATAACTGAGATGGAAAGCTCCAAAATTAGGAGGTGACTGTTTTGAGCAGAATCTTCTGAGCCAGTTCAAACTGGCTGAGAGGCAGATCCGAGCAGAGAGCTCAGTGAAAATGTGAGCAATTTTTCTGGTACAGCCAGCTACAACAGTCAAATGAGCTTGGCAAATATGCGAGCTGGCCCAGGTGCAAACCTATTAAACTAAAAGATGAATTTAACCAGCCTTCTCAAGTGGGCATATGCGCTGCTCTGTTTGGCATGATCTGAGCCTCTCGTGAAAAGCTCTCTGTAGTTCTGAAAAACAACACCACTTTCACTGATATTGTTTGGTATCCTCTCACCCAGCGCGACTTGCCATCAACAGAGCTGTGGAGATAAGATGTGAGGTTTGGGTGACACTCCACTGAGGATTAAACTGAGACCACCAATTTCACCTGAGTTGATATGTTAAAACTGAACCGATTCCTTCTAGTTTTGTATGTCTTGTAGTTACAGCTGTGTTGGTCCCAGGACATTTAAGAGACAAGGCGGATGAAGCTGGTGCAATAAATGATATTACTCACCCAAGTTTATCTCTTTCTCATCTGAATGGTCAAAAAAGACAGTATTTAACGCTAAGGGTATGTCTACACTACATCATTATTTTGAAATAGCTTATTTTGAAATAACACATCTAGACACAATGCATTTCGAAATAGCGTTTTGCTATTTTGAAATAGCACGTCCACACTGATCGGATGCTGAATCGCATTTAAGGCTGGCCGGAACAGGTTCTGGCAGGGCATCAGGTCAGGAGTTACCTTGTGTGGCTGCTGCCTGAGGCTAACTGAGACCTGTGCTTAAAGGGGTCCCCCCGGACATCCGGTTCTAAGGTTTCCCTGCTTGCTTGCCTACCTCACTGAGGGACAGCAAAGGATTTTTTTCTCTGTGTGCTCTGATTGCCCTCACTCAGGACACCACAGCACTCTGCAGCATGGAGCCGGAGCCACCCCTGGGCATTCTGGTGCTTCTGGACATGTTGTTGAGAGCCTAGCAGCACATTCTGCAGGCAGTAACAGCTTCCCTGGTGTGCCCCACTGGGGGCTTGTGCCTCATTCCTCCCTCAAGTCCTTCCACTTACCCCTCCCTAACCCCCCTTCCTGCTGTACAATAAAAGACACATGTTCAATACAACAAAGCCTCTTTATTGAACAAAACTGGGATGGGGGGAATGAAACTGAGGTGAGACTGGGGAAAAAAAGTGGGAGAGGGGAGGGGGAAACCTGGGAGGAGGGAGCTGTCGGGGGAGGCAAGGGGAGGCAGGGGGAAGAGAAGCTCAGGGTTGGGTGTCTCACCTTGGTGTCCCTGGGGGTGTGGGGAGGGTGTGCAGGAAGACACAAGAAGGGGAGAAGAAGTGGGAGGAGGAGCGGTAGCTAGGGAGGCAGCAGGAGCTGGAGCAGCAGGAGGCAGCAAGTTCTGTCCCAGGGACAATGACCACCTGGGGGGCACGGACCGTCCTGCCCCCCAGGATGTGGTCCAGGGCATCAAAATAAGGGCAGGAGTATGGGTCTGTTCCTATTTGGGAGCTTCCCCCTGTGGTCCTGGCATAGGCCTGCCGCAGCTCCTTTATTTTCATGTGAACCTGCTTCTGGGTTCGCATGTGGCCTTTGGTGGCCAGGCTGGCAGCTATCCACCTGTATATGGTTGTGTTCCTCCATTTAATGCGGAGATTATGGACATTGGAGGCATCCCCCCAAACCTGAATTAGATCCCTGCTCTCCACACTGGACCAGACAGGCGCCCTCCTTTTCCAGCCCCTGGCTGGCTCCTGGGAGCTAGCAGACTAGTCCTGGGGAGTGGTGGAGGGCTGGCTGGCACTGCTGCCTGGCTCATGTTTTGGGGCCACGGGGTCAGGGGCAGTGACTGCTGGTTCTGGGCTGGCAGGCTTGGAGCTGGCACAGGCACTGTAGCCAGAGTTTACCCATTTAAGGGCTCCGGGGGGGTGGGGGGGGCTGGGAGGGAGAGGAGTTTTCTTGGTTGTGCCCAGAGTGGCCACCAGGGCACCTTGGGAAGGGAGGGCTGGAGGCCCCCTATTTCGAAATAAGCATCTACACAGAGCTTACCAATTTAAAATGAGGTTTACCAATTTAAAAATAAGCCCTCTGTTATTTCGATTTAATTTTGAAATAGCGGTTTGGCTGTATAGTCACTGTTACTTCAAAATAACTTTGCTGTGTAGACATACCCTAAATAACTCCAGTTTTCAGTTGTATGAGCTGTGTGCTTAGGTCTTGTCTTCACTTACCTGGAGATCGACACAGTGGAAATCAATATCGTGGGGGTCGATTTAGCGGGTCTAGTAAGGACACACTAACACAATCACTGATGGCACTCTCATCATCTCTGGTACTCCGCTGACGTACAAGAAGTAAGGGGAGTCAACGGGAGTTTCTTGCATCAACGCACTGCAGTTAGGACACTGTGGTAAGTCCAACTAGGTACATCGACTCCCGCTACGCTATTCATGTAGGTGGAGTTGCGTATCTTAGCTCAGCTTTGCACTGTACTGTAGAACTAGCCCTTAATGTGGATTACAGCCATCGCCTTGCAGGGATGTTCCTCAGAGGAACCACTTTCAAGTGCATGGTAGCTATCCCATGGTATATACTCATGAGGGGCTTCTCCTTTGGCTTCCTTCTGCTGTTTTCCATAGTGCAACATTTTCAAGAAATATCACGTTGGCTCAGAGATTAGATGCAACTAGATGCCCACAGTTGGCAGGTCTGTAGCACAACTTGGGTTCAGGCTGTGGGGCTGTTCTGTTTCAACAGCTGGACTTGAGATGGAATCCAGGGTCTAGGACCCTGCAAGGTCAGAGGTACCCAGAGTTCGGCTTCCAGCCTGAGCCCAGAAGTCTTCACAGCAAGGAAACGTCCCTCCAGCCTGAATCAGCCGGCATAGGCCAGTGGTAGGTAGTTTTCTCTTTTTCCAGATTCTTTTTGCCGAGGCTTTGGCAAGATAAGACAATGGAGTAAGTCTGGAGCTGGAAAATTCCCCGACAAACCAACGGGCTGTCCAAAACGTGGATTGTATGCAAATGGAAATGTTCCTCCGGAGCGTGGTGATGTCCTTCGAGCATTCAGCAATAAGCGGGCAGGGAGGCAGGCTTTCATGCATCTCTTCCTGCTTACCTGCTATCCTGCCTGAGGGAAACAGGCCGGGTCTGCTCGCCTAGCAGGCTTCTGGGATCCCCAGCATTCCAGTATGCCCATCTGAGTAGCGACCCAACTCCCAGGGATTCCCTCTTTGTGAGCTGCTATGGAGCTGGGGAGGGGGAGGTCCTCAGGCATTCAGGCTTTCCTCTGCTGTGTGTCAGCCCTCATGATGGGGAGATGAGAGACAGGCCATGCATGCAGAAAAGGGACCATGGATGGAGAGGAGTAAGGAGCTTCCCTCTCCCCCAATGAGAATGGCATGAAAGGGGATGGAAGATTGGAAGGGGAGTTCCTGCAGGAGCCATTCCCTTTTCAGCAGTAAACGAGACACTTTTTGCCAGGCCTGTAGCATAGCACTGGGCTTGCCCGCAGAGGGAGAATGAGGATTCAGAAAGCCTGAGGAGCGCCCGGCGATCCTTTCCGTGTCTGGCTTGAACGTTCACGGGCAGAAAACCGCTCTTCCTGGAATGAAGGGCAGTGGAGGACATTTTTAGCAACAAAGGGCTCAAGCTGTGGATTGGGGTTTCAAAGAGCATTCTGGGGAACGCAGTTCAGAGCCACGTTTTGTTACAGGGCCAGTTTGTTGCTTGTGTGCGCCCTCATGGGCGGCAGAGGGTGCAAGGAGCCATGTGGCCTCTGAACAGGGGCTGGCCACAACTACGGTCCTCGCGTGAGATCCTGGCACTGCTGAGATCAGTGGGAATTCTGAAATTCGTGTCTGTGGAGCTGGGATTTCACCCCACGTTCTCCAGAGGGGAGCGGTTGCTCCTTAAAAATCCTGGGTGCAGAAGGAGAGGGAGGAAGTGGGCTTGGAAGGGAGAGCATGCTGCACTCTGGGGTACACTCCACTGTCACCACACTGGGTGATTTTCAAAGGCACAAAGGGAGTTAGGCGCTCCACTCCTTCCACATTCAGTGGGAATTGGGCACCTCCATCTTCCACGTAAGCCTTTCAAAATCTCCCCTCTACATACAGGTTGCACCTCCCAAAACCAGAACTCTCCCTGGATCAGAAATCCTCAGTATCCTAGTGGCAGGAGGGCAATCCAGGAGCTAGGCCAGGCTGACATGGTGGGATGGGGCAGGAGCTGGAGTTTGTGGCAGTCCCCAGCAGCGGGGCTGGAGCTGGCAGCAGCCCCCGGCAGCATTGGGACTGGATCCAGGACAGCCCTGGTAGTGCAGGGCCAGAGCCAGAGCCCCGGGCAGCTCACAGAAGTGGTGCCAGAGCCTGCAGGCTGCTGCGGGGCAGGAGCCTGAGCCCTCGGCAGCCTCTGGCAGCCGAACCAGAGCCAGCCTCCGCAGCTCATGGTAGCAGCGCTGGAGCCTTTGTCAGCCTGTGGCAGTGCGGGCTGCTGGAGCCAAGTAGACAGTCCAGCCAGAGCAGCGGGGCTAGCAACCCAGCAGGCAGCCAGGCTGGGGCTGGAGGCAGTGGGGGGGGGGGCTCCCTGGAGCTGGCAGTGCTAAGAATTGGTAGCTGGGGGCTGTGGCAGGGAACCTTCCCTGGTCTGGCAAATTCCCTGGTTCGGGACCAGTCCAGTCCGGAGGGTGCCAGGCCAGGGAGGTCCAACCTGTCACAAAGATGCAGTTTAACTACAAGACTGGTTTTGCACTGCTACAAGATTCAAGCCTTCATGGGTATGTGGACAGAGCCCTGCAAAATCAGTATCCGCATCTGCAACAATGAGCTCCAGGTATCTGCAAGCACGGATGCGGATACCCACAGATATAAAGAGAGATCCACTTACTTGCAGGGCGCTTCTTGTGCATGTGGCTTGGGCCCATGTCTAATGTCTGTAGGTTCCAAATGTTGAGTTTCACTTTCTTTTTCATTTGCCTCAGCACATTCGTGCTTCAGAAGGGACCAGAAGCAGCTGTGCTGGGACAATACAGGATTGTTCTTGCTCCGTTTCTGGCACAAATATGCTGAAGAAGCACCAGAGAATCCTCTGGCTGAACCTGTAATTAGACTGGCAGCTTAGAACCAGTTGGTATAAGCATCTGATTGTGTAGCTGCTTGCTTGTGCTGAGCCTGACTGACTTCCAGCCCTTTTAAGGCTCACCCGTTGGTACTTCAAACACCTCTTATCACCTGAAAGTCCTTGCCAAGAAATCAGTTGTGATGTTAATTAAAAATGCTGCTGTTTCCAGTATGTCTTCTCACTTCCACCGATGAAAACTTGTGGTAGCTTCTGCCTAATCCTTGTGGTTCTGATGCAGACGGCAAGAGAGAAGTCATCTGCCTGCTTATGACACCGATTGCAGCATTCCTTCTTTCAGGGTGCATCTGCCTTCATGGCAGACAAGACAACGGAAACAAAAGCGCTCTCTGTCACTTGCAATTAGAGAAGCTTGGTTGAAGATCTTTGAATTGGTTGATTGCTTTACACCCGGTGACCACACATTCATTAACACATTATGCCCGCTCCTTCTAAACCGAACATCCTGCAGAAGTAACGATTTCCTTGCAAATTCTGCCGTCTCTTGCTTTTGACATCCAGGCATTGAACAGTCAAGAGAAGACGTAATAGTTTTACCCATGCTGTCGAAAATGAGTAACCATTCTAATGGGCTTTGAAGAACTACCCTGGGTTGGGAAGGGAGCGGAGATGTGAAAATGGAGTAATAAATAAAAATAAATGGCATAGAACAGCTTATGGGAGGAGACAGGACCAAAGAAGAGAGACTGCTCCCTGAAGAATGTGGTGCAGAAATCTAGATAGAACCTTGCAGCTGACTTTGGGGGTTTAGAGGTAAAAATGGAACACAGATGCATGGTTGTCGTTTTCCAAGTCCCGACCACCAGACTCCTCTGAATATGGCAGCCTGTCATTAGCAAGGTCCCCATTCTCCTTGCCCCGCAGTGAATCCCACTGAAAAGTGCATGTTGTATAAAAGTGTGAAACGTGTGCTTGCCAGCAACTATGGGAAATGCATCGTAGCCTCATGCCAGGGCTGGCATTGCTGTAATGCGCTATTTTACAGGGTCCCTTTTTCTAAAATGTTCCAATTTTTCTTAAATTGGAAACAGCCCATGAAGGTGTGCAGCTCTCCCCTGTGGTCTCAAGCTCTCCTATTCAGCATGCTACATCCTATCTAAAATAAATGCATTCGGATCTGACGGCATCTTCCCTCTTGTTTGGCTGTAACTTGCCGTCAAGTTCCTTTTCCTTGCTGATTATACTACAAGGGAAGTTTTGAGGATGCCTGTTTGTAAATCAGACATCCAGGGATTCCGCTCCACAGATTGATGTGTGTGCCTTTGATAACAACGTACCTATCGACTGTCCCATGACACACTTTGCTTCTGGCACTGCCATTCATTTTTTGTGTTTTTTAGCAATCCTTTCACCCTGCCAAGTAAAGGATTTGGCTATGGACATGTAAATTGTATATTATTAATATTGTTATGAGAGCACGATGAAGGACAAGTCAGTGCCGTCACACTACTTTGGCCATCCAGGCGGGAGTCAACAAAAGCAGGCCTAGGATGGCTGGTCTTTGTACAAGATGTTCCTGCTGTGGGTTTTTATTGTGCAGCGTTTGCTTGGCTGGTATTGTATGGCGAGGGATGGGAGGTCTGGAGGCTGTAGAGCCGTGTGAGAAATGTACGGGGTAAGTGCGTGTCATGTCTTTGTTCTAAAGCTGGCTTCCATTAATGTCGGAGCCGGGTGGTCCTCTTTTCGCTCAGCAGCCCGGGCTTTTGAAACGCAAAGGTCCTGCATTCTGTCACTGTCACTTCCACATCAGTGCAGCTTAACTGGCGACTGTTTTTCAGCCCTTTTTACCAGCGGCGTTGTTACAAACCGATGCCGGGCTCTTGGAACTGATTTCCTATTTACCTCAAGTGCCCAGGGAGTGTTTAATGGAGAAGGGGAGGTTTGTAATTCCCTCTAACCTTTTCTGACTCTGCGATTTCAAGGTCATATCTTCCTACTCTAGTGTCCAATACATTATCCTGTGAGGGGGTTAATATAGTACTGAAGATGCTCTGTCCTTTACAGCCTGGCCTGAAGAACCATCACTGCTCAGTCAGCTGTGACAGCTGCACCCTTTGGATACCCACCATTTTGCAGGGCAGAGGAGCAGTTTGAGGCCAAGGTAGTTGTTAAGTTCACCGCTGCTCCTAACCAAGCACTGGAGAGTGCCCCTGACTTTGCACCATTTATCAAATCCTTGTTGGATGACTTGTTGGGTCCTCTACGAGCTCAGCTTTCTGCGGTCAGGTTCGTCGTTCCCCGTGAGTCGAGAGAGGGTCAGGAAGTCATTATAGCTGTGGCCATGTCTTTTGCAAGAGCTACTTCCCTAGGCTGGACCTGAATTGCACTTAGCTGAATGTGTCCGATTGCTCTGAGAATCTCAGCATTGGGTTACATTTGTGTACAGACCTTCAGATTTCCAAGCAGGACTTGGTGAAACCACCCTCTTGTATGGAGCAGTAACCATCTGTAGAGTTCTGCAAAGCCACATATAGCCATGGTTTAGCTGCAGATATCCACAGATATGGATGCGGATATCTGTGGCTCATTTTTGTGGAGGCAGATACAAATTTTGCATCCGCACAGGGCTCTGACGATCTGTCTCGAGCAATCTCTCTTTCTCAGTGCCTTGTGGCTCCAAGGTGCCACACACAACTCCTTCCCCTTGGCCCACAGGAGGTTGCAGTGAGATGTAATGAGATGGTTTGGGTTCCATTGACATCACTGTGCCAAGGACACCCAGATTTCTGTCACTTTCATGTCAGACCCAGCTGATCCAGTTTCCTGCCTGCCTGCCAATAAGAGTGAATTGACTCGAGCCGAATCCAGAGAAAAGAGAGATGATGCGGATTGATAGGACGGAACAGAACCAAGACGTAGTGGGACGCAAACTAGGGTGTCTCCCTTTTGTGGTTCCGGTGGTGTTTTTAACTGTTTAACAGGGACCCAGAGATTTTGTTGGGCATGTTTTTACAAATTAAAAATGTGCTAATGACAATATCCTGATTTCCCCCCCCCCCCCCCCCCCCACTCCTCCTTTTCAGAATAGATTTGTCCCTTGTGCATTTATCTGACAACCTCCCTAGGAAAGGAAGCATAGTAATGTTATTGTAAGGATTGCGACAAGGGCCAGCTACCATGAATATCAATTGTTGTTCAGATCACATTGCTCTGTGGGGCACGGCAGCAGTGCTGACATACATCATCCAGACTGTGCTATGGGGACTAATATAACCACTACCTTCTCTGTGTTTGGGGCTTCTAATCTCTGCAGGGTAAGCCCAAGTTCCCGTAACACTATAGTACTCCTAATGATCCAATGTCTTTTCCTCCAAGGTTGTCTTTCCTCATATCTGCGACTAAGCACTGCTTGCGAGTGCTGAAGATCCCTCACCTTCCCTGACGTGACTTGCTGAAGGCCTCACGTTTCAGCCACCATCCCTCCCAGCCAAAGGAGAGTGGAGAGGCCATCCCACAAAAGCACAGCAAAAGCTGTGACGTTAATCGACTTATGCTATACTCAGAGCAAACGAAATTAAAGTTCCTGAGATGAGTCACCAACAGAACTGAGTTGAATAAGATCTTAATCATAATGCCCTGGGGACAAAGTTTCCTGTGGGCTACAGAGGAACAACCCACTCATCTATTGCTAAAAACATTGCAGATCTTCATTTACTGCCCGTCTCTTTAGGTTATTATACAGCTTTAACTATCTTATCCCATGAATGTACCTTTGTCAGCAGGCTGACTCGTACATTAGAACCTTAGTGATTTTTTTTGCCAGTATTGCGCCACATATACGATATTTTAACCCCAAAACAGAGCCCATAAACAGGGAAGTTTTCAGAAAAACTGGTGTTCTATAGGTAAAAGGGAACATTTCTGACAAAACGTGAAGTGGATCAGACTTGCCTCCCCACTGAGTTGTTTAGATGAAGAAATTCTACTTCAGCTTCGCCTTGTCTTTGGAAGGAGACGTTCTTTTGTGCCTTTACTTCCATGATTTGAAAGGGTTTCAGGAGTTTCTGACATCTTTATGTTTGTATTTTAGTGACTTCTCATCTGTGCAGATCTCAGCTTACATCAGGGGTCGGTTCCAAGGCTCCAGTCATATTTCATGGGTTTTGCAGGCATTGCCGTATTGGAAACTGGAAACTATTATATGTTATGTGTTTTCATTCTTCCCCACCTGCCAAGATGTGTCCTTGATGGCTTCAGCCAAGAAAACCATTACAGATGAAGATTAGATTAAAATAGATTGATTTAGAGGATTGAGGATGCCTTCTTCGGAGAGATTTTTCTATATCGAAAGATTTATATATATTTTTATATATGTGTGTGTTCTGTACATACAGTGCAACAGGATGCAATAAGAGATAAATCAAATGTGTTTGGAAGGGGGTAGGGATGTCTAGACTTGGCAGTGGGGATGAGATGGCTGCATATTTATGAGATGTGGCTGTTTCATTGCTTGTGATGGGCCTGCTTTTTTAAAGGGGCTTCAACCTCCTTTCCTTTTGTGTCTTTACAACTGTGCCCAGGCAAACAACTGTCCCTCCCGTTTGCGGTGGAATGAATTTCTGAGCACACAGTTTACAAGAGGTTAGCAGCTGCACAAGTCAGTGAAAGAATTTTCAGTGATTAAACCCTATTTTAGTGCATAAAATGCTATATGTAGGAGCAAAGGCATGTATGTTTAAATGGAGGATGTCTCCTAGAAATATATACTACTCTATGCACTACTTACAAGTTTAACACAAACAAAAGGAAGTATTTCTTCACGCAGTGCACAGTCAACCTGCAGAACTCCTTGCCAGAGGATGTAGTGAAGACCAGGATTTTAACAGTGTTCATAAAAGAACTAGATAAATTCCTGAAGGATAGGTCCATCAATACTTATTAGTCAGGATGGGTAGGGATGGTGTCCCTCGCCACTGTTTGTCAGAGGCTGGATATGGGTGACAGGGCAGGGATCAAATGAGGATTACCTGTTGTGTTCACTCTCTCTGGGGCATCTGACACTGACCACTGTTGGCAGGCAGGACACTGGGCTAGATGGACCTTTGGTCTGACCTAATATGGCCGCTCTGATGTTCCTACTTGGTGAAGAGCTCTAGGAGCTTTCAGGCAACTGTTAGGCCCCTGATCCTGCAGCATGCTCTGCACAAACAGCACAGACCCCTGTTGGCTCCAGCAGGGACTCCGTGTGGGTGCAGGGTTTTGCTTCTCCCCGGGTGGCAGGATTGATGGCTGAGATTCCAATCTCAAATCTGAGTTTGGGAACCAGGATCTGTGGGCCACTTTGGCCCCCTTTTGGCTTTTCACTTGAGGGGCACATGGTTTTTCCCCCTGGGCTAATGTAATGAAGCGCAATGATGCTGGTGAGCTAATAAATGAGTGCTTTGTCAATATCGAACAATTAGGCATTGTACATAATAATTAATGATTGTTTTTTCACCCCACCCCTCTGCCAAAGTAGCCAGTGCACTGAACAGTAGAATAACAACAATGCGATGTAGTAAAAACCAGAACAAAATAGCTCCCTCTGCAAACACCCAGCAACAAATGAGGAAGGATTGGAAGAGAAGGCGATTAAATGTAGCGCTATCAGCAGCACAGCCATAGCTCTCCATAATGGGGGATGGGAAGGGGAAAATTGTTGCGTCTTTATCTGCAACCAGCTCCCGCCTTTCGTGCTTCTGTCCTAATCACAGTCTCAGCCGTCTGCTCGGTCTTTTAAATGGACCAGACACTTTGTGTGTGGTTGGAGAAAGGGAGGGAGCTGTGCTTAGTTTTTCTCAGCACACTCTTGTGGCTGGATTTATTTATGTTTTAAGATTGTCACATGTAACATTCGTCAGTCACACCTGCCTTCTGTCATAACCTCTTGTGTGTGTGTGTGTGTGTGTGAGAGAGAGAGAGAGAGAGGAAAACAAGCTCATTTTCCTTCCATTTTCCAAACCATGATAGGAGAAGCAACAGAACTGCTGGCCATTTTTATCATTTTTTTGCAGTGTTTTTTCTACTTTCTCCCCCTTCTCTCCCTCTCTGCCCTCCCAAGAAAGTGGCTTTCTTCTGCTCCCAGAGAATTCACCCAGAGGCAGTGTGGTCCCTGGGCTAGGATTCACTTCCTGGTTCTGTCACTGTCCTGATTGGCTGACCTCAGGAAAATCACACTGCCTCTTTGGGCTTTGCCTCCCCATCTCTAAAATGGTGCTAATGGTGCACGTCTCTGTCATGTCTTTTGAGGTCTGCTGAGGGAAAGCGTGACACGAGCTATGTGCGCTGTTGTTGTAGCTGGGTTAGTCCCAGGATAGTAGCGAGACCTTCTCATAAAATGCACTTACAAGCTATTTGGGCCACGTACAATAAAAACGTTTCAACCTTTCACTGGGCTGTCAGTTCAGGAAGCCCATTTCCTGGATAAGGGTGTCTAGAAACAGCTTGCACCAGACACCCAGAGTTCATTCTCACGCCACATACCATTAAATCCTAGCCTCAAAAAAATGGGGGCAGCATATTTTCTAGGCAAATCTTTGAGCTGGCTTGCTTAAGTCTCCATCCCCCCTTTTCCTTTCAAATACAAGAACAAAAGTGATTTGTGGTTAGAGAAATACTAGCTGAGATGAAGCCAACCTAAGAGTGAGCAAAACAACCAGCTGACCATTATACACTGGCTCGTCTAATGTAAGGAGAGTTATTTTAAGCCTCACTGAACTGTATTGGCTTTCATTTAACTACAAGGTAAAGCTTTCTCCCGTCCTTGTACTTCTTATAATCATGGGAATCCACCATTGTTAGTATTAAAAACATTGGAAACTGCTCTATCACAGAGCTGAGCAGGCTGCTAAGTAATGACCAAATACTCCATAGGGATTCAAGCAATCACCCTTTGCAAGGAGAGGTTTCTTTAAGCAAGAGGTGAGACTCCCCAATGTTTGAAGGTGCAGTATAGATTAGCCCATTAAGCCTTCTGACTGAGGGCATTGTTCCTACCAGGAGATTGGCGCTGCATCGATTGATTCCTGGGGATCGATTTAGCGGGTCTAGTAAAGACCTGCTAAATCAACCCTTGATCACCCTCTTGTCAACTCTGGTAATCCACTGGAATGAGAAGTGTAAGGGAAGTTAATGGGAGTCTTCCTGTCATCAGCCCCCCGCAGTGAAGACCCCGCAGCAACTCAACATAAGGTTGGTCAACTTCAGCTATGCTGTTCATGTAGATGGAGTTGAACATATTAGGCCAACATTGTCACATAGTGTAGACCTGTCCTGAATTACAGAAAACGTTGAGTTACAAATCTGGGCTGGGACAAGATCAGGCTTTAGAATGATGTGGTCCTAAATGGCCAAAGTCCCTTGGGGTTGGAAAGTCCTCAATATCTTCTTTCTTACTGTACTTCAGAAGTGCATCCAGAAAAGAGCATGGACGTGGTCAGGCTAGCAAAGGCTAAGGAGAGTGTGAAGGTGTGTTCACCCCACCCCTGCCTGAAGGGCCTCAGATGGTGCAGAGAAGGTCAGTTAACCTTATAGGCTGTACCTGGTGGAAAGTCTAGCTTGACTGAAAATGACCAATGGCTGCTGAAGCCCAGATGGAGAAGAAGCTGGCTAAGGTACAAAGCTAGAAAGTTTGCAGCCGTACTAGCTGCAGTGTGAATGCTGGTGGTTGCTTTTTAGGTTTAGCGAGGGGAAAGCCCTACGATCTTGTTTCTGAGGGAAGGGTTTACCTAGGAAGAAGGAGAAAGCCAGTGGGGAGCAGAGTAGGAGGCAAATCAGAGAAAGAACAGTAAGGATAGAGATCGTGCAGGCCTTGGCTGCTGATTGTAGGGTCTCTGGGCTGGACCCTGGAGTAGCCAGTGAGCCCAGGTTCCTCTCCAGCTTCTGAAAAGTAGCACAGAATTGTGGAGTCAGCAATTGGACAGCTGGTACAGAGGGACATAGAGACCCCAGAATGGGGGACTACACAGTAATTTAGGTGGCAGGCTGAGTCACAAGGAGAGAGAGAGAGAGAGAGAAACTATGGGATGAGCAAATGGTAGAAGTGGGTACCATGTTAGACAACCGCTAACTCCCCAGACACAGCAATGAGGTGTAGTGTCCCAGTACAGAGTGAACCCTGCTACGGAGAGGAAAAGCTAGCCAGACATTTTTCCAATGTTGAAAATAACTTGGTTTGCTTTTAATTAGGGGTGATGAAGGTTTAGTTCTGGGCTCATTTAATCGGACTCCAAGAAGCCAAGGAACTGCCAAAGGGTAGGCTGTTTACTTTGTCCTGCTTCAGTGTTAACTAAGGGTTGTTTGTTTTGGTGCGTGTTTCATTTTCCCCAGTCTTCTTGAGTTCCGTGGGCTCAGCAAAGTCCAATATGCCTCGTGATCTGCGGATGGTAATTTTGGGACAATTGTGCCATTCTTCATTATATTCAGATTTAGTTTTTTCTGGCCAAGAACAAATTCTTCTACTTCTGAGTAAAAGAGCCATTGATACTTTAGCCCTAAACCTCAATTATTAAAAATCTGGTCCTGGGGTAACTGATTACAGTTTTCCTTTTTCTTAGTAATTTTAGATTTTGACCTGAAATTGACCAGCACGTTGCTCTTATCTGAAAGAATTAGGGATTAAAGTGTGTGTGTGGGGGGGGGGGGGGCTCCTGAAAAGCAATTATGTAAAACTATCACCCTCTTACTTAGCTGAGCCGCTCTCTGTATGTAATTAGCGTCCTTTCTGCTGACTTAAGGAACAAAGCTACATTTTTCATATTTTGTGCTGCTATAATACAGCAAAGTCAAAACAGGTAAGAGGCAGTGAGCTAGAATCAATACAGTGTGATAATATACCATCAGCGGAATCATTGATTAAGTTTCAATCAGTAACTCTCATGCACTTAAGTCTCAAAGGGGTAGCCGTGTTAGTCTGTAACTTTAAAAGCAATGAGTAGCCCTGTAGCACCTTAGAGGCTAACAAAATATATATGTAGTATTGTGAGCTTTCGTGGTCACAACCCATGTCCTCACCTGAAAGTCTCCCACAGTGCAAAGTGACACTAGTGCAAAGTGACACTGCAGAGCTACTGTGAAGTGTCTCCTGGCATCAGGGCTTCCCTTTGGATTTACAGGGCCCTACCTAATTCTATTAAAATGGTCCCCCTGTGCCCAGTGGCAGTGGAGATGTGATTTTTATACTCTTCAGCAGTACAGTAATGAAATATTTTTAAAACAAATTGTGAACTGCAGTCCTGTCAACTACCATAGTCAATTGAGAAACTCACAGCAGACCCTTGGGGTTGGCAAGTGCTGGCTAAATAGCTTCATTACATGAATGGCTCTTTTACAGGTTTGATAAAAACGAGAACTCCAGCAGCACCTGAAAGACGAACAAAAAATATATATAGTGTCATGGGCTTTCGTGAGCACAACCCACTTCTTCAGATGAGCTCGAAACAGGTCTGATGTTCTGCTCATAGCTCTGGCAGGCTTTTTCACTTTTAAGCCACCTAGATCCTCTCCAGAGGAATCAGAGCCACAGTAGAGGGATAGGAAGAGGCAGGTGGGTGGACATTAAGACCCAGCAGTGCCCCAAATTGTTGGGTGCCCTTTGCAGCTGCATATGGTGCAAATGGCTAAGGACAGCTTTGCCTGGCATAGCTCTGTGCCATGACTCTTACGACTGGCAATGACCTCTGAGCCAGGTAAGTATCCGGCTTAGTTCACAGACCTCTGCTTGAGTTTGCTGGGCGGTTCGTTAGTAAAACTGTCTTTTCATACTGGTCATCGGGAATACTCAAGAAGCACTACTTCCATGTGAGATGTGCAGTCCGTTTTCAGTAGAGCAAGCCTGTGCTTTGAAGGATGGAGTGTAAGAAACACTGGTGTTCCCCTCCACACCTTATTCTTTACTGGGTTGTCCTAATGAGTGAAGCCTCACAGCAAGGAGCAGCCTAGGCTAGTGAATGGGCCGGATGAGTGGCCCTCCTTCATCTCAGTGAGCTTCAAGATTGTCATATTCAAGATGGTCTTCTGGGACAGGGTACTGTTGCTAACGGCGCTTGCACACCTAGTATTTGGGGGAGGTGCCGACTGAACTGTAGCAGCGCTTTGATTGGATGCAGAGGGAGAGCCTGGCTGTCAGTCAATGTTGTGTGCAATCAGCCCATGGCTCACTTCACGTGCCCTTGTTTTACATGGGCATCACTTGGGCTACGTCTACACTATAAGCCTCTTGCAAAAGAGCAAATGCAAATGGAGCGCTCATTTGCATTTGTCGTACTCTCATTTGCATTTCCTCTTCCTTTCCCTTTTGTGCAAGAGGTTTTTGCACAAAAAAGCACTGTGTAGGTGGCATCTTTTTGCACAACCCCCCCTCCCCAAAGAGGAAGAACGGCTCTTGCACAAAAAGGGGTTTTGCGCAAAAAGGAGCCATCTACATAGCACTTTTTTGCACAAAATCCTCTTGCACAAAAGGGCAAGGAAGAGGAAATGCAAATGACAGCACCACATATGCAAAGTAGTGCTCTGTTTGCATTTGCTCTTCCGCAAGAGGTTCATAGTGTAGATGTAGCCCCAAGTAATAGGAAAAAACCTAAGTGGGAAGAAATCAGCAGGATCTGGCAACCCTTCGGTGTGGGCAGTGGTAAACAAAATATCTTGTGGGCCACACAGAACCCCGATGGACCATATGCTCAACCCCAGACTACAGGCTGCCCACTACTGATCCAACAACTTTGCTGAACAGCTGGAGGCCAAATTCTGATCATAAATATACCCCCAAAATCTTACTGAAGCCAATGGCATTCTCTTGGCGAAACCTAGGGCAGAACCTGGCCCAGAAACTACCGAGACAGGTCATCATAGTTTTAAGACAATATTCTTATTTTTTTTGTCCATGCACAAATCAATTTAGACTTGGCAAGATGGGATTTGTTATAGCAATGACCATTTCTAGCAAGGCAAAGATCACTCTGACAGTGCCGCTTAAATAAATGTACCCAGATCCTCCAGTTATCCACGTGTTTTGTCCTATGGACTTTACTGTTTAATTGTTTCCTCTGTGTGTTTGTTAGTTTTGGAATTAAACTGTGCCATTGTGTCAGCTTAGCTCGGTTACTAGTTCTGACTACAAGGGCTCACGGCAATTTTGGCAAGAGTGCATTAACATCTGTTCCTTTTATTTGGCTTTTTTTTTTTGAAAGACTGCTGTTGAGAGACCCTCACTGGAGAACAATTTTACTTTGTCATGGAGAAATTATTTGTTATGAATGTTGAATACTTTTCTGATTGTATAAGATTTTTATTTCTGTTACTACCAAAAAAAAAAGTACATTTAGTGTTGGAGGAAGAGAGAGAGAGATCACTTGAATTCTTTGAGTCTCTCTTGATTGAATCTGAAAGTTCACTTTAATTTTAATAGCACAATTTCAGTGAGAGTGCAGGATCCTAAGCCAGAAATATCTCTAATGCCTCATATGGCTAAATTCTACATAAAAATGCATTAGACTGTCTGGGGGTCTGTTAACTATCAAGCATTACTTAAATAGCAAAAAAAAAAAAAAAAAAAAAAGTGTTTTTGACCACTTTGAAAGTTTGGAAGCAAACACCTGGCAAAAAAAGGTCTTTTAAGCTCTGAAGCCTCAGGAGTGCATTTAAAAAAAGTTAGCTGACATTACTTCAAAATCCATTTGATCCAGCTTCACTGGGGTGTGTGCTGCCTGTCGGAATTGGAAAGATTTCTTCAGAAAGATTGGACTGCGCCAGAATGTATTTCCTCGGCAGTAGGGGGACAGTCCCCAGAGCAGATACATAATTGAAAATGTGGCGCTGCTGAGAAGTCAGGCCCCTTATGTCACTTCGGAACCCATCCTCGCCTTGCAGCTGCAGCAGCAGAGAAACGAAGGCTCCTGAAAGCGAGGAGCCGTGCTAAAGAAAACCCTCTTTTTCAGGAGCGATCCAGCACAGGAGGCTGCCTGCCATCTGATATTTCTCTGACCCTTCTTCCCCTCTCTGGAAACAGCAGGCACCCACCCCCCACATAGTAAAGGAACGAGCACCTGTGCAAAGGTAGAGAAGAGGGAAGGCAAAGAGAAGACAAGCTGGTCGATAAGGCTGATCTCTGCTGAAGGCACTCAAGGCAGCAGCTCTGCAATCCAGTCAGTCCACCCGGCACTAAAACGGCAGCTGCGCGCTGTTTGGATTGCATGACGGTGCCCACCGTGGAGGGTCAGGACCTCGGATGGGAAGGATTGTCTTCCTTTGAAGGCTAGGAAGGACCTCATGGACTGAAAATTACTCTAGCAGGTGACCTGAGGCTTAAGCTCGGTGGTTTATTGAAAAGCCCAGTCATTTTGGGCGAGTTATTTATTTCAGCTTCCTATCAGAGTATCCCCATCACAGAAACATGAGGGACAAATTAGGCTCAGCCCCGTTGTAGAGAGGCCCTCTGACAGGGAGAGAAAGGGGACAATTGCCCCATGGACCAGTGATTCAAAAGGGCCCGGGGTTCTGGCTGCCACCACCGCTACCACAGCAGTGACCAGAGGCCCGGGCCTTTTAAATAGCCTCCGGAGTGCTTGGGGGAGGCACCAGGCTCCAGGTGGAGCTCGGGGCTGCCTGAGGGGGAGGGGACATGGTACAGCATCTTTCCTTCCTCCTGAGGCCCCGCCCCTTCCAGAAGCGCGGAGCGGGTCCCTCCCACCTTGCCCTGGGGCTGGCGAGCCTGTCGGCCCCGCAAGGTGTGGTCAGGGTGGAGCTCTACCACCTGCATGGGGAACATCCGGAGGTGTCTTGTGTTGCTGTTTGAGGCGTTTCATCTCCCAGTTTGTGGCAGTGTGACCCCCTCTCCCCCTGGCCCATGCAGCATGCACTAGCCAGATCTCACTGTGGCCTACAAGAGGCTCTTCCCAAATACAAGAGGAAGACAATTGGGAAAGTGCTTGTACACCTTCCTGTGCACCTAAGCCTCTCTAGAACTGTAATATTTAAATGCATGCAGCAATAAGCTGTCTAGGTAACACTCACCCGAGTAACACAATGTTCAGACTTCCCCCTACAGCACAGATGAGGGGCAATTAAACAGCATCTCCATTGTAGCCAGACCAGACACAGGCTTGTCCTCTGTTACTCCAACTGGTGGCGGGGTGGGACGTGAGTTTCTTAGCCAATGACTTCTGCTGGGAGCAACCTGCCACCATTTCCCAGCTGCAAACATCTGGAGCCATCTGCTTGATGGCAGAACACCTGGAATCAGATTCTCTTTTGCTCTGCCCCATGTCTAGCCATTTGCAGGAATGCAAGGTGGGTATAAAATAGTCCCACTGGGAACAGGTAGCACTTTGCGCTCACTTCACAGGAAGCAAGTTGACGGCACAAGGTGCGGGGTAGTCATAGATCAGATGTGAGAGCCTGATTATGCACCAGTTTTATAACTGCCTGAAGGCAGCAGAGTCACTCAGGGACGAAGATGGGGAAGATTCAGAAAGGCCTCATTTGCCAAGCTCAGAGATCAGGTAAACCAAGCCTCTTGAGGCTCTCGAGTTAGAAATCAAACTTCATGCCTCAGCTGACCTGTAATTCCAGTTCCAAGCCTTATAAAAACGCTGCAGACTTTCTCTCCTGTTTCATTCCTCTGCTACCTTCCCTGGTCAAGCCGCTGGCATGCAGCCAGTTCTGCAGATGGTTCTGTGATAGCATGTGTACAGCTGTGTATATCTGGCGTACAGGTCTTTCAGCTTGTATTGGAGAGCTAGAGAGCAACTAGGCAGAAATGGGTCTGATTCTCAGGCGCAGTATGTCCCCGGCTATGTAAAGAGACCTGAAATTTGTTATTAATTACATAGTCATTCAGGTATTGCATCTAATTTCCCTTGGCTGTGTTCATACCTCCGTAGTGTGTCCTTTCTTCCCGTTCTCGTCAATGAGTTTGCTGGAAAGAATCTTAATGAACAAAACAGCAACTGTTAAGTGGATTTTAGGCTATGTTCAGACAGAGCAGTGAAGATCATCATTTACTTTGACCCCACTTGGGAGTTCCACTGCCAGAGGGGTGTAAAGGGGATTAGTACAAATGAAAACCAGTGAATTTGGAATTTGTAAACTTAAGTATTTGTACCAGAAACCTCATTCTTACGGTTATGCTCATCTATTCAGGGGACCAAAAAATGCCATGTTGCCTGTATATTCAGTCGCAACTGGCCAAATGCATCTTAAATTCTAGATATTGGAAACTCACAGCTAATTAATGATGAATGATCCCTAAACGAAGAATGGTGAATAGGCTTGAGATAATTTAAGAGGGGGATGCAATTACTTAAGCTCCTTGTGGGTCTACAATGAACCCTGGGATGAAAATGTAAAGAATAACCAACATGTGGAAACAACTGGATCCCTCCATCCAGGTTCTAATGGCCAAGAGTTCGTATGCTCCCCCACTAACACTACAGCTGCAGGTGGGATTCTTGTTAGCAGTCTCAGAAGAGAGATAAGGCACTAAGGGCTCATTCATACTCTTGTGCTGTAGGATCGACTCTTGAATGGGCTTAATGATAGAGGAGATGGTCTCTATAGGAGAGATGGAGTAGAGAAGTGCGAGGAAGATTTATACAGCTGCTCTGCCCTCCCCCTGCTCCCCATCCTCCGCAGAAGTAAAGGGAGGGCTTCCTTTTGCACGGATGAGATATCAGTCAGGCACTATTCACTGTTACTAAAAATCACTTCAAAATTGAAATAGCTTTTAAAAACACGTCTTTCTTCCTTTTGTATGCAATGGTTTTACCCAATGTGCCTCTGTTTACTTCAGTGGAATTTCTCCTGAATTACACAGATGTGAAAGCAAAATGAGGGTCTGCTATTCTTACACCTGGTAATTAAGTGGCACTTTGGAGCAGAGAGTCTGATGTGAGGTTAAGTATTCCTCATCGCTGTGGGTCTGCTTTACATTTAATGGGGAGGTGAGTTTCAAGATGCACTGATAGTTCTATTGCACATCTTTATTGACGGCCTGCTTCTGCTCCCACTAAATTCAATGACAAAACTCCCATTGACTGCAGTCAGAGTTGAAACAGGCTATTGCGCTGTAGATCCTCATTCTGCCTCTTAGTAAGATGTTGAATAAATCAGAAACACTAAAAACTCAGTTAATCCTGGAACATTCACTAGGCATGCATTCAGTGGCACAGTCTCGAAAGAAAACTGGAACTCTTAGGACACCAATTTCTCTGGGACCAGAGCAAAATGATCCCTCATGGCCTCATTGTCTTGGAAATAATAGGAAATCAAAATCCATTTGGAAAGTGAAGTTTGGATTCAGTGGATTCTTGTCCTTAGGGCTGATACAAATTAAGGTACTGCCTCATTTTATCTCTCAAGGTATAGCTTAGGAAACCAGGAAGAAGGGTAAATTGCAAGGGTTGTTCCAGTAACAAATCAACATCTTTCATTTACTATCCAGAATGCCATTTCTGTAAAACAGTCTTTAGCATATAAATCACCAGGCAGCATATTTAAGCTTATGAAATATGTTCTCTAGGAGGAAAAAAGACCCCTCAGGATTATTTTCTGTTTTCATCTGCTTATATCTCTTGAATTTTTTTTGCTGGAGGAATGTGCTGAAAGAAAAGGTTTTGCCTGGATGATAGGAAATAGGAAATTGTGCAGAACTCGCCTGGTCCCAGATGGAGGGACATGATGTTTAAAGGGTGGGATTTTCAAAAGTGCTCAGTCAATTTGGCTGAACGACAGCGTGTCCTTTCATGAACATGGCGTACCTTTTTAAAGGAAAACTCACATGAAAAACATCAAAATAGAGAACATTACATTTCTCTCACCAGCTGTAGCATTTGGCTGTACTGTTCGCTCATTGCAGTTGTTGGTTACACCCCTCTTCCCCCTCCTTTTAGGCCAACATTGAGTGCTTTGGTAAATCCATGTGCCTATGAAATGTGGAACAAAATGAAATCCCATAACAGAACATCGGAACTCAAGGGAAAACAACCTTCTTTTTTGATAGCGATCACAAAAGGCACATCTAGGCAAGGTTACATGCTGCCAGATTCTGTGCTGATGGCCAAAATTGCCACATTATTCATGTACCAGGAGGAGAAAAGATCATTCAGAACAATATATATTACAAATCCTCTGGAACAGAGTTCATCTTATTGTTCTATTTGTACAGCCCCTACCACAATGGGATATATGCCTGGCATACTTATGCCCTACCGCAATACAAATAATAAAAGGAAAGAGTATCTTCGGAAAAGGAGCAACCGCTAATTGTAGCTAAACACATATTGCTGTAAAACAGGGCTGGACAAATACTGATCCACAGGCTGGATCCGGTCTGCCAAGCTTAGTCCCTGGCAGGCCCTCAAACCACCATATTGACTTGCACCTCCAAAAGTACATGGGATCACAGCTCCCCTTGGCTGCAGATCACCATTTCTTGCCAATGGGAGCTGCAATTGCTCGTACCTGTGGAGAGGCAGGTAAATATAGTGGCAGTGGCCCACCAGGGGCTAACGCTTGTGAATTGCTGCCATATTATAGCCCATCTCTGCATAAAATATGTAAGAGTTCCACAGAGAAGTAGGATTGGCCAAACTATTCCTGCTTACACTGGGTGAAATACACCTGCAAAATTATAATTACTTTTACCAAGGGCAGGGGGCCCAATAACAAATATTTCCATTTTGATCCCATTGAATTTGACTGAAGATGAAGATTTTTTTTTCTTAAATTCATAATTGTTCCGAAAATTTTGGGAACCTTTTTTGGAATAAAATGAAACATTTTCATTGTGTTTTGAAATGTGTAGAGTGCCCCATATTATGACCAAGCCTTTGTGATGGATAAGTGTAAAACTGCATATGGGCCTGCAGGGTGTGAGGCACCTGTAAACTTTCTACTGAAGGTTAATCCTTTATAACACAAATTGCCTTTCTAGCCGCTTCTTCATCGAGTGTGACATTCACATTAATTACACTGAACTCTGAATGCAAGGGCAAATCCATCCTGAGTGATGGGATGATTTGCAATTGCCAGCTTGTGAACTTAGCCATTTTTGTTTGTAGCAAAAGGTTCTGAGCCTTGTTGTCAATATGAAAAACTTCAGTTCTATGTTTTGCCCACAGATGCTCTGCTACCTTTATTTACAATCCGTGTGCCAGTGCCTTGAGCTGACCTTAAGTTTACCTTGAGTTTTGTAGACGGAAGAAACTAATTATGAAGTGGCTAGGAGACGCAAGAAGACAGCCTTGGAAAAAAGCAGGATACGAGATGATTTAAGAAAATGTAAAACAAACCTCACCATGTAACCGAACAGACTTAGCTATTTTTTTGTGGTTAAAGTCAATTATGCTATATTTCTGGGCAAATGCTTCATACCAGCTCTATTGATTATTCTCTGCTGCCTGTAGAATTTTTTTTTTAAATGTGAAACTTGATCTGCAGTTAATGTGGTCTAATATATTGTGATCAATCGAAGGGGAAAATAAGAGGGACATTAGGGGGAATTTATGAACCTTGTTTTTAAGGTGCAGCTTTATATTTTAAAAAGCGTCATTCAACATTCCTGCCTTCGGTGAAAAATGTTTCCCTGACTCTCTGAAAAGGGAGTCCACATGATGCTGAAGTGAAGCATCTGGGGAGAAATACATCAGTTGGCTAACCAATGCCCAGCCAACTTTAAACTTGCACCTGACTGCATATCCTTTGACAGGGTAATAAGGAACCAACCAGCTCCTCAATGTGGTTACAAACAAACAAAACCAAAGCAACCAACACAGAAGCTGCAACTCTGATGTAATTATACTCTCATAAATACAATATTGGAAGAGTAAGAACATGAAATTCCGCAGGCTATGAATAAAGTTTAGTCAGCTTTGTTAATTACTGTGAGACAATGTATTTAGACACAGAGCAGGCTAAAAGGTCTCAAATGAGCAAACTAAACCCAAGACATAACAGTTCAGTTAAAGCATTAAGGAACACAACTGTTAGAGAAGATTCAAGACTGATGACATATCCAAAAAGCCTGTATGTAAATTCTCATGTTGGTCATCAAAAACTTTCTTAATCTACTATAAGTCACAGGAGACCTCTAATGGCTTTAACGAAATTGCCGCAACAAGGGTGATGTATTCTGAGGTGAAAGTCTAACAGCTGGGTTCAATGCTTGTGCTGGATAACAAAAGCATATTTCTCAAAGCAACTTTAGTACTGTAGGTTTCTCTTGCTATGTGCATCTTCGTTGAACATCCATGTACTATCCTACTGCATCGTGGCCCGGCGAGTCTGGGGATGCTGTGCACAATCCAAGTGTATGGGTTGTGTGCACCAGGGAGATCTGCAGAGAGCCCTGGGACAGACAAGGAGTGGAGCAGGCATCCTTTCATATCAAAGAGCACCCAGAGATCCCATCTGCAGCTCCTAAACTTTCCTTTCCATGCAGGGGGTGTGGTGGGCTCCATAGTCACAGATCGACTTACGACCCGCTCTACTTCTCCAGCTCCCTTGTAGGCTAGTATATCCAGTGCTGCTCAGGCTCTGAGTGGAGATGGGCCTTCTCATATGTACAAGCATGACATGCTACTGCTTGAGCTATGGTGCAAAGACCCCCTCAACTCAACCCAGTTCTTGAGCAAATGTGTTTTAACTTTAGACTCACGAGCGATCCCGTAGATGTCAAAGTTAAACCAGTGCCTCAGTGCATAGCCAGAAAGAAGGCCTAAGGCCTTATGTAGCCACTTACTGGAGAGGAACAAAGGCCTACGTTCTCCTGGTGTCCTCATGGAGCTGTGCTCCATGTGCCTAGGGGGTGTGGCCCCTTCAGCAGCAATGTGACTCTTCCGCCCACCATGTCACACAGCAAAAGTCCCCGGGGCTGTTCCACTGGTGGTGCTTTAGGGACTGCAGAAGCAAGGCTGTGTCTTTGGGGTGGGGAGCTAGGATTTGCCTCTCTATATATTGACTAGTCAGAGCAAGAGATGAAAAATGAACCAGCAATCGCCAGACCTCGTGGTGCTGTGAAAACCATCACTGTGGGCTCAAGTTCCCAGCTATTGTGTTTCAATTGTTCACTGAATTGTCCTGTGTCTCTTAAACGGGGAGCTCATCTGAACAAGGGACTCAGCTTACACAGAGCTTTGCACAAACACTGTAAGCATACGCTGCTGTAAGCAGCCATAGTGTTGCCTGTTTGTTGCCCCTTTCCATTTTTTACCTATCATGTACTTACTGAACTTTCCCTGAAATTGTCCAAGATATTCATGTTGAAATCCTAGATTTTTAGGACTGGTAATAATTTTTGAGTATTTGCACACTGCAAAATCTTGTTCTTGATTTATTGTGCGCATTAGAATTCATCTTCTCAGATTGTGGAGTGACTGCTGTTACTAAATAGTTGAGGTTACAACTGAGTTTCCATTGGAACCTTCATTTTGTTCCCTTATCCCTTCAAAAAGAGCTATGGGGCCGCAAAATTGGTAGGCTAGATCTCGATCAAAGGTAGAATTTGAAGGGAATCAGACATGGGGTTATTAAATTATAGCATCCTAGAGCTTTAAAAAGAGTCCGGATTTTTTTTTGTCACTGTGTAGTAAAATAAATTGAAAGAAGATGAGTGACACAACCTACCTTACGGGATTGCCTACTCAATAGCAGAGGTCTTGTAATCCGGATCATTTAGCTGGTTAAAATAAAATGGCCAAAATTGTTGTTTTTTATTAGAGGGTTATTAGTGAAGGTGGGATATCAAAGAACTGGTGGAGACTTCAATTTTGTCATTAAAAAAATCAGCAAAAGAACTCATAGGTGTGCAGAAAATGCATACATAAAAGAGTCCTGCAAGCCTGGGGTAGAGCTGTAAAATCCCCTTTATTCAGCTAATTGGTTAAACGTTATGGTTAACTGCTTAAATGGGATCCTGTGGATGAGAGGCTGCTTCAGCCTGGCCAGGCCACCAGTTAACCAGAAACTAGTTAACTGGTTAACCACTGACATTCTCAGCCCAGGGAGCACAATGGGGCGAGGGCTTGCTTTGGAGTTTCCCTGTCTGCAAAGTTTAGGAGGCCTACCTTCTAATCTGCTCCTTTACTAGCCCCCTGCTTTCATCTGTCATGCCACTTGGTAGATTTGCCCAAGTGTACAGGAGGGAAATCCTTTGTCTACAGCTCTCCAGATATTGGTGCGCATGGGCCAAATTGGGTTCGGGTGCCGGACAGCAGAAGGGTTGGGAAGAAGATTTGGGGTGCCTGACCCTTTTCAGTTAAACGAAATAAAGAAAAGAAGAGTTTCCTATTTTGCCGATTCCATGCAAGCCTCTAAAATATAGGGTAGGGGCGGGAATTAACTGATGTAAGGTCTGGAAAGATTAAGCACAGAACTCCAGTGTGACATCAGTGCACACACCCCAACATACCACTTCTCTTTGTAAGAGTTTTGGTTTTGCAACCGAATTTTGTTTCACTCCAAAAGAGTTCAGCGCAGGGAGGACTTTCCTCTTATCCCATTATTGCTTATTTGGCTTCGCAGTCTTTCATGAGGGATCTTGTCAAAGGCTTTTGGAAAATCAAAGGCCACTTATCCACTCGGCCACACTGGTCCACATTCTTGTTGATACCCTCAATGGGTGAGGCACGAGACTCATTGGGTTTTTTTTCCCAGTAAAGGAGCAACCAAAGGACAAACGCCTGCACCAATGGGACACAAGTTGCTGACCTCTGTAAATTACAATCTTCGTGACACTGGATTACATTCTGAGCTCTTCATGTTGGCTATTTCAGAGCAAAAGGTTGAAGCAGCATTATCCTAAACGCCTTGTTAATTCGAGCCCTGTTCATCTGGCTCACTAGCCAGAACAATAACATCCACTGACCATTTAGAAGACTTAAGTGCTTGACTCGGCTTGCTAGCAGTTTAGATAGCATCAGCCAATGTTGCGCAGTGCAGAAGAATGATAGACTTGTTCCTGCTGCGCATGGAATGAAATTGCAGAGCCATCGCGCTGTGCTAACCTTGCCTGTAACGTGCTACTGCCATCGTTTGCCGTTTCTACATGTGACAGTGCTGGGCAACAGTAGCTGACCCAGCACTCTGCTCCCTGCAATTCTAATTCTAGAGTAGGCCTGGTTAAGAAGAGCCAAGCTTGCTGATTAGGGTGGGGGGAACAAAGAGGGCAGTTGCCCCAGAGCCCAGCGATTCAGAAGGGCCCACTCCTATCTCTGGGGAGGTGTCTGCCAGAGTCCTGGGCCTTTACACCATTGCTGAAGCACCGTGCAGTGTGTTCTAAGTGACTGTGAGGACTAGGGGGGTAGAGGGGATGGTGTGTTCCAGGTGGCACAGATGGCTGGCTGCCTCAGGAGTGTAGAGCCAGCCCCACGCACATCTCAGCATGGGACCCAGCAAATCTGTCGGCCCCCCGGAGAAGAGCTGTACCTAAGTGATGGATGGGGACAGGCAGAGGAATGCTAAGGGGCTATTGAGCCCATTCGACAGAAAATAGAAGGAAGTGCAAAGAGGTAAAGAGGCTTTCAGACTGAGTCGAGAGAGATCTCCTAGGGGGAAGATCATTCCAGACCCTGTCCCCCGGGGAGTTAAGGATTGTGAGCCTGGGGTAATATAGGTCTGCCTAAATCTGTGTGGGTGTATCTACGCAGCACCATCAACCCGAAATAAGATACACAATTTGAGCAATGCGTGTCTATTTCGAAATAGGCTATTTTGAAATTTGGTGCTGTCTACACAGCACCAAATTTGGAAATAAAGTGCTATTTCAAACTGTTCCTTACTCCTCGTACAATGAGGTTTATGGGGATGGCAAAATACCGCTGGTATCCTGAAATAACTTTGATGTGTAGACATACCCTGTGGCTAGGTCTAGACTGAAGGCTTCTTTTGGAAGGAGATTTTCCAGAAGAGATCTTCTGGAAAAACTTCTTCTGAAAGCAAGCATCCACACTGCAAAAGCACAGTGAAAAAGTGATCTGCTTTTTCAAAAGATTGTGTATTCAGTGTGGACACTATCTCACATTTCAGCTGTGATAACTATGGATGGAGTAGCCACCAGGGCCACTGTGCTTTTTTCTTTTTCCTCTTCCTTTGAAAGAACTCCCTCTTTCCCATCCACACACAGCTTTTCCCAAAAGAGCTCTTTCGGAAAAAGGCTCGTAGAATGAGGATTATCAATGTTGGAAAAACCTCTCTGCTCTTTTGATTTTCTTTCGAAAGAATGCAATTGCAGTGTCGATGTAATTGAAGTTTTTTTTGGAAAAACGGCCATTTTTCCAAAAAAACTCTGTAGTGTAGACATACCCTAAGTATGGAGAAGAACACTGAAGTACACCACACAAGGGGCATGTCTACACTGGGGAGTTATTTTGAAATAACTCCCCTTACTTCGAAATAACAAGGAGTGTGCCCACACGACTAAGCCCATTATTTCAAAATAACGGGCTTGTTATTTCAGAATAACAACTCCTGCTTCTGAAGAGGAATACGCTTGTTTTGAAATGAAATAAATAACCTGGTAGTGTAGAGACAGCCTGGGTGCTTACCAAAATAAGGTTGTCGGAGCTGTTTGTAATGTGACAAGAGCCATGTGTGGGTCATACTACATCTGAAGGAAGTCGGGTTTCTGTCCTTTTAGCAGCTGGAACAGAAGTGCCGTGTTTTCATACATAAGTTCATTGTCTAGGTCTTCAATCATTAGATAAAATGCAGAGGCATAGGCTGTCTGCATTGTTGCTGTGCAGCTGGATCATTTTGCTTTCAGATTCATGTTATTCAAGCAGAAAGAAAGGCACGTTGAGTGATAACCTCCATCCTGAGCACTCAAGTCTTCCACAGATAATTCTCTGTACCATGTCATCTCCTTTTTGCTGCTTCCCCTGGAAATACCGTACTGCCTTGTGGGTGGTTCTTTTTTTCCCTCAAGCAAGCAATTCAACAGGACCACTCACAGGAGGTTGTGTTTGGTCTGGTGTCTATGGAAGCAGGTGAACATGAAGCTGCCCAATCAGAGTCATAGGCTGGTGGGGGGGGGGGTTGTATGTTCAGTACAACTGAGACAGAAGTCACATATAACTTGCTTTTATATTTCTGAAACTGATCCCCATAATAGAGGAGCTGCTACCAATACTCTGAACTAGACTACACTTCCAGGAGCCATCAATACAGTTCCTCTCTTCTGGCTTTCGCTGCCAGCATCGCAATTTGACTGTTCTGCATTCTTTTGATTCCTCACGATCATTTTCAAAGTGTGTGGCGAGTCTCTCTGATGTAAGCTTTAAGAGATCCTCCATGTCTTTATAAGTAGCTTCGCATACCGTAGAGGTGACATTCCCAGGGTATACTGGTAGCATTACTACCACCACCAGATCTAAAGAGCTTCTTTGTTTTGGGAGTGGCGGGGACTTGTCCATGCAAAACCAATAAAAGGGAATCTTAATACCTTTTTGTCTGGTATCTTTGACCAATGAACACCACATTAAGGTGCTGAAATTAACTTAAACCATAAACACTATAGTTAGAGAGTGCTTCCTCCACTCCCTGGTGTGCAGCGCTATTTGGCCCATTTGTGTGGTCTCTAACTCACAACATACACACAGTCTGTTTCTTTTCCCTATGTGTACCAATCTAATACTTAGATTTCAGGCTGAGCAGAACCTTCCATCCAGTTTCCTCTACCACACTCAGGGTGGCCAATAGAATTGCCAGGTCCCTGGGCCAGGTCAGGGAGAGGGACCAGCTCCTCACTCCCCAAAGGGGTGGAGCCTCAGGTGGAAGGGGCGGGCCTAGGGATAGCCATTCTTCAGTGCTGCCTGGATTGTGCCATTCCCCCATGTCACAGAAAGGAGCTAACAGGCCAGATGTAATAACAAGCATAAGCAACGGAAAGCTGCGTAACCCATCAGAACGTGGGCATTGTGGTGTTGATGGGCAGTTGTGTAACATGAAGAAGCACGAAAATGTTTCTGAGGTAAGAAATGGAGAGAAAAGGGTAATGTTCGATATTTGTCCGCTGAATGTGTGGGGAATGAGGCATGCAAATGCTGTCTCTTGACACAAGAATGCACGAGTGTTGGGTGAACTTCAGAGAGACAAGCGACCCGAAATTGAGCTGGTACACATTTGTATCACGCTATTCAGTTAATGGAGCTCCTCTTATTTACATTAGTTGACGATCTGGTCTTCAGTTTTAAGGAACTGAATACTGAAATTTAGTTGTCAAGGGGTGGAATTCATTCAGACACTGCAAGTGTACTGTTATTTTTAAAATCAGTGAACTCAGATTTACAAATGAATCCTGGATTCTTCCCACAGCAGCCTCTATTCATTTCCCTGCCTCCCCGAAACCCTCCAGACTCTTCTGTTTATCCTTTTGTTTTCAGAGAGTCCTGGCATCATCTTCTCCTTCCTGGGCTTGAGTGGCCTGCCCTTTGATGTTCAGTGGTGGTTGCTCCTTTCTCTGGTTTCTTCAGGAGGCTAGCAGCTGGGGATGCACCTCATGAAATGCTTCCATAGACGGAGCAGTGGGAGAAATGCATGGCATGTGGTCTGTAAGATGAGAAACGTTTTTCAGACCTGAAAAGAAAATTAGGGCTTGGCTCAAATTTTGAGAGAAGTTTCAAGTTAGCGATTACTTTCCCCTGAAGGGCTCATCATGCCCCAGGGTGTGTTAGAATATTCTTCGTAGAGTATCTTAACCCGGCAAGAAATGTCCCAAAATGCTCATGCTTTTGTGATACTCTGTTAACTATTTGTTCTGTGTGGTGCTGAATTGTCTGTCTTTACAATGTATTTTTGCCATTTTTCTTTAAAAAAAAAATCACGCTTATCGATTGTCTTGCTCTGTCTGCAGGCTCTTATAAAGAGTTGTTTGCTTGCTGCTACTTTCCTTTTAAATTGCAATCCCGGCTAAAAATGCTTTTATTTATAGTAGAGCAGTGGGGGCGCCTGCTCTTGACATGTGAGAACATTTTGATGACATAACTGGCTACCAATAATAGCAACAGCACTCTGGGCCTTCATTATAAGCCATGTGATGCTTCCACAGTCCTGCCAAATCAAACATAATAATTCTACCCCCTGAGAAATAAGTATTCCCTAGACAGAGAGCGAGCAGAAGAGAGATGCGTGTTTGCATAGGGGATGACTTTTAAATATTCCTGTATACTGCAATCTATTTCAGTGTTGGGTATTTGGGAACAATGTGATCTGAGTCTAATGAGATGATTTTGATGTCCTTCTTTCAATTTGTTGTTTCTTTTTACTAATAAACAAAGAGTGCCTGATAGTTCTTGAAGGGAATAAGGAGGTAAAAATGATGGGGAAGATCTTTCTATGGGAATGGAATTCCAGCAATGTGATTGTTTTGGCTTCTTTAGCTCATGGGCAACCAGGTTTTATCCAGGTATTTAAACTGTTGTGAGATTGTTGATTTACACTGGGATTAAATGCCAGCAGTGACTTTAATATCCGTGTAAATGCTTCTGTGCTAAGTTGACCCAGGTGAAGTGCACATTCATTTCACAATAAAGAATGTGAGATTTCATGTGGGCAATAGATTACATTTCTCTAGGTAACAAAGGCTCACTGTCCTGGGAACTTCCTACTCAGAGACACGGGGGCTACATCTACATTGGCCCCTATTACGGAATAGGCATGCAAATGTAGAACTTTGGAAGAGGCAAATGCGCGGGGGATTTAAATATCCCCCGCGGCATTTGCATTTTCATGGCCGCCACTTTTTTCCAGCTTGGAGATAAGCCGGAGAAAAGCGTCCAGACTGGCACGATCCTCCGGAATAAAGCCCTATTCCGGAGGATCTCTTATTCCTACTTGCGGAAAAACATGCCAGTTGTCTACACTGGCTGCTTGAATTTCCGGAAAAGCACTGTAAGATCGTCAATGCTTTTCCGGAAATACTATGCTGCTCCCGTTCGGGCAAAAGTCTTTTTCCGAAAGACTTTTGCGCAAAAGGGCCAGTGTAGACAGCACAGTAGTGTTTTCTGCAAAAAAAGCCCCGATTGCGAAAATGGCGATCAGGGCTTTTTTGCGGAAAACTGCGTCTAGATTGGCCATGGACGCTTTTCCGCAAAAAGTGCTTTTGTGGAAAAGCATCCTGCCAATCTAGATGTGCTTTTCCGAAAATGCTTTTAACGGAAAAATTTTCTGTT
Source organism: Pelodiscus sinensis (assembly GCF_049634645.1). NCBI lineage: Eukaryota > Metazoa > Chordata > Testudines > Trionychidae > Pelodiscus > Pelodiscus sinensis. Next base: position 11,212,817 of record NC_134718.1, read on the forward strand.
AAAAGCATTTTCGGAAAATCATGCCAGTGTAGACGTAGCCCTGTTGTGCCTGGGCTTTGTTCAGTGCTAAAGCTGTGCAGAAATGATCCTAGTGTTTTTTCTGTGAAGGCTTTTTGTATCATCAGGTGTGATGAGGACTGGTTTGAGTTCTGAAGCTCTTTGCTAACATGCTCAAAATAAAATACCCTTTTTTGCAAAGCAACAATTGGGGTGACCTTTCAAGATACTGTGATTGCCAGTCCCAGATTGTACACCCGGGAGAAGTGAAGTAGTGAACTACCAGCATCTTCTCAAATGTGTTACGGGCAAGAGATGCACTGACCTGCATTCGGTAGACCCACATGGAGTATAAAAGAGACCAGAATTTTCCCCATTGTCCGTAATGGGTCTGAGCCCCACAGCAGTTCTGCCTCTTAATTCAAGAACCAGAGTTACTGATGCACTTCCTTAGGAATGAATTTCTTACCTCCATATTTCCAGTTTTCTGTAAATGCCACAACATGCGGAACAAATTTAATTTACATAGTAGATGTGCGATATGGCAAGTTACTACACTTCTCAGAAGTCAGGAAAGAGGACCTATTGCAGAGTCTGCAACTAGCAGTTTGCCTGGCACCCAATCTAGAAGCCAGATGGGCTACAGCAGAGCTACTTGATTGGGTCAGTTTATTACTAATATCTTCAGGGACATGCTGAATCAGTTTGTTTACATCTTGATGGTCACTTCATTTTTTTTCCAAAGAGACAAGCTCTTCAGCACTAAAATGTGCACCATATCTTGGCCTGCTCCACTAGAACCACTTCCATGTGAAACTCAAAGTGCAAATCGGATCAGAACACCAGGGAGTTCTTTGGCTACCTGGTTCACCTGAAGGGTTAACTATTACCTGTGTCAGATAACTCCCATCTCTGACTGGGCTGCTCTGAAGGATATGTGAGCAGTACAAAGATTCATGGGTTTCACCATTTTTCTGGCAGATTATCACCGGGTTTCCATTACATAGCCCATCGGATGGCACTCTTTTGGAACAGTCAGATTCATTTGGTGCTCAAATTCCCAATGCACCTTGGACAGATGGGAAAAGACTATCAATTTGGTGCCTATCTTCCTCCGTCTAGACCCCATCAGGCTGATTGCATCAAACTTTGCCCTTGGAGCAGTATTTTCTCACAAATGCATCATGTTGTTGACCCATATGGGCATTTTGTGAGCCCTCAGAGCCTCTTCAGCAGCGCTACCACCTAGCCAGTGGTTCCCCAATTTGTAATTGTGCGTTTGATTTCAGACCAATTCTCCAATATGTCACCGCCATTTTGAATTCTAATCCTGTCAATGCTTGCAGTTTAGACTCATTTGCAAATTTTGTAAGCATATGCTCTTCTCCATGATGCAAGTCATTCATGAAAATAATGAATAGGAGCAGACTTAAGACAGACCACTGCAGACCCTCCCTCCACTAGATCTACCACCACAGTTTGACTGCAAGCTGTTGAGGACTATTCTGTGAGAATGGTCTTTGAAATAGTTGTGCACCCACCTCATTGACATTTCTTCTGTCTAGACCACATTTCCCTAGTTTCATGAGGATTTCATGCAGGCTGTGTCAATACCCTGACTGAAATCAGGATATATCACATCTTAACCTTCACTCTGCCCACTAGGCCAATAACCCTACATCATGCAGGTGCCTGAATTTCACTTTTTTCTTCTACTGAGGGCTATTGGGCAAAGAAAGATTTGAGGTTTTTCTCATGTGTGGTTCAGCATGGCTGAGCCAGAGCTTCCAGTGAAGAAATTTCAGTCTGTGCCATTTGTTATTACTGTGATGTTGGCAAAACAGGTGCCAGCTTCTGCCAGCACCCCTACGCCTCAGCTGAACACTGACACATACCCTGCTGGAAACCAGTCTGTCTCACCTGGTGTGTTAATATTGCTAAAATATACGTTAAGTCCATAAGAATGTGTGTAGTGTTTAGACTTTATGAAATGTCTCGGTTAGTGACTTGGCCTTTGGGAATGAATATCAATGGGCCCTTAGCTCAAAAATTACATCTCTCACAAAGGCAAGCTTACCTAAGTGAGCAGACAGATGGGAGTACCCCAGGAGAGAGTCTGTGTCTCCATAGTTAGGCTGCTATAATGCTTTAGGAGTTCACACTTGGTGCCTGGTTGGTGAACTCTAAGACTAGAACTCACAACCAGTTTGGTTTTGTACCTGGTTTTTAACAGTCTGCCCTGAGGTTGGTGGGAAGGCTCTTGAGTCCCTCCAGACAGCTTGCCATTTGCCACAGTGTCTTGGTGCTTATGAGGGGTCTGTTCTCTGACTGGGTGAGCTTGGCTAAGGAAGAGTTAAGAAGGGAGATCCATGGAATTTTTAGGACATTTAGGGTATGTCCAGACTACATGGCTCCGTCAATGGAGCCATGTAGATTAGAGTTGTAGGCAAAGGGAAATGAAACAGCGATTTAAATAATCGTTGCTTCATTTAAATTAAAATGGCTGCTGCGCTGTGCCGATCAGCTGTTTGGCAGCACAGCACTGTAGTCTGGACGCTCCGCAGTCGACATCAAAGGCATTTGTCAACCTCCCCGGTAAACCTCATCCCATGAGGCATAATGGGGAGGTCGACAAATGTCTTTTATGTCGACCGCGGAGCGTCCAGACTACAGCACTATGCTGCCAAACAGTTGATCTTCACAGCGCGGCAGCCATTTTAATTTAAATGAAGCGGCGATTATTTAAATCACCACTTCATTTCCCTTTGCCCAGTAAACAAATGTACATGGCTCTGTCAACGGAGACATGTAGTTGAGACACTTCTGCTTCCATCCCAAAGGAATTTAGTGTCAGCATGCAATGAATTTCAGCAGTGAGCCCAACATTAATTTCCCATGCCAGTCAGATGAATTAGTGTCTGTATAATCAAAATGTTGCTCAGATGAATGTTTGAAAAAAAAGGAACACAAAAAGGGTGAATAAACACTGAATCAAAATTCCATTTCTAATTCACCTGAAGAGGACTTAGTGCTGATTATTCCCTGCAAAGAAAATTGCTGATTAAAAGGGTTAATCTCCACGGTTTACATCTGTGAGTGTATTGCGCAAGTTACATTTCAGTTTTCTGTGCATTTTCTCATGTGGTATGGAGAGTTTTGGCCTATGTTTTGCTCCCTCCACCCTCCTGTATTTTCTCTTTTCAAGGCTGGTATATTTTCCAAACCTAGCAACAGTAGGGAACAAAGCCAAGCAGCTCTCATGGGGCATAGTTTGATTCCACTTGTCAGTGGTACTCACTTATCACAACGATATCTGTCATGGGACCCCACTTTGCCAAGCTACCATAGGAAGTGCTAGCAAATCCAAACAAAAGCTAACAATAATGCACCACTAGGGACAAATTAGCAGCCATGTGCTGCACATCATTCCTTGGAGGAATCATCTGGGGTTTAAATGATCAGCGCTGTATAGTCACAAGTGGCTGGCATTTTAATACTCCAGATAAATGACTTCTTGTGCTAGCAAAAGATCTCACATGGTAAAAGCCTCCTTTCACAGACTGAAGGGAAAAGGCAGCATACACACAAGGGTGATGGTCTGATTTGTGGCCATTGATTCATGCTGTTCAGTTTTCTAGTTCTACTGGTTGAAAATGCATTGCTAGCTTTTATTTTATTTAGATCGGGGTTTCAAACTAGGGGTCGCGACTCAGTACTGGGTGGTGGAATGTCAGGCACTGGGTCTCACTGCAGGGGGATCAGGTGACGGGGAGGGGCGGGGCTAAGGCAGCTACCTGCCTGTCCTGACACCACAGACTGTGCCCCAGAAGTGGCCAACTACAGGCCCAGCTCCCATGCATGGCATTTTGGCTACACTGAGGTCAAGGGGAGTTTTGCATTCGCTTAATTGAAACCAGGATTTTGCTTTGGGTTATAAAGTTAGCTCTAGACTGACATAGGGTTGTCAACTTTCTGACAGAAATAACCAAACACCCTTGCCCCACCTTTCTTTTGAGTCTCTCTTGCCCTGCCCACTGGATCCTCTCTGCATTACTCACCCTGCCTCAATTGCTCATTTTCAGTGGGCTGGCGAGGATCACCTGGAAACCCCATGCCATGGGTTTCACATTGAGATTAACCCTTTAATTTGAATTATTGACCTGTGTGCAGCATAGCTGAATGTGATTCTAAGTGGGGATGGAGGGATCATAGAACCAAATATTTTCATTAGGGGAGGCTGAAAGGGAGACTGAAAAAGAATCACAATTAGCTTAGCCTAGCCAAGGGCTTTAAATGCATCTGTGATTAGTACCTGGATAGTAATTACTGTAGCAAGTAAAATCTTCTGGAAAAGTCTTTGAACCATGACAAATAAATGACTCTAACAAATTTCACCTGGATAAGAAATGCACAGTATTCTCCAGATACTGTAGTCATCACTGCTTGCTCATTCCTGAGTAGAACTGAACACATACATTTTTTACTTCGGGGACTGAACTGAAAAATCTAAAAACAAAAATTCTTTACTTTCTACCAAACCTGAAATTTATACTTTTTTTTGCTGAAACAAAAAAATTGAAATGTTTGCTCTGGATTAAAAAAGCATCTAAAACAAAATGGAAATACCCCAGATAAAACTAATATGTTTCTTATTTCTCTAGTCTTCTGGGCATTTCGAATTCAAATGGATTTTTTTTTTCATTTTGACTTTGGGTGGCTTTTTTTCTCTTTATAAAGGTCTAAACAAAATGTTTCAAAATGAGAAATCAAACTGGATTGTTACATATGTGTGTGTGGGAGGGGTCAACTGAAATTATTTGCTGAATTCATTAATCTTTTCGGTGCCTCCAAAAATGCATTTCGCAAGTCATTTATGATTGGCAAAAAAGACTTCACCCAGCTCTCCACCCTAGCCAATGGCATTTTGACTAAATAAGAAGTGTGATTGGAACCGTACATTGACTGACTTCAGAGGAACAACTCCCAACTTTTCCTAATGTAACTGAGATCAGATTCACTCTCTTTGATTACAGTAGTAAACAATTTTTTAAAAATCTACATTTTGTTTGCCTAACCATTTTAATGATAGTATATTTTTGCAAGATGACTCCAAAAGCAAGGAAGAGAGCATTAAAAACTAAAATATGATAAAATCCTAAGTAAAATGAAATCTAGGATATTCAACTCTACGATCATCTAGGTGAGTCAAGAGTTTATATTCCCACTCTTAGGATATGTCTACACTGAAGAGGTTTTTTGGGAAAAAAACTTCACTGAAGTCCACACTGCAATTGCGTTCTTTTGAAAAAAAAATAGAGGGGTTTTTCCAACATTGGTAAACCTCTTTCAATGAAGAAAAAGCTTTTTTATGAAAGAGCTCTTTCGGGAAAAGGCGTATGTGGACAGGGAAGAGGGAGTTCATTTCAAAAGAAGAGGAAAGAGGAAAAAGCACAGGTGCCCTGGTGGCTACTCCAACCATAGTAATCAAAGCTTATGTATGAGATAACTTCCATTCAGTGTGGATGCTATCTTTCAAAAAAGATTGTTTTTCAATGTGCTTTTGCTATATAGACACTCTCTTTCGGAAGAAGGTTTTTCAGAAGATCTCTTCCAGAAAAGCTTCATCCGAAAGAAGCCTGCAGTCTAGACATAGCCTTAGAGAATAGCCTAACAAATGTCTGAAGTTGCATGAAATAGGGATAGTTTAAATGATTCAGAAGAAACTTGAAACTCAGCTGCAACCAGAATCCTTGTCTTGATTTGGATCAATTCAGGCTCTCTTACCCTTCCGGGAGGGATAAGGGGGATCTCTTATCATAGTCTAGCGAGTTTGGCCATTTCTATTGGTCCTAGCTGTTGTCTTTAGTGCTATGTCTCTGTTGCATCAGAAATGAGCAATGCATTCTGGGATACCTCTGACATGAGGAAGGTGTTCTCTGTTGGAAGACAGTAGCTAACCTAGCAGACAGGGTGAGGTGAACTGAAACCTATTCCAAAGGCATAACAGATATCATGTGGAAGGAAGGGAGGGTTGAGCTCAGTCCTGAGTCAGATCCAGCCTCATAGTGTAGACATCCCCAAGGTGGCTTCAGCTCCTTTCTTCTCTCCTTCTCCTATGCTGAGCACAAATGTGCTGAAATAGGTAATCCAGTGAATGCTGATTAATGGGTGACAAACAATGCTTTCCCTCTACATGTTGTGCTTAGAAGCTGCACTTAACAGGATCCACAGATTCATTCAATTTGTAACAAAATACATTCTGCTCACAATTACCTAGCCCAGGGTTTTCTTTTATTTAACTACATCGTTTTTCAGTGTGCTGCAGGGCACATTTTTGAAAATGATGTCACTTCTCATTAGCCATCGAGCCTGACTGATGTTAGGTTGCTGACCTGAGAGGGAAAGTCAATTACTAAAAAGCAAAATCAGATTTGGCTCAGCGCTGTTAGACCCAAAGAAGATCTGTACAAGTCTTAGTTTATTCCTGAGCCCAATGGCTCTGGGAGGACAGGATTCTGTTGAACACGGGGAAGAACATGGGAGAAGTCAGTGACTGGTTTTTGCATTGCTAGAATTTATTAGACGATTTCTATGTTCACATTCCTACAGTTACTTTTATGCTTCTCTTCCTCGTCTTAAGTTTTACAGTCTATATTTAAAATGCCTCAACTGAATTCTTCATGTCCCCTTTGAGGTGTCTCCTGGCATTAGCGCTTTGCTAAGCATGCACCTTACTGTGCACATTGATAGCATCTGTGTCTGAGTCCTAGGTGGAGATGCAAGGAAAAGTGTCTTTGTGCCTTTCTCATTTTTCCTCATCTAAAAAGGGCAGGGTATAACACAGCTCAAATTGCATAGCTGGGTTGTGAACATAGCTGAAAAATACTATGACCAATAGCTTACGTGCTGTAGTCAGCTATGATAAGGCAGCGCTCATGCTTCCTATTATTGATGTGTTGAGAGCAGGAAGGAATTTGCATCTTCCATGTAATTTTGGATAGTTGGAGGTACTAGGAAGGGAGTCACCATTCTCAGTCGCATCCAATTTTGGCCTCTGTTGGAATGCTACGGGACCCTTTGATGGGCCAATGGGAGGGCTAGCATGACAATTCCAATGTTGTTGCATTGTAGTGGTTCCTTCCGAACAAGAGAAATCCATTTGCTCCTCTGAGAGTTACAGATGATAAAGCCCATGAGTCACAAGCTGGGTGTACCAAGTGAATGCTTTACCAGCTCATTCAAGGAGCATATTGGGAGCGAGTAGCTTGAGGGAGCAAGGACATCTATCACTTGGCCGAAAATTTTCAAAGCTGCGCTTTAATGAGAATAAGCGATCTAAGTCAGAGTCATCTGCCCCCCCCCAAAAAAAGGCAATTTTACTGACTAATTCTGTCAGAACACTGTGTAAAATAAGTGGCAGAACTGAGCTAAAGATGGAGCCATGGGGCATAGCAGTACTGAATGAGTTTTCCACTGTGGACAGTACAGATCAAAAAGCGGTATGTTTTTAATTTTGTGGGTGAACATTACATGGTTTACAAGCACAGGAGATCAAAGTAGAATGTCAGGTGGCCCCAGAGAGACTTTTAAATTACCCCAAGGATTGAAGTAATTTGTGAGATGCTTTTCATTTCCTGTGCTACTAGGAGAAGAGTTTCTGAATTGCGCTTGCGAGGGCTGACAGAAAGGTATCTAGCAGTTCTCTTTGGATAGCAAAGCTGGAGAGGTAGCTGGTTTTCAGAGAGGATTTCTTTCAGCTTGTACATGCTGGTTGAATGATTCTGGCCAGGCTCTGCTAGGCACAAATCTTTGTTATATTTGTGACAGGCTTGAGGTTTCTTTGAGCTGAAAGTTACTCCACACCAATACAAGATATCCATGTTAGTCCATGTTAGGAATTTGTTCCCTGAGCCATTTGTATGACACAACAGACTGTGGAGCTGAAATTTCTAGGGCCATCTTCCCTGAACTGAAAACATGTCCGCATGGAAGGAGACATGTTGGCTGAGCACAGGGCATGCCACTGCAGGTCTCTGCACAAAGAATGCTGTGCAGCTCACCAGGGGTACGTCGACGGAGCCATGTAGATTTGTTGTTTTGGCAAAGGCAAATGAAGCCGCGATTTAAATGATTGCGGCTTCATTTACATTTACATGGCTGCCGCGCTGAGCCGACAAACAGCTGATCAGCTGTTTGTCCGCTCAGCGCGCTAGTCTGGACGCTCCCCTGCCGACATCAAAGCCCTTTGTCGGCAGCCCCGGTAAACCTCATCCCACGAGGAATAACGGGGCTGCCGACAAAGGGCTTTGATGTCGGCAGGGGAGCGTCCAGACTAGCGCGCTGAGCAGACAAACAGCTAATCAGCTGTTTGTTGGCTCAGCGCGGCAGCCATGTAAATGTAAATGAAGCCGCGATCATTTAAATCGCGGCTTCATTTGCCTTTGCCTATGTGTCTAATCTACATGCCTCTGCCGACAGAGGCATGTAATCTAGACACAGCCCAGGAGTGTGGAGCTGGTGTGAGGAAGCAGACATGTCAACTTCCCCAAGATGGCGCTTGCCATTTACACGCACCCAGAACCCCTCCATCTTCAGAAAATTGGAATCTGACTCTGTGCTGCCTAATTGAAATATACAACAAAGCATGGTGTCAGGGAAGTATGGAACATGCAGACAGTCTCATCACTATCTTGAGAGGGAAAAGTTGGCTTCTCAGTAAGCGGATAACCAGGAAAGAGCTGTAGAACAAAACATGGCCTTGATTAAGACTTTGTAGAGCATTCAAGATCGGAGGGTTCTCCCCACTTCCTGTGTGACTTTGGGCAAGTCACTTATTCACTGCCTCAGTTCCCCCACCTGTAACATAAGAATAATAATGCTTTCCTCCCTCACCGATATATGAGATGCAAAATCCATCAGTGTGTGTGAGATGATTGCGTACAGTAATGAGCGCCATTGAAAACCTTAATTAAGTATCTTGCCCTTCATGGAGAGGTCAGGCAAAACTCGGTGCAGCTCAGTTTCCCAAAATACACAGCAAAGAAGCAAAAGGTAACAGTATATTGAGCTTTTGCTGAAACAAATTGAATTAAAAAACCGGTTCATTTCAGGCCTGTGAAAAACCATCCAAACCAGTGGGTTTTTCACACGCCTGAAATGAATCAGTTTTTTTATTTCCCCCATTACTTGCAAATAGACTAAGTGGAGCTTTGATTTTTTTTTTTTTTTTTTTTTTTTATGAAAGGAGTACAGGTGAAGGAAGACCCATGACTATAACAGTCTATTGGTTCCTCGCCGGAAAGATTCCAACACCTCCTACTGCTATTAGAATAAATTAGACAGTACGTCCAAAATATTATATTCCAATATATAAGTGCCTGGTGGAACATATGGAAGTGAACGGATAATTTGCTGTTGTCCTTTTTTTATCACATATCTTGAAAGCCAATTAATCAACAATTCATGTGTAGTCCTGGAAATTTACAAGTACCCTTTATGTAAATACAGTGCAAGGAGAAAAGTCAGCTCTCTAGCCTTAATGTCAAGAATGAACAATCTATTACTCTGAAGAGAATGGCTGCTAGGAGAATCGATGCAAATGCAGTTTCTTTTCTCAGCAGAAAGCTCCTAAACAGGGTTCAGCCGAAGTTCAAGGATTCTGTTGTGTTGAAATACAATATGGTTACAGTATGTTTTGCTTGGAGGCTACAGCTTCATCACCTTAGGCCGAGGATACATAACTACTTTGCTGTCAGGCATATGAACATATTGGCTTGACTGCCTTTATCTGGCTTTCATGATATTTGTATTTACTCATTCAGATCTGAGTCTGAACACTCTTAGCTATTCATTGCTTTGCCTTTTCAGACCCTTTTGTGCCTCGCAGATGTGCAAATACTGAAATCCATTTAAATAAAGATGACTTTTGAGGTGATATTAAAATGCACACAGGTCTAAATCTTGAGATCCTCATCTAGTTTTCACTCAGTTCTGACCCAGGGAAATTCCCATTGAGTTAGCGAGCCTGTCTCTCCTGTGATTGCAAATGAAGAATAACTCCATTAGCTTTATACTGGTTTAACATCAATGTAAAGGCATGAAATCCTCAAAACAGATAGATAAATGAGAGAGAAATCAGGCTTGACCTAATTAATAAGTCAAATGTTAACTTTGTCCTTTAGTATGTATGTGACATGTCAGTTAAAAGTCCTACTTATTATTTGCACATTCACATTGGTACTTGAGTAAATGAAGGAAGTTATATTACTGTTTCCCTATTCTGTTTATCCCTGAATACTAAAGGAATTCCTTTGAAGTAGGGTGGTGGATTCTATTCTATTCTGCCTTGCTCATCAATCAAGTTGTAGGACTGTCAGATCCCTGCTTGAATTTGAAATTTCAGGACTGATAGTCAGAAATCTCCCCCATGGTACTTTACTTGTAAACTGAGCATGTTTGATAGGAAAATCCCTGAGACACAATAAACATTGGGCACCTTTTGTAGAGGGTCTTTCCCCAGAAAAGAAGGGGCAAATTTCAAAGTCCTAATGAACTATGCTGGTATTCCAGTCATCAGCAACCAGTATTCCATCAGCAATCATCACTATAAGATTGAACCAGGATTCCTTTTAAATCAAGTCAGTTTTCCAGGAGGGATGTATTTCTGTACTTCTGTCCTCCCTTTCAAATGAAGACTGGGCTCTCATTTCTAATAGAACATATTCTTGCCTAAAGTTGAGATTTCAACACTTTGTGCGCGTGTATGGATTTTTTTCTTCAAAATGTGTAAATCTGTATTTAGAATTGGGCCTGCTCATCATACAATGTCCTAAAATGTTAGGTTATGTCCTATAACAAAGCTCCTAACACAAATAGCATCAGAAAATCACGACTTCGGCAATCAGCTTTAATGGATAGGACACTGCAATGGAACTCAGAAGAGCAGGAGTCTCCTAGGTCTACCAATGACCTTAGTCATTACAGACCACAACTGGATTTGAAATGGTCGTTAGGGGTTAAAGGCATCGCATTAATAATTACAAGACTGGAGCTGGTAGGCAAATTATAGTTTTCCCTCAGAAAATTTTTGACAAAAGCAAACCAATATTTAGGGTTTGACAAACCTGAATCTTTTCAATAAAAATGGACTTTTTTGGGGGGTCAAATATTGTTAAGTGCAAGTCGGAGCATCTATTTCATATAAGTTAGGGTGCTTTTAAAAGTAAAATAGCTTCATTTTAAATGGAAGATTTAAGGAATTGATGACATATACACACACACAAATTTCACTGGGTCTTTTAAAACACATCTTTAAAAAAAATCATAGAACATAATACATTAAAAATTAGAACGTTCTGAAAATGTGTAAGCCAGGAGTCAAGATACATGCTGTTAGTGTATATTTAACAGGAAGAGTTCCAGAACAGTAATTTGTAGCTCTAGAGTTAGGGCTAGAAGATTGTAATCAGTAACCTTTAAATACAAAAGGCATTTGAGACCTAAAACAGAGTCATCCCAGTATGACTATTTGAAATCCTGTGGTCCTCTTTACAAGAGGACAGCCTAAAACTATGTGCCTTGACCAAATTCCAGGGTAGTTGGATGGTTGTTTTCTGCCTACCAGAAATTCCTCATGGAATTTCAGTTGGATAAGGTATTCTTTGTATCCTGTCCTAAGCAGCTATGTAGTGTTACCATTGACAGTTAAACATTTGCAGCTGGAGCCGGACAAATAATGTCAACGAGTATTTGTGAATATGTTTGTAAAATAAAAATTACAGCTTGTTCTGGGCATAATCAGATCCAATTTTTTTCAGTTTTGTATGATTATTACTGTAAATAGTTTGGGTTGACATAAATATTTGGGGAGAAGCTTTCATTTGTGCTTATGCTTGATTTCAATAAGTCCACTTGAAATGTAAATTCCAACTCATTGTGAATAAAGATGGCAGAAATGGGTCCTAAATTAGGTGCCTAGATGATGGTCTTCATTTCCCATCTACAAGGAATTCTCTCTATGCATTTGTTTATTATACATACTCAGTACAAATTCCATGTTTAAAAAAAAAATCTCACATGAACTAGAATTGAGAAATGTGTTCCCAAGCTGTTTTTCAAATCACAATATTCTGGACAGTTTTTTTAACATTAAAACATATTTCAAAATGAGCTGTTAATGTTTGTCTTAAAAATAAAGCATGACTGCAGCATATTACAGTTTTCTCTGAACCGTAAAGAGTAGTAGCTTATTTATTATAACCTCTGATGTGTTTGTATAGTTATATTTTGTGCATCACTTTTTTGTGAATGTTGTTGTGGGGTATAATTTTATGGTAGGAATAATCTTTTAATTCTGACTATTTTTATGGTTTCACTGAAATGTGTAGTTTTTTTTGTCTGAGTTTCTCATTCAGATTTTTTGAAGGGTCTTCTACTGGGAGAGGAATTTTTGCCAACGGGAAGAATAATAATAGCCAATTTCAGAGGGCACATAAATTAGAAGTAAGCTTCATAATGTTAAGTTAGAGTCAGTGGAAGCCGGCTAGATTCAGACTTGGCTCAGATGTCTTTAAAGCAAGCTCAGCATTCAGGCTAAAGAAAATCCTCTAGTTGAGAGACTGCAATGATGGGAAAGAACCACAACCTACTGGAGTCTTGGAAGGATCATGCAATGCCCATGCCACTTCAAAGTGGGTGACATTGGCTGGGGAAGGAGTAGTACAGGTTGGACCTCCCTGGTTCAGCACTTTCAGGACCTGACTGGCCTCGAATGAGGGAGTTTGCTGGACCAAGGGAGGTCAGTTCTGACTCTCTGTTGATGGACTCCAGGCTCTCCCGGGGTCTATTAACATAGGACTGTGCTGTCCCCACACCTCCAGGACTGCCGAGGCTGCTGAGGTGGTGGGGATTTGCTGCCTGCTGGGGCTGCCTGGGGTCCTAGGACTCTCTGGTCCTGCCAGAGCACAGATGTTGCAGGACCAGAGTGTCCTGGATGAGAGAGGTTCAATTTGTACTAGGACAGTGAGAGGATACACCTACGCACCATGTTTCCTAAGACAATTCAAACAAAGCTCCGTGGAGGATCTGCTAGAAACAAAAGTTACTCTGACTGTCCAGACTACAGCAAAGGCATTTGTGGAAACTCTGCCTGCTTTCCAGCAGGGTAGTGCTCTTTTGAACACAGTGGGTCTCAGTTGTTGAGAGATGCTCTTATGGCCTGTTGAATTTAATGGGCTTTGGATCAGACCATTGGCTGCCAAAGGTGGATCTTGCTTAGTGAGTGTAATTTACTCACTACTGTGATTGAAAGGTGAGATTTTTAATATTTACTTGCAGTCTAATATTCAGCCACTAATGGCACTGTGCACTATATAGAGTTCCAAAAAGGGTGTGGAACCTGGTAAACAATCGAGGAAAAGCTGGAAGTCAAGCTGTGTGGGAGGTTGTTTTTTGTAGTAATAGCTTTCAGTCATAATAAATGCCTCTTATCTCAAATGGACAAAAATTACATCAATTATGATAGGATTATAATGGGAAAGTCAGCCAATGAGACATATAAGAAGGTGTAAGATAAAAGGTGCTGCACTTCTTACTAGAATACTTTTCTTCTTCAGCAACGTGTAAGGTGCAGCCACTAACATTCCCTTACTTATGCTGACTCCTTAAACTCTGATTTACACCTCTGAATTTAGATTTTGATGTTCATAACGTTTAGCCATCAATTCATTCCTACTCTTGTTGCCTATTCCTAGGGGTTGCTTTTTTAAAATAACCCTACAAAAAGGAGAGTACTAGGGCCAAATTCTGCAAATGTTTGCTACATGTCACCATGCTTACTACCATGAGACATCTTGTTGAGCACATACGGCCCAATCCCATCGCCACCCTCTATAATAACCACTATAACTAGTATTAAATCCTTGGCTGTTTGGGTCATTAGTATTTGCATTTAATAAGTGATTTTAGAGATCAAGGCATTTTTCTGAATTATAGGAATGCCAATAACCTTCCAAAGTGATAATACATCTAGATTATATTTATTCATTTTAAATTTAAAAATTGCACAATTATAAGACTTGCTAAGAGAAAATTACCATTTTGAAACCTTTCAGCCTAAAGCAAGATTTTTACAGTGAAGCTCTTCAGAGTTTAGTTATATTTATTTATTTGGTTTAAATTAGTAATACACTGTAGGAGAAAACAGTGACACCTTTATTTTAAGTGAGTGATTGTTACAAATTCATTTGCAATTCACTGTAACAACACTGATTAGAGTGAATTCAGTTCGCATGAATGTGGCTGTCAGAAGGTGCTTGCCCTTGGTAGAATTCACAGCTCAATTTGACAAGAGTTGATAGACAGGAGTGCCATTTCCAAAATTTTATTTTAAAGGAACAACGCCTGATTAACAGTTCTTGCTGTGCTTCACAGAGGTCATTCATTTTCTTCAGGTCTTAATCCAAAGTCCACTGAGGTGAGTGTAGAATTTCATCATCCAATTACAGATCGAGAATGCAGAATTGATATTCATCTGCAAATTTGACACTGTTTCCTTGGGCTTGAACAAAGACATTAGTTGGATGTTGCATTATAAACCCCATCTCCTCTGCTCTTGCCACCTCATTTTTACATGAAAAGTGAAGTACGGAACACATCCAGCTCATTTAATTCGCCTCATTAGCACATGCTCTACAATTCATAGGTAGCCTTTTTTCTGTTATAAAATGCTTGGTTTCTGTTGTTCTGCGCCAGCTCATCTGATGAAGTGGGCTGTGCCCATGAAAGCTCATTGTACTATATATATTTTTGTTTGTCTCTAAGGTGCCACAGGATTACTCATTTTTAAAGTTACAGACTAAGATTTAGCCCCTTAAAATTTAGGAACAATGGTGTAATGGACAGTGCACTGGACAGAAGCTAAAGACACCTGGTTCAATTTCTAGCTCCACCACACACTAGCTATGCGATCTTGGCATGTCACGTAAGTTACCCTGCACTTTAATTCCCATTTATAAAATGTTTATTATTCTCCCTTAGCTCAATAGTCCTTCTCTATGGGTTACAGCTGCTTCCCGAGTTAAGAACAAGTTATGGACCAACACTTGGTCCGTAACTCGAAGTGTTCGTAACTCGGATCCCATAGAGTTACATGGCGACTGCGCTGTTCGTAAGCGCTGATCACCATTTGTAACTCGGATCCGCATTTACAACCGCTTTGGTCGTAAGTGTGGATGGTCATAAGTGGAGGTGGTCATAACTCGGGGACCGGCTGTATATCTGTTCACCTTGCTTTGTGAAAATTGGCTTATGAATAAGAATATAAATAACTCAAAGATGCTTTTGACAAAATGCCTCATGTAACATATAGATTTGAAAGTTATAATCTGCGGAATGTGAGTGTGCTATTTTTGTGCATGGATCCTTCTTCTATATAAAGTTAGAAATATGAAGTGAGAATGTGGTCTTAATTCTTAGGGCACGTGTAGACTACCCTTGGCTTCTAAAAGAAGATATGCAAATAAGGTGCATATTTGCATATCTTTTTCCACTCCCTTTTATGAAAGAGGTTTTTTCAGGAAAAAAAAAGCAGTCTAGACGGGAAGGTTTGCGCAAAAAAACCCTTTTTCAAAAAAACCCTGTAAATCTCATTTTTTGAGGAATAAGGATTCTTTCAAAAAAGGGGGGGTTTTCCATGAAAACCCCCATCTAGACTGCTTTTTTTTCCAAAAAAAACTCTTCCGAAAAAGGGAGTGGAAGAACATATGCAAATTTGTACCTAATTTGCATATCTTCTTTTGGAAGCCAAAGGTAGTCTAGACCTGCCCTAAATGTGCTAATGAGGGGCATGAGGGATGCTTTAGGATCTTAATGCCTCTACACTCAGACCTACAGTCTGTGAATAATCTTGTTTGTTCTGTAAGAAAGATGTGTGGCCAGGCCACTTGATGCTGAAACCTATTTTGGACCTTGTACTGTTACACTCAGGGTGAGAAAAGTTTGAACTGAGCACAAAGAATTCCTACCTTGTGATGTTCCTCTGTTTAGAGCCTGGAAAGGCTAAATCTCAGGATAAGAGTTGAGGGAAGAATCTCTGTCGTAGACACATTTTGCTGCTGTGAGGCCATGTTGAGCTTCTCTGCCAAAATGTAACTCACCTGCTCATTTGTCATTGCTATCACATGGCAAACAATTTAATGCTTTTTAACACCATTCATTCCCCCAACCCTACATTTTTCTCTCCATACACATTTTCTTTTTAGATACGTTTCCCTTTCAAGTTCGGTTTACTAGGATTTCACCAGGTTAAACTGCTTAGCAGTGAATAGTTTGGTATGAAAATATCACACCCACATCACAACCCCAGCTTCTGAAAATACTAACCATTCTGAATTCCAATAAAGAAGAAAACCTTACATTCTGGATATCACTGAGGCAAGACGGCCTTGCGGTTTGTGGAACAGGGGTTCCAGACCTCTGTTGAATTCCCAGCCTTCCCAGGATTGGATTACATGACAATCTTGGTTGTCATGTAATAGCTATGTGCCTCAGTTTCCCATAGGGGGCTGTTAATTCTTCTTTTTGTCTTGTTTATGTAGATTTCAGTCTCTACAGGTCATGAACAGCTTGTTGTTACCCAGCAAAATGGGCTCTTTCACGGAGATTCTAGAACTTAGTATGATACAAAGAATAATACCAGAATGAATACTAGAGTGGACATATATTTAGCCTTCATAGTAGTGCATTAATTCCTGTCTTGCCTCTGCTCCATAGTTTATGTAATTAAAAGATAATTTAATTTTGATTAAAGGTTGCTCTGTATATATACCAATCTCATATAGGCCAGAAGGGATCGTCCAGCCTAATGTTCTGTACCTACAGGCTATCTATAGATAAAGTTTATATATATATATATATATATATATATATATATATATATATATATATATATATATATATATATATGCAAATAACACACCATTATGGTATAGCAAAGAAATCTCAGGTATTTAAAAGAATGAAATCTAAACATTAAAAATGTTCAGATTACATACAATTTTTTGAACAACATACTATGGGTTTACGCAATCTCTTCAATGGAAATGTGTAAAATATAACATTGCATATTATAACAATTGTAACCTCTGTACTCCCCAGTCACATTTCTTGTATGCAGAGAAACACAGTTAGCATGTCAGTTTTAAGCAGCTACAAATGCAGGCCTGTTCGTGTCAACTGAGTAAATTTTTGAAACAGCATATGGCCAGCACTCTCAGCTGTTGGTCATCTTTATGCATTCTTACCAATCTATAGTTTGATTAATTGCCTTCATTCTTTCCCCAAAAAAGTCTAGTGTACCACCACAAAAAAAGATATATTGGCATTGGAAAAGGTTCAAAAAAGGGCAACAAAAAGATTAGGGGTTTGGAACAGGTACCATATGAAGAGAAATTAAAAAGACTGGAACTGTTCAGCTTAGAACTAAGAGAAGACTACGGAGGGATATGATAGAGGTCTATAAAATCATGACTAGTATGGGAGAAAGTAAATAAGGAAAAGTTATTTACTTGTTCCCATAACATAAGAACTAGGGATCACTAAATGAAATTAATAGGTAGCAGGTTTAAAACAAACAAAAGGAAGTTTTTCTTCACTCAGCGCACAGTCAATGTGTGGAACTCCTTGCCAGAGAATGTTGTGAAGTCTAGGACTTTAATAGGTTAAAAAAAGAGCTAGATAAATTCATGGAGGATAGGTCTGTCAATGGCTATTAGCCAGGATGGGTAGGAATGGTGTCCCTAGCCTCTGTTTGTCTGGAAATGCGAGACAGGAGAGGGGTCATTTGATGATTTCCTGTTCTGTTCACTTCCTCTGGAGCATCTGGCATTGGCCACTGTCAGAAGACAGGATACTGGGTTAGATGGACCTTTGGTCTGATCCAGTATGGCCATTCTTATGTTCTTATGAAAAGAATTGCAAAAATAATTATCCCATGCAGGTATAAAGGACAAGGACTTAGTGCTTAAAATGAAAATTTGATTGCAAACCTGCCTATGGAGCTGCTCTGCAGCAGCTCTGTATTCAGCATAATTAACTGTCTTTAACACAAACAGCTTTGCTAGTGCTTTTCACAGTTGTGTGCCATTTTGTAATGAACCCATTGCTATAAGCAAAACATCCTCAATAGAATTATAAGTGAATACACAGATGCTTACAAAACTGGGATTCTAGAACCCCATTCCTTTACTAAAACAAAAGCCTTTACTATTTGAGCTAAGGAAAAATTGCCACCTATAATGCTGAATTATAGGACTCTTCATCCTACATGCATTTATGTCACTACCGCAGCTAGGTACCGCAAGCATTAATATCACTGCTTATTTGCAATCTGTTTTCTTCAAATACGAATTGCACAAGTTTTCAAAGAGCTGTAAGATGAAGAGTCAGAAACAGTGGTAAAATATTATACTTTTAGCTAGAGACAAAAAAATAGGCAGAAGTAAAAACATTTATTTTCTGATAATCTGTAACTCGGACATTGTGATCAAATATTCTCCAGACTTGTCATAAAATTACTCCTCTGCTCCTAGAGTAAACATTGCAAGTTTCAGGATAAAACAATTTTGCTAACACCGGTTCTAAAATTGCTAAATACAGGATTTAGTGGTTCCAACCTTAGCTCTGGCAGTATCGTTATATTTCCACAGTCTCTGATTACCTTGTTCAAGAAAGGTCCCTGGTAAATTAATGAAATAGCGATGCAATAACTTTTGATTGTACATTGATATCCTGAATTGGATCTTGACTAGTGAAGCTCACGCCTGCTTTCTTATAGGACAAAATGTTTTGCTGTGTGGGATCCAGCCAAAGGATGAATTTTACTGCGTTAGAAACAGAACATATAAATTTTCAACTCTCAGCATAACATGCCTTTGATTAATGTATATTGTAATCATCACAGAACACACAGATGTCTATTAATGATGTAACTAACTGAGTTGAAAAGATGATCAAAGAGTGGAAGCAGCGATTACACATAGTTGTTCACTCTTGTCTTCAGTATATTAGACTCTTTATACTTTCGAGGCTGTGACTTCAATTTTGCTGCCAGTCAAAAAAAAAAAAAATCAAATACGTTCAAAGCACTGAGGTTTCTGATCTTGACTGATATATAAAAAAAAGCAAACTGAGGCTATGTCTTGAAATGATCATTCCAAAGGGATAAGAAAGGAGGATAAGATACGAGACTATCCTTTGAGCATGTGTTGCTGGATTTATGGCCCACTGAGTGGAGTAATAGGATAGCGACATTCAAAGAGGTGATGCGGCTTAGTTAGCCTCGGTATTGTACATCGCTGTGGGTACAGCTGCTGATGAGAAGCAAAACAGATACAAAGCAAAGAAAGGGAACATGTGTTAATGAAGATGGAGTTTTTCTGTACTTGCCTCCTGGATTATACCAGGAAGCTTCTGTGTGCTAAAGTAGTAGTAGACTTCACCTATTCATTTGCATTATTTTTTGTTCCAGGTATGGCTGAAATAATCATCCGGCCACCTAGGTACTATCCTGTAGTATCCCATATGTAACATATTGTAGCTGTTGTTAATTTTCAAGTGGGAGAATATATAGGCCCTGTAGAAGGATAACTGTAAACCTATAATACCTCTTCAGGTTTGGCCCATTACCTCTCTGAGAATAATTTTATGTTCAGGTTTCTGTGTGGCTGCACATTGAATCTCATATTCAGATCAATGATTTTTCTAATGTAGAGTTTCTGATTCTGGGTTAGGGTTTCACTGCAGGCACAGCTCTGTACAAACATTGTCTCCAGTTCAGCAGTTTCCTAAGCATATGCTTAACTTGAAGCAGGTGAATACTAGTCTTATTAACTAGTCATCTAAAGAGGCAATATTTGCAGAAATTCCAGATTCCATGCAGTATCTGTCAAATTTCAAGTGCCAACGTACCGTGAAAAGTATTTTTGTCTCCAGCGTGGATGCTAATTCGTGTTATTACTGAACAGAAGAGTAGAGTTGTGGAAAAGCAGCAACGTAACACGGAAAACATGCACAAAGGAGAAGGATTAGTTCTAAAGTTCACAGAGCCTGGGAGAATGGGAAGCAACATAGACTCTTCAGGGAACTGTGTGATTGTCTCTCGCAATTGTATGTGAATGGACTTCTTCACTTGATTGTCGGAGAAGTATCTCAAGACGGTGAATGCGATATCTGGAAAAATAATCAGAGTAGCAAAATAGCCAGCTTTGCTGTGATATTTGCATTTAAGCTGTCTGACTGCGTCTAGAGCCACAACCCATAAATGCACTAAGATGAAACTATTCATCAGCCATCCTTGTTAAATCAGAAGGATAGTGGGAAATTTAGCAGCCCAGTCAGATTATAAAATACAATTGTGGAAACACTTGGGAAAAAAATCAAACCTGTAACTTTTTTATTGTGAATCAAGGCATCGTATGTTTCCTTGCATAAGGATTACTCAAGAGAGTTGAGTTGAGGATACACTGATTTTAAACTGTTACTATAAAATGTCTTCGCAATCCCTTAGAAACACCAAAACCTCTGCTTTCTTGAACTTCCTTTTGAAAGATGCCAAGTGTTTATTTCAAATGCCGTACTGTTGATTTTGTGGAGCAGAGACTGCAAGCTGTTGAGTTATAGGGTATGTTTAGACTACATGCCTCTGCCGGCAGAGGCATGTAAATTAGACTACCCGACATAGTCAATGAAGCGGGGATTTAAATATCCCCTGCTTCATTAAAATAAAAATGGCCGCCACGTTGTGTTGGCTCAGCTGATCATCAGCACAACGTGGCAGTCAAGATGCAGATTGGCCGGCAAGGAAAGCCTTTGCTGACTGATCCCTTATGCCTCCTTAAATGAGGTTTACAAGATCGGTCGGCAAAGGTTTTCCTTGCTGACTGATCCACGTCTTGACTGCTGCGTTGTGCCAACGATAAGTTGAGCTGGCACAACGTGGTGGCCATTTTTATTTTAATGAAGCAGGGGATATTTAAATCCCCGCTTCATTGACTATGCTGGCAGAGGCATGTAGTCTAGACAAACCCATAGGCTACGTCTACACTGGCCCCTTTTCCGGAAGGGGCATGTAAATTTCAGCAGTCGTCGTAGGGAAATCCGCGGGGGATTTAAATATCCCCCGCGGCATTTAAATAAAAATGTCCGCCGCTTTTTTCCGGCTTTTAAAAAAGCCGGAAAAGAGCGTCTAGACTGGCCCCGATCCTCCGGAAAAAGTGCCCTTTTCCGGAGGCTCTTATTCTTACTTCAAAGTAAGAATAAGAGCCTCCGGAAAAGGGCACTTTTTCCGGAGGATCGGGGCCAGTGTAGACGCTCTTTTCCGGCTTTTTTAAAAGCCGGAAAAAAGCGGCGGACATTTTTATTTAAATGCCGCGGGGGATATTTAAATCCCCCGCGGATTTCCCTACGACGACTGCTGAAATTTACATGCCCCTTCCGGAAAAGGGGCCAGTGTAGACGTAGCCATAGAGAGCAGGGTGGAGGGATAACGGTTAGGTGGTCTAGAAGTCTTACAGACAGTTGTGAGAAAGTAAACAATTGATGCAGGGATGAATTATAGTTATTGGAAATTTGGAGGAGATTGCCCAGAGTAGTGGGGCTGCTGGGGCACCTTCCCTAGAAATAGACAGTAATGTCGTATTTAATTACTTAAGACAGGTGACAGGAAACAGTTCTGATAAACTTAATCTAAGTAGTCTCTTTGGTCTTACTATTTCTGACACTGCGAGACAGGCACCTGCAAACTGAAAGTCAGATCCTTAGTTGATGTAAATCTGTGCATAATTATTTCAACGGAACTATGAAGATCTGGCCCCATGGATCTGTTTTACGTTATATTTGCATAATACAGTGATATATTCCTGGCCTAGAAATAGGTTCTGGTCATCCTTGGTCACAAAAAAGGAGTCAGCCATTTTCCAGCTCTTATAGTGGTCCAACAACATCTTGTAGCTCAACCATCTTGTTCCTCTTATGCAGTGAACGTCATTTCCTTTACAGAGGAAAAAACTCACTTTAACAATAGATTTCTAGGGAAAAGCTAGACTAGTTCACATCACGAGTACCTTTTTTCAGACCTGTATATAGCAAACAAATACGTATCATTATATGACTTTTCTTAAGGTGCCATCTGCACCTTGCATGTTTCAGACTTGGACAGTTTATATCAGACAGATGTGTTTGAATAATTTTCACACATAGGTTTTAAAACAGAGTGTTGCAACCTTGTTGAGGGATGGTGACAGTTTGATTTGGGAGGAGATGATGATACACAAGTCTAAAAAGGGGGTTCCGGTTGTGCATAAAGAATGGGATTTGGCCCAGAGAGCAAATTAGACATTTTCTTGTCTCAGAATGTTTCGTGACTGAAAAATCTTGGCCAAACTTAGAGTACACTTATCAGTTTATTTGTAGCCAGATCTTGGAATAGATCATTCCCACATGAAGTTCTGTTTAAACGCTAATCGCACAGTATTTATCATCTCTAATATTTCTGCAAATCTAGTTTTTCCCGTCTATGAAAATTGTATTAAAGAAACGGTTTTTATTCTTGCGTCAATATTTTTTTTAGCTTACTCAGTGGCACTTGGGGACTGATCAATACTTTGTACTTGTATCAGAACGTCACATGCATACCTGTTCTGGGGGCTTTTATTTTTCCCCTTTTCCATTTGCAAGAGAATTAGCAATGCTTTTGAAGGTCATTGCCTTGTGGAGTCCAGATGCCCCATGAATATCTCAAGCTCCAGATTTTGAATCACCTGAAGGACTGGTAACTTTTCAGCAAAGACCAGGCCAATAGAAAGGCCAATATGTTTCTAAACTTGAGCTCAATCTGCAAACAGCAGCCTGGCAGCTTGTGTCCAGAAGAACATTGATCAAAAGACACCACGCCTCAATTTGTGAAGTCTGCCAAGGATAAAATATTTCTTTCAATCTGGCTGTGCCATTAAAGCAGTTCTCCACATATTTTAATGTTAGGGTTAAGTCAGGTCTCTTTCATGTTCTATTCAAGCATGTTTTAGCCAGAGAAAACTGTCTCTCTAAAGCCATCAGAATAATGGGGTGATTTTAAAATCTCCCCTGGGTTTAATGAAAGGTGGTAGAATTGGTGAAATTTCTGTGATAAGCACTAACAGAGGGGTCTAGCCAGATAATGTGTCATCCAAATGGTCTGAGCAGAGTGCTTGTGATATTAAGAAGACTTTGTCATGTAGCTTTGCAGATGGTTTTTCCGCACTGTTTTTATGATGAGTTGGGGTTAGAATTTCACAAACTATATTCAGAGGTTGGAGTATTCAGCATGAATCGTGCTATTGAACTCCTGCCAAGGGAAAAGTGGGTTTTTTTAAGGGGGGATTGTTGAAAAGGATTCAGTGGCTGCTGCCAAGAGCCAGTTGATTTAGCATGGTACAAAACTGCTTCTTAGCCTCTTCAATATGTTGTTCGGTGGACATGTATTGACAGTGAATCCAATGTAGAACTGCTTAACAGCCAAGGTGACCGATGTAGGCAAAGATGCTTCAGATATAAGCAGTGGATATTCTCTGCAAGTAGCATACATTTATATTCAATCACTGTAAAGAAAATATGGACCTGATCTTCAGCTAGCGATTCCATGGGGGTCCATTGGAGGTACAATTATATATGTTAACTGATGGAATGGCTTTATCAGAATGGACAAACCTGGAAAAGGATTGGTTCCAATAAGTACCCTAAAGTTTTGATCCTTGTCCAAACTGTCTGAATCTCTTGGGTCAGACTCATGTCTGTTACAGTGACATCAGTCAATGGTGACAAACATTTACAGCAGTGTGGCTGAAATCAGAATGTGACCCATGCTGAAATGGTAAAATAGGACTGGAAATCTCATAGGAAAAAATGTCTGGTTGTTCCTGTTACTAATGGATCTGGAACGATAGAGAAAACATACCTTTTAGCTATAGTCTGGCATGTAAGATGTGCATAACCTGGCTTTGCAAAGTTTCATGACAAAAAGAAAAAAATAACCCTGTTAAAACTTCAAGAAAGTTTTGGTCAATTTTTTTCTTTTGCTCATGGGTCCATTCTCCTGCAATCTCACCTATATGGTATGTCTACACTAGCTCGTTAATTCGAGCTAGGTAGGCAAATGAGGTGACCGGCGTTGCAAACGAAGCCTGGGATTTAAATATCCCTGGCTTTATTTGCATGTTCCCATCCGGTCGCCATTTTGAAATTTCACTAGCCCGAACTCAGTGCCGCATGGCTACATGTGGCAGTGAAACATTAATTCGAACTAAGTCCTTTAGTTCAAATTAACTGTTACTCCTCTACAATAGTGTAGAGACGTGGTGCTGGAAGAGGTACAGTTTAATGCTGTGTTTCATTTGACAATTCACCTAGCAAAGTCTGGAAAACCTCTGTCAGCACACTTACATGTGGGTAGAACCTTTCTGAATAGAGCAGTGCAAGCTTGTGAACGTGCCTGTCTTTAATTAAGCTCTCAAATGTTCTGAAGAGCTTGCCCATTCCCATCTGTTTCAGCTTGTCAGCAGATCACAACTTCATTTCACAGCAGTTTGCGCTCAGCATACCTAGAAGCAAGCGCAACAGCCAGGCGACCCAACAAAATTACAACAATGCCCTTCACCATTGCTCTGTTTTTTTCTGTGCTGGGTTATCACCATCTGTGTGGCAGCCTTGCTAGAGGTTAGGTAGCAGACATAGAGGGTCAGGCCCCAGCTAGTGAATAGCTCCACTGACTTCTGTTTACATCAGCTGAGGTCCAAAGTATACATCAGAAAATAGACTTTGCATGCCCCCAAGAAACCTTTCATAACCTCACTGCCTTGTCGATAAAACACGGGTTTATGTATGTAGAGAAAGAAATTGTATATATGCCCATATACATAGATTGAAGTAATTCTTTCAGTCCATCATAGATATCAAAAGAACACAATACCTTTCCATGTATAGACATTGAATAACTACCCAGCCCTAACAGTGGGCATCTTCACATAAATTCAAATTCTACAATATCGAAAAATAGGAAAATAGTAACTTTTCAAGTAGTTCTTACAAACAGCCACTGTAATATCTATCCTTTCCCTCCCCTCTCATAGCCTCAGCCACAATAGTGGGCTTTACATCAAAGATATGTTCGTGGCTGAGAAACAGCTGTCATCTTGACACACAAATGGAAAAGATCAGAGCAAATAACAAATATAAATAATTGTAACGTGCACTCATAAAGACAACATAGGATGTAGGATTAGCGGTTATACCTACATTCTGTAAGTTGCTCTTTCAACAAGCAGGGTTGAATTCATGTCTGCTCCCCCATCCTCTGTTGTCAAAATGATCAGATGAAATACAGGAGAATGACCTGATTTCTTAGGACATGCTGACCTGCTTCATTGTTCAGTCTTTAACCATAAGCTTCAAGTACCAAACCTCTAGGGAGCTCTTTGGAAATGTGCAGGAGCATCATCCTATGGATGCAGTTGATGGAAGGAGAAGAATACCACTGAATTCAGTGTTATTAATTTGGTCCAAAAGAATGAAAGGATCCTAAGGCCTACACTAGGTTTGTGTTGTGTTAATCTTAGAAAGAAACCATTAAAGCTGGTAGGAAATTTATAATGGGACAAATCCTCAGCTCGCAGATACTGGCATACACATTTATATCCACTAAGAGCTTGCCCTTTCATTTTTACTGCCTTTTTTTATTTGTTTGATGTATTTTCCAGACAAATCACAGGAAAAACATAATGTGCATTATTTTGTGAACTGTAAGCCCAAAGGAGAAGACATGTTGGACGGTCTCATTTGATGGAGCCCATTGTCTTAGAACAGCTTCCCTGGGAGTTGATTCATTCAAATATTGGGAAATTACATATATTTGAGGGGGTCACATTTCCAATGGATGCAATAATTGGGTAACAAACTTGTGACAGTGCTGGGGAATGTCATGCAAGGAAATTTCATATTGTTTCACTTTGAATAGGTTACACTGAGAAGAGAATCATGAAAGCTTGTATATGTGATTCTATTTGCCACCCTCATTTTCAGCAGTCTCCTCTGACTTTGTGCAGACCAAGTTCTGCTACATGAGAACTTCTCAGGTTGAGGTCTTTGGCAGACTGAGGAGCCATTCCGGGTAGTCCATCAAAAGGCTTCTGTTGCAATCACAAAACATTTTTCAGCAGTCAAATAATGACAGACGCTCGTTATTTCCCAGTCCAAGATTCAATTCAAGATGAGGCTCTCAACTTCGAGTTGGCAACCATTTTGCCGTTCCCATATTGTTGTGTCAGAGATGAAGTCAGAGCTAGATCCCAGTGAAATGGGAAGGAGGTTTGGCATGGAGGGAGGGGTCCTCGGTTGAGAAAGGAAGATGAGAACTATTGAGAGCCACTGTCCTAGATTTCCCTTTTATATTAAATAAATGGAATAAATGAAGCCAAGCTTCCGAGTGCATCCTGTGTGACGGGTACAAGTTGCTTTGGAAGGATTTCATTTGGTATGAGTTCCACCATGACTGAATTTGCAAATGTGACACCCTGAGGTATCTAGACCCACAGGAGGACAGAACCAAACAGCCAAGTGACCAGCAGTGATTAGAACAATGGCACCTGCAGGCAGCAAGAGACAACTAGCAAAAGTTCTATAATGAAGTAATGGAAATAAACAGCTTCTCTGCTCCCTCCTGGGCTCTCTTAGATTCTTGGACATCACCTTTCTTGGACTGGAATCACATGACACTCTCACTCTCAGAATGGGCCCTGGGTCACTGTGTCCTGTGTATCAAAAGTGATTTACCTCAGCAGGACTGACCTGTGTCCAGGCCTCTGGGGGCAATGACAGCCATGACCCAATACATGTGGAACGAAAGCACTTAGGAGAATGTCTTAAAGTCAAGAATGAACTGACTGCACATGTGTCCAGCTTGCCAGAAGTGTAACCATCTTCCACATGGATAATAGGACTAACTCCCAATAGACTCTTCCATAGGTCCTTTTTCTGCAGCTATTTGTTTCCCCTCTCAGAGCCCATTGACAAGTCTCTAGCTACTCGTGCTCTTTCCCTTCCTCAGAAGTCTTTGTCACTGTCCTTTTGATCTTGACTCTCCCAACCTGGCAAAACAATTGCATCACGTTGGCTCGTAAACATGCCATTCTCTTCCAATTGTCCCCCAGTGGCTGGTGGAATGCTACTTAGCTGGGACCATTATGTTGACTTCTGGTTTTTTCTTATCCACAATCCTCTATGACCTAAATCAACGCATTTGTTTGGCAAAATCTTATTACCCCTTTCTACAATAACTTCCCATCACTGCCTAGGACACCTACCATGTTGATAACATTATTTCATTGTGGAATTCATAGCATTATTACAGCTCCACATCTGTCACATGGATATAAACAAACAGCCACCCTTCCAATCATTAAAGTGACTTTGCTGTGAAAGGTGCGACCAAATTTGGGTGGCTTTTCATGGGGAAGGCTATTCACATCAAGAGTGGAGGCTCTAGACCGGTTCAAGGAAAGAGTTGCCAAATTTGTTTGTCATGGGCAGAACAAAGTATTTCCCTAGTTTTATTCTTAGAAACAAATAAACCATTCCGACTAAAAAAAATTCTGAAAAATCAAGGGTGAGGCAGACACAAAGCATGGACAATTTCTACCCAAATGCTTAATGTTTGATAAAGTTAGAAGCAACGGCAAATCTACCTTCACCTACAGTGAAAATCTTTGAGAGAGTTCTGCATGAGAGAATTTACGGATGCAACAGTTTCCACACAATCTCTACTGTGCACTGGGATGTCACAGATTTGGCAGTCACACTGTTATCCAGTTTTTCCACTTTCTCCGGAGTATAATTTGTGATTCTGCCAAACCAACGTAATTCATGGCAACCAGGCCTTGGGGATGGTGGTGTAAAGCCACAGAGCATGTGTAAGACAGTGGAAGCCCTTCGGGGGCTATTGGCTTAGCAGTTGTCTGAAAAAGATATGCCCTCCTGGATTAGCCCACTTGGATTAGCAGTTGGCTGGAAAAGATGTGTAATAAGTCTAGGTTTAGAACTTCTCATTAGACCTGGTTGAAAGTTGGCTGGGTTCCCTGCTTGGACTATATCTCTTATAATGCACTATGGCCAGGGTCTCCCACGTTGCACAACTTTACTCAGGAAGAGGGGAGATCATGGGGCATCCTGAGAAATGCAGTTTTGCCAGAGAACTTGGCCCATACAGTAGAGTAGTCGCAGAGGGTATCCAGTGTACAATTCACATGAGACACTGCAGCAGCATTTATATATTGAAATATTTAGTTTAAAACGGAAAGTGTTCAGCTTTCAAATGTTTTTCTGTAAGGTGCCAATTTTTCATGGGGGACCCCCCCACACCAGTCCTATTTTCAGTAAACTCTGCATCTGAGCTCTAGTCTTGATTTTGCACCTTGTTTTCTGTGTGACCCGTACCAAGTCAATGAACCTCTCAGCTCTGCTTGTGCCACCTGCAAAATGGAGATAACACTTAGAGTGATGTTGTGAGGCCTACTTCATGTATACGAAGAGATTTGATGTCCTCCAATTAGATGCACTGTACTATATGAGTGCCTATTACTTTATTTTATGTTTATTTAACCTTGAAGTATGATTTTTCTCTCTCAAGGACATGATAGATTTTGTATCAAAATATCTTAGCTTGCACTCTGAAATGGTGCTGTGTGCATTTGACAAGGATTTGGAAATTATAACTTAGCATCTGAAATATTTAAATTATATTTGGGTTTCATATAATTTCTTTCTTCTAATTTGTGTGAAATTTGTTGCCTTGCAGTGCTATGCTTACTCGCTTTCAGAGACAACTCTGATGTTATCACTGGAATTTTTCTGAGTATTAATTTAGATTTAGCTGTCAAAGAGAGATGAAAATTATGACTATATTGTACTGCATAATCAAACTAAATCATTGCTGTAAGTCACAAACACACATGAAAAATATTTTGTTTCAATGAGCACTCATAATGAGCTACAAAGTTGAACATGAAGCAAATCACTTTGAGTCAATTATCTTTATTAATGCTGTTTGACTCTTTGCCAGTGCTGGTAGTCTCAATCTATTCTATGCATTAGAAGTGGTGGAATACAAAGCTGTCCCTCAGAAAAGAGAGGGATCTGTCCAGAAAGTGGCTTCACGATGTTGGCCTTCAAAACCTTAGTTTAGGACCTAGAGATACAAAGGCTCAAAACTAAGAATCTTGTCAAACTCTCCTTAATGAGATAATCATGTCACTCCTGGAGTCTCTGTTTGCTCCGATAGCTGCCTTGGATTTGAGCCCCATGGTTAAGTCTATGTTTTGCAATCACTGCACTACATCAAGTACGTTGACAGTAAAAATGGTAATATCGTCTCCTAATCATATATATATACACACACACACAATGAGAGAGAGAGAGCACATAATTATAGTTATACAGATTTTTTGGGGGGGAGGGGGCAAAACCAGTAGAAGAAAGTCAAACTATGTAGGCAATAAGGGCTGGATTTTCTGCAGTTCTGCATCAATTATTTGAAATATTTCTCTTTTTTTTTTTTTTTTTTTTTTCAGAAAAAAGCATGGACTTCTTTTCATGAGCATTTTCACACACACAAAAATAATTCTCTGGTTGTTTTTTGGGGGAGGAGTGTTACCAGCTCTAGATCTGACCATCCATAACACCCATTGAAATCAATAGTAGCTATAAGGGCTAAGCACACTAACCATCAGTCTGTAAGGTCTTACTTTCTGCAGTGATGGAGGTAAAAATCAGTATAGTTATTCAGCTGGTGAACATCCCTCAGAGTTTAATGGACAGTAATATGTGTCAAAGATTGAACTGCCTAGTTCTACTCATGTTCTTATATCACCCTCATCATCACGTTAGCTGGGCGCCTTCCAGTAGTGCAGTGAATGAGATGTGACTAACATGTGACCAGAATAGGGCCTTATGGGAAGACCTTCTATGAGTTACATTTCATCACAGCTACAGCATTATGGAAAGACCCAACAAAACTAACACTTGGTAACTCAATACAGCAAAAGCACATCGCTGATGGCAAGCTGCATGTTTATATTCCCAGCAAACATGAAGGCAGGTTCGGTGAAGTGAAGGCGTTTCAGAACTGTACTGCAGAACGTTGAAGGCCTGATCCAACAGCCATTGAAACCAATGAATATCTTTTCATTGATTTCAGCAAGCATTGAATTGTACTCTGATGGCCGAAGTCAGCACATGTGTCAATTTGGGTCCAACTCAGGGACAGATGACAGTACACAGATATTGCATTAAATTAGAGCTGAAACGAAATTTGCCTGGTCTTAAGTTTGATTATTGTACTGATTCATATGGCTGTAAGGTTCAGGTGACACTTAGAAGCTTTTTGAGTAGCTCGGGCAGTTTCTGGCTATTACATAAGGTTGCCACCAGTTCAGTTTTTCCCAAGAGTCTACTTTTTGTCAGGTAGTTACCCAGGGGAATTTGTAAGGGTGCTTGCTGCAGACTGTCAGCTGTCCAGGTTTACGGGCTCATGGTGTCCCAGGGGTTTTGTTGTATGTCAGTGTTGGCAACCCTATGGCGTCATAATAATAAATTCACAATTTTCCATAGCTTTGGCATGAAACCAGGAGAAAATCTGAGCAAGCCCAATATTTCAAAGAAAAAAAAATCAAACCTGAAGCTCGGAATGCCAGCCTACATGAATGGAAATAAGAGAAAATGGACACGGTTTGAAAAATGTCTCATGCCAGAAAGGGGCCAGATTTTGACAACGTGTTGAGCACGTGCTCTACAAAGAGCATCTCTGGTCCCAGGGCACCCTTCAACGAGGCTGCAGACAGATTTGCCGAGCACTGGGAAGGGGGCAGGGCTTCATGTAGAAGGGGCTGGGCTGGAGCTTGCCTTTGCCAGATAGCCCTTCAGGGGTGCCTGGGTCTCTGGTGGCCATTTAAAGGGCCAAGTCCTCTGTCAGCTGCTGCTGCCACATTAGCGTTGGCAGTGGGCAGGAACCCCGAGCTCTTTTAAATCACCAGGCCTGGGGCTGGCTGTCCCCTTAACCCCTATGTTCCCAGCTCTCTGTTGGCAGCCCAGTCCCTCAGGTAAACAGGCTGTGCACTGGACATGGCCATGAAGCTTGGGGGAAGGAATCTTCTTTCCCAGAGGGCCACAGGATGACACTTTGTGCCCAGTATTTTGCAGCCCCTCTCATAGTGGCTTGAGAAATCAACTAGTCCCATCCCTGGTTATCCACTGAGCTGCTGCTGCCACCCATCTTTCCAGTCCATCGTTCATCACAGCGTGTGCTCCGCAAATGTTGCTCCTTCCTGTGGTGCTGCTGCACCCCCCGACCTCAGCTGAAGAACAACTTTTAAAATAGCTCCATGAAACTGGAAATCAAAAACATATGGAAAAGGAGCTGTGGTGTGTGGGTTGTGCTCCAGTAAGATGCTGAAATAGAGGGGCATGAATGAGAGAGTGGCACACAGTGAATTCAGAGAGGAGAACGAAGGGAAGCCAGTACCCCATTGTGTGCTTCTGATTTATGAATTATATAAATATCAGAGAGGGAGACCCTTTTCAACCTTTACGTATTTTATCCAAAATAAGTGTGCATTGAATATGACTAAAATAGAACCCAAGGTGTTAGTTTCTTCTCTTTTCAAGAGCAATGTATTCAAAGGAGAATAATAGTTATCACTCATTGTTTTGCTGATAATAATCTTGGTTTGCCGTCTAACTGAATTAAAGTGGAATTAGTAAACATTGTTGCATTTATATCTAGAAGCTACTCTCTGTTTTTAGCACTCTTGACTGGTTTAAAACCTCTGAAGAAGTGAGTTGTGCCCATGAAAGCTCATGACACAAACATATATTTGTTAGTCTCTAAGGTGCTACGGGACTACTCATTGTTTTTAAAAATGTGGAAGTCTTTAATTTGCCCTAGAGTAGATTTGCTTTTCTATTTAGTTTTTAAATACTTTGTTTTTAATTTGGATTTTTCTCTTCCTTCTTAAAGGAAACTAAATCCACCTCAGCACTCCCAAAGAGTTAATCCACGCTAAAATGTTTTTTAAAGGCCAGAGCCGTCTGCTAAAGTCGTAAGTGACTTGAATTTCCTTGCAAGTAGTAATGTCAATCAGCTTGAGATGTGCTTTGCAAATTCCTAAATGAATGCAAATTCATTCACTGTCAGATGTTGTTTCTTGTCAGATTATCTCGCGCTCCTCCCCAGTTGCAGCAGTTCATGGCAGCTGCATCTCCTGTGCTTTCTTCCTTGATTTTCTTAGCAGTTCTTCTCATGCTCCCGTAATGTTCTTAATGTGGAAGATGTCAGCCCTCTCCACAAAAGAAATTAACAATGGCAATGACTGAAGGATACCTAGTGGTGGAAATGTTGTGTCCAAAGGAGTCATTCTCACAAATAGCACAGTGTAAGCTGCAACACTGGCCCCCTAGACTGCCCACACAGGTTTGTTTTAAAACCGTGCTTGCCCACGGAGTTGAACCTTTGTGTAGCGGTAGTGGGCAATCTGCGGCCCGCGGGCAGCATGCGGCCTCTCAGGGTTCTACGTGTGACCCGTGCAACCGCCCCCCCCTTCCCCCACATCTCTTGTGTGCTGGGGGCCCTGCACTTGGCTACACCTCCCCCTCCCTTCCAGAACTTCCGGAGCACTGTGAGCGACATGATTCACAGTATTCAAGCTCTGGAAGGGAGGGGGGAACCAGGATAGGGCTGTAATCAACTGAATCACAGTGCTCCATGAAATGCTGGGACTGGGCATGCTTGAGGGAGGAGGCAGGGAAGAAGCTGGGGGGGCTGAGAGAAGGGGTAGAGTGTGGGGGGGAAGGGTTAAGACGTGACACTCATTTAAAGCAAGGGCACATATGCAGGGCATGCTGATGGCCCACAACATTGTGAGAGATGGGTGCTCCATCTGCTTCTCTATGCTACTCTTGCCAGCAATTTAATTTGCCCCAGTAATGGATCGCTTGGTGTTGAAAAGGCCTGACAAAGGTGGAGAATGCAGAACACTGTGTTTAACCTTATTCTTGGGGTCGTGGTTAGTGCACATGCCCGACTTCAATCTTGCAGCCCACTGAGATGAAGAAGGGGTATTCACATGGCTTTGGTTGCCTATCACAGTGGTACAGTCTTGATCCAGCCAACCATTGAAATACATCCTGAACTTTAAGCCCTGTGGGCTGAAGTATTTGGCTAGATTAAGGACCAAGAATACTTTATGCATCTGGAACCCAAAAGATGAACCGTCTATTTCCCGTGAATTGTAAGGATGTTTTAAGAAAGTCTTAGGCTATGTCTACACTGCTGGCCACAGAGGATATGCTAATGAAGCACTCATTAGCATTTGTCATGCTGTTGTTAGCATATTCTCTGCCCAAGGCTTTTTGCACAAGAGTGTACACAGATCCGTTTTTCGCAAAACCTGCCTTTTGCGCAAGATCTGTATACCTCCTTTTTTGAGGCATAAGGATCTTGAGCAAAAGGGAGTTTTTGCGCAAAACAGAGCCGTCTACTCTGCTTGTTTTTGTGCAAAAAACTCTTGAGCAAAAAGCCTCAGGCAGAGAATATGCTAATGACAGCATGACAAATGCTAATGAGAGCCACATTTGCATACTCTATGCTGGCAAAAGCCAGCAGTGTA
Source organism: Pelodiscus sinensis (assembly GCF_049634645.1). Classification (NCBI taxonomy): domain Eukaryota; kingdom Metazoa; phylum Chordata; order Testudines; family Trionychidae; genus Pelodiscus; species Pelodiscus sinensis. Next base: position 11,246,554 of record NC_134718.1, read on the forward strand.
GACATACCCTTAATGGAGTAATAGGAATAGTACTGACTTGGGCTTACCATGTTATTTTACAAATGAATTCAGTATAGATTGTTTTGCATCTCTCTGTATTCTTATGCAATTCCTTTCTTAGTAGCACCATCTTTGTTTCCTTTTGCCATTGACCTGGTCACATATTCCTAGTAAATGGAGTCCATTTTGTCTCACTTCCAGGGTCAGTAGGAGGAAATTCCCAATGGCGTTTGCTTGGAGTGTGCTACGCTGGAAGATACCTGGTGAAATCAAGGGCTACGTCTCCACTGCCCTCTCTTGCGCAAAAAAATATGCAAACGAGGCAAAGCGTGGACTTTCACCATGCCTCATTTGCATAATTAATGAGGCTCTATTTTTGCGCAAGAGGCTTTTGCACAAAAAGGAGCTGTCTACCCCTCTCTTGCACAAGAACCGTTCTTCCGCTTTTTTTCAGGAAGACCGGCTCTTGTGCAAGAGGGGTGTTTTGCGCAAAAAGGAGCTGTGTAGATTTAGATACTCTCTTCTATCCTCTTGGGAGATAGTTTCTTTTCCAAAGTTTAAACAGTTAGTTCTGAGTCATCTTCCCATTAGGAGTTGTGCTGGATTGTACCTAATAACAGTGATTGGTGTTGATCTGTAACTCGGAAGGGCAAGGCATGGCTCTTCATGCTGCAAGATTTTCTTGCTCTTTGAACAGCTTTCTCAGCCCCTCTATTCACTTGTGGGTAATCTGGGCTGTTAGTAATGTGATCAAAAGCATGTTTCATTTGGAATAACTTCAGTTCTCCTGCAGTGAATTATGGTCTGTTGTCTGTCACTAGTTTCTTCTGGAATCTGAAAATGAGCAAAAGTGCACTTCAATTTCCTGATAACACTGTGACATGTTCTCTTTTGAGTACATTATTTCTATACATTTGGGGAAATATGATGACCAGGTAATCATGTCCTCTGAATTTGCTAAATTCATCAGCTGGTATGTTGAGAATCTCTCTGGTAGAGGTGTCTGCACACTGGCTATGTCTACACTGGTGTGATCTTGTGCCAGAATCATGCAAATGAGGCTAAGCGTGGAATATTGCCGACTCTCATTTGCATATCTAATGAGCCACCATTTTTGTGGAAGGAGCTGTCTACACTGCCCCTTCTTGCGTAAGAAAACCCCTCTTGCGCAATGCTGTTACGCTGATTATTTTCAAGAATAACGGCATTGCGCAAGAGGGGTTTTCTTGTGCAAGAAGCGGCAGTGTAGACGCTCCTTCTGGCGCAAGAGCCTCTTCCGCAAAAATGGCGGCTCATTAGATATGCAAATGAGGCTCATGGATATTCCATGCTTAGCCTCATTTGCATACTTCTGGAGCAAGATCGCGCCAGTGTAGACATAGCCACTGTGTGGTTCCACATTATCTGTTAAGATGACTTGTACTAGATCTCCTTTCAAAACTCCAGTGTCATCAAATCCTCTGTGTTTTTCCATGATTCTCCTTAGACCCATCCTGGCTGTCACACTGCAGCTGAAAAGGTTGTTGGTCTTTGATCTCATGCCCCCTGAATGTGTAGCCTTTGTATTTTATCAGTTGTTTCTGGGATGAACTGGCCCATGCAATTCAGAAAGCCTCCAGGGTTAGTTGGAATTGTATCAGATGACTTCACCTCTGGGAGAGGTCCACAGTGATTGTAAGCCCTTTCTAAGATGACTGTGATTCAGCTTCTGATTCCGTTTTTTAAGTCAATAGAATTGTCATGAAGATTTGATTTTTTTTCACCCCACTTTCCAGGCCGATTGTATGTCATTGCAAAGAGATAGGTCCCAGATACAACGGCTGTTGACAGTCTGTAATGTGGGTCAACTTCTTGGCAGCTTTGAAGTGGCAAATAGCTACAGAATGTCCACAGATCATACATTCAGTATGCTTCTGGTTGGACATGCATCACCTTGTGCATGTAGGATGGAATTTGTCTCCTTTAGTCTGGGAGTTCTTTCTCCTTGCCTCACGGGTTTTATGATAATGACTTTTAATTCTCAAGTATCTGTTGATACCTTCTAAGCTAGCTTCAAGTTGCTCCTGCCTTTGCTCTGTTTGACTAATTCTGCCTGTTTTGCTATCTGTAGCGATACGGGGAGTATTAAATTTCCCTTCATTTGTAGCTGCTATGAACAGTTTTCATCTGTTAACCTAATAACCAGCTTGTCTCTCATGTTTTCACATTTTGCATTCCCTTAATCACAGTTTTTAGCCAATGTATCCAGAGTTCTTTTGAAACATTCACTATTTCCCTCTGGAGCTTGAATTCCCTGGTGAAACATGCTCTTTCATAAATCACATTTTTCTGCGGTATAAAGTATGCATCAAACATTCAGAGAACCCTTTCACAGTCATCTTTGTGACTGTTTTCAGACAAGTCAAAGGATTTAAACGTATGCTCTGCCTGCTTTCCCACAGCATACATTAAAGACAATACCTGTATATCTGCCGTTTCTTTGTGCAGCTTGGTGGCAAAGAGAAATCTTGCAAAATGTTGATCTCTCTGAGGAACAAATGTTTCTTCTCTTAGTTTACTCCTGTCTCCATGTCATGTTCTACTGTGTCAGATCTGACCTGGCTACCGACTCACCAAAATACACCAGATGTGTTCATCCTATGGTCTTTGATGCTCTGCCAACCATGGACAATTAAGCAAGAATTAACTAAGGCAATCTCTCAATGTGTAAGGAAACAAAATGTTGTGAACACAGAGGGGAATTATGCCTGTTCCTGTACAGTCTGTGGCTGAGCCCAGATCTTCTAGGCCTGAGTTTTAGACACTAAACCATACTGCTTACTTGCAAAAAAGAGTTTTGTTGATGTCTCAGTGCATCAGTCCTGGGCATTCCTAAGATCTACAGTGAAGAGAAAAAAATAAACTTAAACCATCTTTTAAACTCCAGAAATATTTGTTTCATACAATCTGAACCATACAATGTAAAAGAACAATTTCATTTTGTCTGGAAAAGGTCTCTAAATAACTAAGCCAGAAAAACTTCTTAAAAATAGAACCATTTTCATTCCCTCATCTTCTTCATTGTTTTCTTCCAAAGATGAGTACTCCACAACATGTTGTATAGACACACATAAAGGCCATATTCAATTTGTCAAACACTTTATTATCAAATGGTTATTTTTAAGTATAAAACAATGTCACCAGCATCATTGTTCTATACTAAAATACTGACACACTACTAGAATAAAAGAATGCTCTGAATCTATTTAAATACAGATAGATTTTTGACTGGATGTAATGAATATTAAAGTCAACTCAATACATTTCATCCACTTAACTTTCAACAAATATAACAGCTCTTCTGAAAGAGGTGGCTAAGGGGCTAAACCATCGTTTCAAGTCACTTCAGGCTGATCTCTGCATAGTTCAGAGTACTAAATCATTGCATATGGCTCTCCAGCCCCAATTACATATGCTCAGTGGCTCATGTTTTCACTTCACCCTGATTTCAGATACACAAGGTGAAAATTCAGAACACTTTCCATACAATAACATTAACATATTGTGTTTCTCCCCCTGCATTAACTGCTTCCATGACTCAGAATATGAAAATCTGTGGCTTGAAAATGTAAAGGTAAGTCCTTTTTTGATGGCATGGCTTGAGTATATTTTGTGTATTTATTTCCAGTGGTTCCCAAACTTTTTGGCATCATGCCTCCTTTTTGATTTTTGAGAAACCCTCACGCTCTCTCCCCCCCCCCCAAAATAGCATCAAAACTTGTTGAGAAAAATAAAGGAACTAACTGGGGCTGCAAAACAGTTGCAGCCCCTTTAATTCCTGGGACCAGTGTAAAAAAAGGTGCTGGTACTCCAGGGGAAAAGTTGTTGACCAAAAAAAAAAAAAAAAAAGTTGCAGTTTTAAGAGCAGAGCAGGCATTACCCTTTTAAGGTGGCCATTTTGAAGTCTCCCTGGGATGCTCCATCCTCCCCCAGCCAGCCTGAGCTGTGTGTGTTCTAACGGATGTCTGAGCCAGGAAAAACAGAAAATACCAGATATTTCACATGGTATTTTCTGAATTTTTTTACCGGATGGACCGGGCTCTTTCTTGGGGGAGGGGAGAGCGGGATTGACAGGGGGAGCTGGGTCACCTTGCATTACCCCTGGAATTTCCCCCCCCTCCCCCCGCAGGGAGGCATGTCTCCCAGTTTGGGAACCTATGATTTAAGCAGTATGTGATCCTTGGTTTTGACTTCCATTGCTAATTTGAGAGTGCCAAAACAATTTTAACACTCTGTCTTTTGCTCATAATATTGAGACTCATCCTTCAGTGCAAAGAGCCACAGCAGTTGCCAAAACTCACCCGCTGACCAATGGTAAAACATAGTAGTGTGTGGGTTGATTGGATGTTCTTTAGAGACTAAAGATTTCAGGGTTTTTTTCTCATGCTTTCAAACTTAGCTTCTTCATAGCCACGTATGATGTGGACCTTTCAGTCTGGGTCAAAGATAGACACAAGGATGAGTTTACGTGGCAAGCTGTACTTTGATTAACTTCGCACTGGAAATGGAATCTCCAACCTGATGCCCCAATACCAACCATTTGAGTGGGTCCAGTGAAGTAGGTCACAGGGCTACCACAATATAATATGTAACTCAGGGTAGAATCTCTTCAGACTACCTCTAGCAGTCAGCTCACTCTTCTAAAGCATCTCACTCTTCCTTCTGCAAAGGGGGAAGGTGGTACAAAAAGGGTCGTTTTAGTCTACGAAGACAGCAGAACTCTCCTTCACCCACAGGGCACATCAACGAGATCCCAGGTCTCATAACTCCGGAACTGGCCCTATTTGGCTTCAAATCACAGTGAACATTAGCTTCTACTAACTGAACAGTGCTTCCAAACTGAGAAAGGGGGGGGGGGGAACCACTAGGCCTCTGACAGTTTGTCCCCATGGGAAAAACCCTTCCTAACTCCAAGAAAGAGAATTGACCAGACCCCCAGCATCCTAAATACATAGTTAGGGAAGAAATGGTGGCACAGCTAAAAAAAGGAGCAAGAGGCTCTAAGGACCAGGTTTAAACTGAGGGGAGGAAATAAGAAGGTGATTAGCTCCCATCTGCCTTTGAACAGCCAATGGAAAGCAGAGAACCTCTGGAAAAGGAGCGGCAAGTCCCTTCATTCATAGGCATTTGCCCTTTGGTTGTACTTTCCATTCTACCACATAATCAAGTTTCCAACCTGACGAGGAAGGTGAGCAGCCAGTGAGCCAGTACATCTAGAGAGCTCCTTGTGACAAAGCATGGGTACAACCCCATCATGCCAGTCCGTTTCCGATGCCGGGCACAAGGACCACGTGCTTTGATAGTGCCCAGTTACTCGACCACTTTGGAATGGTAATCAGGTATAATAGGCCTCATGGCATCGCAAGTCATTATTGCTCTACCATCTCTGGCCTTGCACCACAGGAGGCTTGGCTAATTCAAACGATCCGCCTCTCCCATTAAACATCGGCACGTAGGATAAAATTAATGATAACTCTGTCTAGGATGGAGAATATTAGCTAGCTTTTAACCCAGATTTCTCAGCTTAGCTTTTGTGAGATGACACCCACACACAGACAAACAGGCAAATAGAAGTGGGGGGAAGGGGAAGGAAGAAGAGGACAAACTATTTTTGGGTAGTAGGAGAGTGGTGACCACCTCACGCCCAACAACTGGCTCCTTTCTTGCACAGGCAGTTTCTCTTTTGGTTCCTCTATAGTTGGGAAGGTTGGATGGGGTGGGAGGGATGGGGGGAGAGAAAGAAAGAGAGACGGAGAGACCAGTTCTCTCTGATTCTTGGGTGGGATGCATTTCTCCTTCTCTCCAGGGTTCAGGTTAATTGTCAGCCGAGTCCAGTAAGGTCTATTTGGGATGCTTTGTTAGAGCCTTCATTTTAAGGCAGTCAAATCCTTAATAAGACACATTCTGTTGCTGTCGAGTAAAATGCTGCCCTAAGTGCTTTAGCTGGTTTACCCTCCCACCTGAACCCCCCGTGCTTGATTATTTAAAACTAAACGAGGACAACTCACTGGAGAATATGTGGGGAACAATCCTTCGCGTGAGGAGGTCCAAAGTGGGCGAAATTTGCTTTTTTCTCATTTCTAATGTGCAATGCTGTTCCTGAAACTCTTCCACGTTACAGATGGTCTGGGACCAAGAGAGCCACAATGTTTTCACAGTGCACACTAGCTTTAAAAAGCAACGCATCGTGTGACATGACAGTATTAGGCAATCGCTGCCGCCTTTCAGTTTTGCAGAAACCCTTCAAGTGACACAGAACTAGTGGAAACAGACATGTGCCAAATTGGCCGTCAAGGGAGAACACTGGAAATTAGGACAGGAACAGTGGTGTTACTCTGTCTTTGCACACTACCTAGCATAATGGGGCATGGTCCCTGAGTGGGGGTCCTGGGTGCTGCTTGAATACAAAGGAATAAGGGCAATAACAGCAATACATCAGAAATGCCTACAGACACATCATGCCCATGCTGGGGATACTGATTGGGATTTTGTGCTCCGCTGCCAACGGCTTTTCCATACTTTAAGTGGGACATGTCATTTCTAGCAGGAGGGGTCATACCTGCACCAACTCTGATCCAGCAGGTGCACTAGCCACAGCAGTGCAAGAAGTAGGAGGTGTTAGCCATCTCAAGAAGGTACCCATCCAAGACCCTAGTTACATACTTTGGGGGGGGAGGGCTAGTTCAGGTCAGATGGAGCCATCAAGGGTATGTCTTCCTGAGCTGGAAACTACACCTCCAGCTCCAAAGATGGATGAACCATAAGGTGCAACACAGCCTTAGTCCAGAGAACGGACAGAAGCAACATATATTTGTTATTTTTGTGCCCTCTTGATTCTGAGCTGAGGGAGGCCCTGAAATATTCGCAGGGCTGCCCACAGCTGGCAGGATTTACCGCCCATCTGGTGTGGTATTTGGAAGACAGCCCCTAGCTACCTTCCCCAGTTCCTGCCCTTTTTCTCCCGTTCATTGTTCATTGCCCCGCATACAAGTGAAAAAACTACCATGTAATAATGTACATAACGGATCGCTGAAGACAAACACTGTGTAAGGCATATAAACTGCTCTTACTATGATCAGATCAACTGGCCTTGCAGTGTTAATACAGCTGGAAAGTAGCGGTAAGTAAAAGAAAGTCAATGCAAAACTCAGGTGTTTATGCTAGCAAGTAAACACAGATCCATACCTCTTACCTGCCATGAGTAGGCTTTCAGGCAACAGCAAGTGCATCATTTCCAAAGGGTGTTTTGAACTAAATGTGTCATTAGTACAGTGTTTAGTGCTCATCCTACTGTATCTTTTGTTAACTTGCAACCTAAGCACTTAGCACCTACTGAGAGGTCAGGCAAGCTAAATAGACCGTTGACTTGAAGGCCAAAGTTGGGAGTTTCTGGATTCTCACTGAAATGGTTTGGCTCATCTTAAATCCAGCTCCTCCTTTTTCTGCCAGGATTCTTCATGGAATTGAGATGGGATGTAAGATCCTGCCTGGGTCTTTATAGTGAAACACTGAACTGCTGCCTCTCTTCTTAATGAGTGAGGGGAAACCTGGAAAAGTTTGATAGCTTCATGAGGCAATACGGATTTTTATCCCTCACAGAAATGGAGGGGACATTAGTCTCATTTACATGAAGACCTCTTTGCACCATGCTGGCAATGGAAACTGGCTTTTCAAGCCAGTAAATATTACAGAGTTTGACACTGCAAGCCCTGGGAATCTCAGCTGAGCATCCAGGGTCTCTGCTCCTCATCAGCCACCCAAAAGGGCTGCCAAGAAGACAAAGGGGTGAGCTGGCAGGAAGCCACCCTGGCAAGCACTTATGAATGCTGGCAGCTCTTTCTAGTATGTGTCAGTGAGGAGTCTTTCAAAACCTGCATGTCAGGCACGGTTCCAGCTGAGCCCTACCTGGGTCCTACTAGAAGCATTTTGATTTGGACTCACCTGCCTCTTCCAAGACAATTGCATTAGAGAATTTCCAACCAGCTCTGACTTTCACCTACTTTCCACTGACAATGTGGGGGGAAAGGGGACTTACTATACAAGGAAATCGGGCTTCAGGTGTTCAGGCTTCCAGTGTCCAGTGTTCATTGGGCCTATTAGAAAAAGGACATTTGCAAAATTTGGGTCGGAGGTTGGATTTTATACACCCCCCCCCCCCAAGTTGGAAATCGTTCAGCTCGGAGGTCTTGGGTGCAGGCTCACCTCTGCCCAAAACTCCATTCCTTGCTTTGTGCTTAAAGGCCAGTTCTGATCATAGCAAAATGTGAAGGAGACCGGTATTTGAGAGGCTAGGAAACAACCGTATTAAGCATTGTCTTAGTCTAGCAAACCAGACTCCAGTTGGATTGCATGTTAGGCCAGCTGTTAATAATTTTACAAGCAGAGCGTGAAATGGAGGCTTGATACCTGACGAAAGGGGAGCTGCGACATTGCACGAGAAAATGTAAATGTACTACCCACAGTGAGCAGCCGTTGAGACCATTTCAATGAGTGTTCGTGAAGAGTCTTTGATACTATGATGGGGATACTTGCTATTACATCCATAGCGACAGCTCCAATTGACAGGATTAAAGAGAGAAAATTTAAAAAGAATTATTTCATGGCCTGAAGTGCAGATAAGAACAGTTGCATCTCTGCTATGGGTCTTGGCATGACAGTGATTTTTTTCTTTTGCTTTTCATATTCTGCATGATTCTTAAATTCTCTGCCACTTCTTTTTTCAGTCTCCTCATCTTTCATATTCTTTGTTGTGTGCCAAATCATCCCTTTACGTCCAGTGACCTTTATTTCTGAGTTGTTCATTTGGGGATTTTTTTCATTCCTTCTTGCTTGCTTCCCCCCATTCTCTCTGTATGCTTTGGTCATGACCTAATTCTTCATATTTAATCTGTCAGCTGGCAGTGGGGTTTATATTTTCGGACCACATTCGAAAAGGCATCCCATTACAGACCAGGGAAATTGATCATCTCTTGGGTGTAGGATTTTTGATGTGATGCTTCTTGTACCTCAATGGTTAGCTTTCTGGGCATGTCAACACTAAACATACATTGATAAGTTAGATGGAATTCAGAGAGGAAATAAAAAAAAGGTTAGGAATGACTGAGGAAAGATTAAAAGAAATAAAGTTATCTAATTCTTCTATGCCACTCTTCATCCATAGATGTCAAAGTGCTTTAAAAAGGGTAGTAAAGCCAATTTTCTCTATTTTACAAAGGGGGAAACTGAGGCACGGAGCTATTAAGTAGTTTCCCATGATCACCCAGCAAGCCAAGAACAGTAGCAGGAATAGAGGCCAGGGGTTCTGAAGAGCAATTCGGAGCATTATCCACTGGGGCATCTGACTGCCAAGTAGGCGGATAGAAATAGATACAGCTTAGGCAGATGACTGTGGTGAGACACAACACTAATAATAATGGCCAGATTTTTCAAACATAGGTCCCCATGTGTTAGATGTCTCAATCCAAATTGAGGTGCCTAACACCCTCAAGATGGATGAAAGTTTGCTGGCAGAAACTCAACCCCTGTACAGCTGAGGAGGAGACAGCAAAGGTGATACAGCCCTTTTGGTTGAAGGAGTCTGTCTCCCCTTTGTTAAGCGTTCAAAGCACAGGGGTGATTTTAGACCTCAGATGCTGTTGGAGTATGTCTACACTACAGCGTTAATTCGTGTTAACTTAATACAAAATAGTTAATTCGAATTAAGCTAATTCAAAATAACTCATCTCTACCAAAAACTATTTCAAAATAGCATTTTGCTATTTTGAAATAGCGCGTCCACACTGAGTGGACCCTGAACCAAAGTTAAGCCTGGCCAAAACCAGTGCCGGCAGGGCATCAGGTTAGGACTTAGTGTGTGGGGCTGCTGCCTGAGGCTAACTGAGCTCCGTGCTTAAAGGGACCCTACCCCCACCCCGGACAGACAGTTCTCAGGGTTCCCCGCTTGCTTGTCTATCTCAATGAGGGACAGCAAAGCAGTCCTATCTTGGAGTGCCCTGAATGCCTGCACTCAGCACACCACAGCACTCGGCCACATGGAGCCAGAGCTGCCCCTGGACACACCGGTGCATCTCATGGGGTCGTTGCCATCAGCCCAGCTGCACTTGCTGCAGCTGACATCCGGGGGGGGTCCATTGGGGAGGCTGTCAGGATCCATGGGGCACTGCGAGAGAGCGTCTACCCTGAGGAGCCCTCAGAGCCACCCTGGTCCTCCCCACCGGGGGTTCATGCCCCATTCCTCCCTCATGTCCTTCCACTTACACCTCCCTAGCCCTCCTTCCTGATGTCAAATAAAAGGCACGTTTTTTCATAAACACAAAACTGTCTTTATTTAACAAAACTGGGGGAGGATGAAACTCTGGGGAGACTGGGGAAAGGAGGTGGGAGAGGGGAGAAGAGAGGGTGGGAGAGGAGAGAGGGAAACCTGGGAGGAGGGAGCTGGAAGGGGGAAGCAAGGGAAAGAAGGGGGAGGGGAAGCTCAGGGTTGGGGGTCTTACTAGACCAACTTGATTGTCATGCAGACCTGCTCCTGGGTTCGCATGTGGCCTTTGGTGGCCAGGCTGGCAGCTATCCTCCATCTAGTACGGAGATCATGGACGTTGGAGGTATCCCCCCCAACCCTGAATAAGGTCCATGATCTCCACCCTGGACCAGGAAGAAGCCCGCCTTCTCCAGTCCCTGTCAGGCTCCTGGGAGCTGGTAGACTGCTCCTGGGGAGTGGTGGAGGGTTGGCTGCCAGTGGCTTGCTGGCTCATGTTTTGGGACCACTGGGTCAGGGGCCCCAGGGGCCACTGCTGGCTCTGGGCTTGCAGGCTTGGAGCTGATATAGGCACTGTGGCCAGAGTCTACCCCTTTAATGGTTCGAGGGTTGGGGGAGAGGAGAGTAAGTTTTCCTGGTTGTGCCCAGAGTGGCCACCAAGGCTCCCTGGGAAGGGCTGGCGGCCCCCTATTTCGAATTAAGTGTCTACACAGCACTTAATTCGAAATAGCTATTTCAAATTTGGCTTTACTCCTCGTAGAATGAGGTTTACGAAATTCAAATTAAGCACTCCACTATTTCGAATTAAATTTGAAATAGTGGTTTGCATGTATAATTGCTATTCAAATTAATTCGAAATAACGGCTGTTATTTTGAATTAACTTTGTAGTGTAGATATACCCTTGGAGAATTGGTATTATAGCAGTGACTTAGCTTTTCACCACCTCTGTCTGCCTAGGCAGTTGCAACCCTTCTTTTGAATGCAGACCATGTCACTGTTGTCTGTCACCTCTAGATGAGGCTGTTGCAACATGTTCTAGGTGATGCTACACCTTAAAAACATTTTGTGGCAAAAACTGGTGCAGAATGCAGCAACTTGCTTACTGAGAAGGTCATTTTCCTGGGAGTGCATGGCCTCCATGCTGTGGGATCTGTACTGGCTTCCCATTGGTCCTGGTGGGGAGCTCAAAGTGTTTGGTTATGATCTAAATGACCTGGAACCAGCCCACCTGAAGGATCTCCTCTCTTACTGGGCCATACTGCCACGGATGCAGTCAGCAGAGTTGCTTCTCTGTCAAGCCCCTTCAGGGAAACCTGAGGCACAGAGAGGATGCTGGTCCTTGTGTCTCCTTGTACAGCAGGCCCTGGTTGGCAACATCAAGTGGGGTGCTTACATGGGGTCCTCCTCATTATAAAAAGAGGGTGTGTAGTAGGGTGTTCTCCATGAGGGTTCTAGAACTTGTTCTCTCCCCCTTGCTCGGAAATAGCCTGCATCTGTTTGAGAAGGGCTTTAGAAAGAGCTGAGTTATCTTCTTTGAGGATGAAGGGGATAGGAAGCTGGCTGGCTGATTTCCTGTAGAACTAAAGACTTTAATAGTGCTGAGATTAAAGGTAATCATATCCAGCAGATAATTAATTATGTGTAGGGCCTTGGATAGACATCTTTGTTATTTTAAATCCAAGGGTGTGTCTAGACTACCTAGTTTTGTCGACAAAAGTGGACTTTTGTCGACAAAACTATGGCAGCGTCTACACTACCGCTGAATTCTGTCGACATAACGTCGACAGAACTCAGCAGTTTTGTCGATGCTGGTATACCTCATTTTACGAGGCATAACACCTTCTGTCGACAGAACTCTGTCGACAGGTGTTATTGCCTGTAACATTGCGTCCAGACTACGAAGTTCTGTCAACAAAGCAGCTTGCTTTGTCGACAGAACTCAATGTGTCTGGACGCTCTTTGTCGACGGAAGTTTTGTCGACAGTATCTGTCGACAAAACTTCCGTCGACAAAACGCGGTAGTCTAGACGTACCCCAAGTAACAGAAATGTAATAAAACTAATGTACAGGACTAGTGCTCATGCACTTATTTTACACAGGTATAGGTTGCTAGATTGCACAAGGTACAATGGTAAATCAGGCCCAACACGTATGAATTGATGATGATGTGCCATGCATAACCAACCAACAGAATGCAAATGGTGAGTTGTGTGTTAATTGTAAAATTTGCAACTGGAGAGGTGGGCTATGTTACATAAGTTGCTCCAGGCAGGGAATGGAACTGATACCACATGCGATACCCAACTGACAGACTCAAACAGCACACATGAGAAATGTCAATGTTCCCCAAAGCTTGTTGCAAGTGACCGGCAGACTGTAAAAATTATCCACTGAGGAAATTTGGGCATAACAAATGCATCTGAGAAGCACCAGGCCGCTTTGTGTTCTGCTTGCAGAGAGGATTGTTCCCAAACGTTCAAAAAGGAGAATGTATCCAGTGTACCATTCGTCTGACAATGATTTGATTTGCCTAGGTAGTAACCCCTTTAAGACTGCTCTGTTTACAGTAGAAGCCAAGAAGATTTCTCTTTGATTCCTACTTTCATTCCTGGAATGTTTCTGTCTACAGTCACATTTAACTTTGCTATGATAGCACTAGCAGTGGCTGTTTGAAGTTTGATTGACAGGTTATGACGTGTCAGACTGTCTTTGCTTATGAATAAAGCAAAGGGCAAATTTGTTTACAGAGAGAACAGTCTTTCTAGTGAAGACATTTCAAGAAGGCACGTTCAGATAGTGCTCACTAGGCAGAAATCAAGTTATGAAATAATATCTGGTCCTTCTGGTACACAGCACATTCGATCTGAGGACTTAATGGCCGTATACAACTCTCAGATCACTTAGCCTTGGGAACTCTTGCATGGGAGGAGGAATTTTATAGATCAAGACATTGAACCACAGAAAGGAAGCAACTTGCCCCAAGTCACATGTTGTGTCTATGCAATAGCCACACACGGAACTCATGTCTCCCAGCCCCGTGCCTTACCTGCTAAATCACCCGTTTGGCGAGGCATCACCGAGGATTGTTTGGGCTGAGATATGAGGCCTGTGCCAGCAGCATTAGCTGTGACAATGTCTACATTGGTTTTGCTCAGGTTTTCAACTCCTTGTATGAGAGATTCTGATGTTTAATGATGAATTTGCTGGGGCAGAGGGTTGGTTTAGTAACCCTGTTCATTCATGGTTTCACTCCACCTCCCCATAAAAAATCTTTCTGTAGAGAGCTTGAAGGATGCAAAAGGAAGGGTAGATTGTCACCTTCAGACTGACCACACTGAGCTTCCAAATGTATTGCAGGCCCCTGCTCCTGCAATGTGCTAAATGAATGCAGTTCTCTATGACCAGATGGGGCCCCAATGACTTTGGTAGGGCTCTGTGCAGCTGAAGGAGTCTACTGGCCCAGAGATCATTGCAGGTTTAGGGCAACCACAAGTGACCCTTTGACAGGCTGTAAGCTTCCTGCTAGCCTCTGCAGTGAGGCCAAGGCCAGACAGGCATAGAAACTGCACTGTGCTTTCATTTGTAGAAGCCACCTGCAATGCAGGCACATCAGAAACTTGTACTGGCCCTGTTCTGTTCTGTCTGTGATGTTGTATTCAGAACTCCAGTGTCCACAGCTATTGCTCTGGCATCTCCCACCAGTGCTAAAGTGACATGAAAAGCTGAAGAGAGCAGCCACCAATCTGGGACCTGAGAGTGTGGAACTCACAACAGGAGGGGGTTATGAACTGAATAACAGTCGAAACAAATGGCTGCAAAGATTGTCTACTAATAGGGCTCACAGACTGAGGAAATATGCTAATTATTGTATAGGTTGTCTAGCTTACAGCTGATCGCTTGTCTCCCTTAGGTTTCATTTTTTTTTCTCTTAAACTTGTCTGGCTATGATTTTTTTTTTTTAATTCTATTTGATTTGAATTGGTTTCCTCTTCTTTCACATTCTGTCTTCTTCACAACATCCATACCATGGGAATGCTATGCATTGTATAGTCATGTATTTGCAATCATTAGCTCCACTGTGTGTCCTTGTCTTGCTTTATGCATTATTTAAGATTCTAGTTCAAGAACTGGTGTAATTGGCTTGTTTACGCTCTGTCTTCTCTGGCTTCTTTACCTTCTCTTAGTTTTGTTCATATTCATCCTCTATTCCCTTATGCACTGATTGTCTTCCATGTAACGCTTCCCCTTTTTGAACAGTGAATAATTCCAGTTGAGGAGTCCCATCACTGGATTCAGCCTTATTCTCTAGGAAATCAGTTGGAATTTGACTCAACTTCAGTGAGAGTAGCAGTGGTTCTAGGACACATTAGTTAGATAGTGGTTATTTCTGCCCTTGGTTTTCCATATCACACAAAAGTAGATGTATGATATTGAGCTCAAAAGCATTAGATCATATGTGCATGAGAATTAGGATTTTGTATATGCATATGATCAAGCAGGTGCCTATAAATCAGTAGGGTAAAATTGCATGTTCAGTTTTTCATGATGACAGTTGAAGTTCTTGCTCATTAATTCAAAATAAACAAAATGCTCTTCACAGTAGTTAACATTTCCAACAATTTGTCATTTCTATTGGAGGAAGTGGCTTTTCATTGACTTGCCATAAGACCATGTGTCATTTAAAGGCTCGCGCAATCGAATTCCAGCTGTAGAAATAACTTGGGTTATCTGCATTGTTAATCGCATCATAATTAGCATAAGCATGTGAACGTGTGGGGTCTTAGTGGAACAATCAGAATTTCAAGTCTGCCAATAATGGGTCTGGAAAGTTCAACAAAAACTTCTACATACAATTTATCTTTTGTATTTTGCCCCTTTTTTTTTCTGTTTGCAAACAATCCGTCAGACAGCTTTTACAAAGTTATTTAGTTGTGTGAAATTATTCAACTAATCTTTGGTGCTAACATGTTTCAGGCTTTGAATTGCTTACCAACTGCTAGTTGTGAGAGTATTCAGTGTTCAAAATTCAGATTGGCCATTTGAATGGTTTTGACTGCACTCCACCCAGGTGATGTTTGTTCTCTGACTAGAAGAGCGTAAACTTTGGACCAGATTTCCAACACGAAAATTGGCAACTGAAAATTTGGGGAACCACCATGACAGCAAGTTTCCAGGACTGTCTTTCTTCCAGTGAGGCAGAAATATTTAAAAATCAGTCTCTCATGGGTACATTTTGTAGCATTTCTACTAACTGTAAGAGAATTTGGATTTAATATGAGTTTGTGTTGAATGTTGGTGTTAATTCTCAATTTATTTGACTTGGATTCCTCTTTCTTGCTCAGAATAAGGTGGTCTCTCTGGATACTGTCGAGTCACTGGTTGTGCAGGTTTAAACAGATATACCAAGTAACTGAGGATTGTTGAATGGCATGTGGAAAAGATAGAAGCTGGCAAATGTTCGACTCTACTTCATGTTTCAGTATGTTAACAATAGTGCAAGTTTCCAAGTGGCATTCTATGGATTATTTCTCTAGATTGTTATGGAGCAAGTGCATGTGTTAAACAGATACTCCTATCTTCACCACCGAAAGCATCACCTTCACCTCAAATAGATTTTTTTGTTTTTGACAAATTCATGCAAACTGGCATGAAGCTACAGGCTGGACCTCCCTGGTCTGGCACCCTCAGTACCAGACTGATGCTGGATGAGAGATTTTGCTGGAACAGAGGAACTCATTTCTGGTCCCCCTGTTGTCAGCCTTGCCCCACCAGGCCTCCTGACTCCCCGGGCAGTCCAGACTTCCTGTCCCCCTTCCATTCCTCCCCAGCCCAGGTAGGCCATGCACTGGCCTTCCTGGATCCTGGCCACACACGAGGCTCCTGGGTTCCCCCACTCTCCACAGCTCACTGGGACACTGATCCTGGAACTACAGAAGTTGTTGGACCATAGAGTCCTGGTTTATAGAGATGCAACCTGTACTAAAGGTTTCACGTGTAAACTACTTTAACTGACTCTCATGATTACCAAAAGATTTTTTTCTTTTAAACCAAGCATCAGTTATTGAGCTTTCGTAGGATGGTGTGGAGAACTGATTCTTCACCCCACTCCAAACTGTTCTTGCCCCTGCTGGGCTCTGATCCGGTGACAACACTACTGAAGTCTCAAATGTATCTGGCATTGCTAATCTGAAGTATTTAAAAAATCATGAGTCAATCCCCTTCCTCCCTCCCCAGAAAAGCCCACGAGATTGGATAAAATACCATGACATTTAAAAAGAATACATGTTGAGTTCTTTTTAATTTGTCTTGTGGTTTCTGAGGCTTGGGTACAACTCAGGTCACATTTTCAAGCTTTTCTCTACCAACAAAAGGGCTAGAAATATCCAATATTTTAATAAAAGTTGATATTCTCATTTAATAACTAAACACCTGGAGCTGGGGCTTTAAGAAAAGAACTTTATCTCGTGAGATTTCTAGTAAATTGCAAGCACTAGCAACATTTGAGGTCTGGTTTAAACCGAGTTTCTCACAGAGTTGTTCTTCAAGTCCGTGCACAGCAAACTACTCCCACACCAGCCTTTTCCTGATTATTCCATTCCAGGCTCTCTCTAGACATCCATCAAAGGTCTGGTTCCTTTCCAGAACCTCTCCTCACTAGAAAGAACAACTAACAGCTCTTCACAGTCTAGGTCTGCTCTGGCTGCCTGATAGCCCTTATGCCTTTCCCAGCATGCATTTTGGCAAAGGCTACTTTTCCCATGTTAGCTAAGAAGCACCTGCCCCTCGGCACCTCCCTTTTGGAAAGCTGAAGCTAGAACTTCCCTTACAAAGCCAAGGCAGTGTGTGAAAGATCCATCTTGCTAGTACATTTTACACTCATTTTTATCTCACAAATTACTTTAACAGTAAACACACGCCATAGCCAGCAAATGAACCCCATCCGCTCACTTAGCAACCAGCCCAAATATTTTATTCACAATCCTCCGGTGGAATGTCTCAGATAGTTAGCAACCCGATAAAATTATTATGTAAACAGAATGCTTTATTGAGTGATGTGCCATATCTTGAGAAGAATATTAGAAATCAATAGCAATATAAACCGAAAATTAAGTAATGTGGTTAAGCACCTCTGAATGATGCCATTTTAAAGAGCGGATTAGAAATAAATATGACAATTGCTAGGTAGCCTATATCTGAAATAAAATGATGATAAATCAATTGAAGTCAGTGAGAGAATGAGATTATTTTAACAAGAGCCAGCAAATGTGCTGTTCACGGCTTGCCAAGGAGAGATCGGAGCCTTCGCAACACAGCAGCTGCAGCACAATAGAAAGCACGTGACCACTAAGAGGAACCAGGTACAAAAATAGAAGTCCAAAATCACCATTCAGCTCAATGGAGCTAGAATTGGACAAGGAAAAACTACAAGTAAGTGGATGGCCAGTGAGTTCTGATAGGATTACTTGGTTCAGCAGAGTACAAACTACTTAACCTTCTACCTCTGGATGAAAGGCCAACAAAAAAAATGAAGCGACCATCATAAACTGTCCAAAGCTGTCTGAATTTTGTTTGGGATACCCAAGTATCAATCCACAGAAACAGCTGCACTTTTCAATCAGCCGCAGATTCTCACACGGATTCAGAAGACCACTTATAACCATCAAGGAGTGGGGTATCACTGCCACTTCATGATCTGTCTTCTTCCATTAAAAAAAGTGTAAGCAAAGCTTTCTCATAGTAATGCTTACTTTTATGACTGGCCCCATTGAAGGAAATTGAGTTATTTAGGTGAGGATGGATTACTTATGTGAGTAATGTGTGTGAGAGGGGAGCTTTTAATAAAAGCAGAAGATTCAAACTAGGAGAGCAAATGAGAATGTGATCTACCAGGAACTGTAATTACTTAAATGTAACTTACTTGGAGGTACCCCTGGTTATTGCTGAATAACATTTGTTGTTGGTTTTTATTATTAATGCATTCTGGATTAGAGGGCCTAATATTATTTTTCATTTGGGGACAAATTCTTGTGTTTTCACTCCCATCGAGTATGCTTTTATGCCTTGAGTAGCTAATCCATTGCCAAGTGAGGGACATCATAAGGGCGGGCAGCAGAATTTGGCCCATAGTGATGTACCAATGTGAAGAAGACAAGGGGAAGGTTTCTCCCTCAACTGCCACTTCTATATGCTGCTGTGGAGACATCAAGAGGGTATAGAGTGCTAGCATGCCCTGATGTCCAGTGTGAGGGTTAATTTAACTCTTGGCATGAGAGTGAACACACTGAGGTTAAATTAAATGATCAATCCCAATCGTAATCTGAGACACCATTGGAGTAAAAAAAAAAGTGCATTTCCACCCAAAGGTTCTTTTAATGTGCTTTGGATGCTGCTCATACCTATTCCAGCAGGAAATTGCAAACACAGATGGCTTTTTAGGAAAACAAAATCCTGCTATGTTGTAACTTCAGCTTTGTAGCAGTTTGTCCTTTTCAGGACTGCCCATGCTTTCAGTTGCTTCCTAGTTCAAGACCTTGCCGAAATCTGATCCACTTGTAGACAAAAAAAAAAAAAAAAAAAAAAAAAAGAGAGATCCTTGTAGCTGATCTGCAAAGAAAACCCAAGCAGTTCTGCCACTAGAGGTTGGTGAAGTTAATTCTTTTTTGCATTGCAATTTTCCTAAATTTTTCTATGCTGGCAGAGAGATGAAGTCATCAATGGGATGTAGAATGTACGGGAATAGGGTAGGTAGATTGCACAGATGAGAGAGTGAGAGACAAAGAGGATGAGAATTATTTATAGAAATATGGACCAGCAGCTCTGCAAACTATTCTTCTAAAGTTGGTCCTGGATTAACACAGCTGATATCTCTAGTCCTCAGTAAAATAGACTGAGTATTGCTTTTGGCAGTATGCTGTCTTCTGCATCTCATCCCATTAATGTGGGCCATCTCCACCTGCAGGACCATTGCAAGAGAGTCTAAATTAGTCCCCATGCTTCTACCCTTCACATCTCTTCTGAGCTGACAGGCAAGGTGTATATGGCAATAGATGTTTCTGAGACATGGACACCTGTGGAACTAGATGTTCATGGCAACAATTTCTCAATGAATTCTCTTCAGTCTTGGTGCATACCAGTGCCCCAGAGATTAAAGTTTCTTTGTCCTACTACCAAATCCCTGAGCCATCCAACCCTACTATAAACAAATCTTTATATGTGTTTGGTATTGCACGGTAGCATGCCTTCATTTTTATAATTGTTCTTGGTAAACATCCCACCAAACTTGTCACCACACTCATATGATGGGGCGAATGCTCAACTAGTGTAGCTTTGGCACAGCTCCATCAAAGTCAAAGCTTCACTGATTTATACTAGCTGAGGATTCCTTTGGAAGCAAAAGGGGGGAAAATCTAATCTTGCTTCTTGCAGTATTTGAATACTTCCAATTTTGATCCATTTTTACTATTTTATTATGTTTCCCTGTGTTTCAAAAGATCTGTGCACTTCCGGTCCATAAAATTGCACTAAAAATCCTATTAGAAGAGTCGTTAATAAAGGAACATTGTTCAGGGAAATGCGCTGTGAAGCTAGCGCGCACTAAGTAGATTGGCTCACCTTCAATGCTTCTTTCATTGAGTACTTTGGGGCAGTGTGGGTAAAAGCTTCTCATGTACGGCGTGGCAACCTTGTCTGCTCTTCCCTTCCAGCCCTTCTCCTCCTCCTCTGTTTTATTCAAGAATGTGCCTGCTGGACTCAGAGACCGCCTCCTGCACATCCTTCCCAGGAGGCCCTGTGAAATCAAGTTGCGCACTATGTGCCAACATGGCTTTTGTTCCTTCCAAGACAGAGCTAAGAGCTGGTTCCGTTGCCAAGAACACAGGCAGTGTACACCGAAAAAAAAACCACCCAAGCCCTCCATTTCATTCACTGCACTGTTTCATCTTTTTAAGTAGCTGGCATCTGCCGCAGGTTGCAGTGGGGGCGAAACCTACAAACATTGCACTTGATGTTAATAAATGTGTTTGCCATTAAGTAGCTGTTGTAATGCTCTGCTTGTTTGCCTTCCTGTGTGCACTTTCATCCTTCACTGTAACACTACTACTGCCTTGTAATTTGTCTCAGATGTTTACATTGCTGGCTGCAGGTATACAAACCTCTTAGATCAAGTAACTGTTCAGACACTTGATAAAAGGAGCCATTCAGGGCCTGTGCTAGTTGGTCTGCCAAATTCAAGCGAGGCATTGATGTATGGAATACAAACCACCTTCTAGTTGTGGACCACATTTCACTTCTCCTTGACTCCTAGCGGAATGTGGAAAACCGGTCGATGTTGATGTGAGGTCTTTAATGAGCACATTGCTTTCTCTGATTGCTCGCAAGTCTAAGGGTGTCTCCTGTGGATGCTCTCTATCTCTCCAGAACAGTTGGAGTGGCTATGCCTAGAATTCTCTGAGTGGTGTCCATATTTCAAATGATTGAAAGTGGCTCAATGGGATCCTGGCCTTTATTATCTCTGGAGCAAGCTGGCAGTGGATGGGGTAGTCAACTGAAGAGCATCAGCTCTGGAGAGCCAGGGAATGCTCTGTCTGCTGTTAAGCTGGCATGTTCCTGACTTTGATATCACACTTTTCTTCCATTTTCCCCTTTACCGCTGCCCCCCAAAACAGGTCTTTCTCTTCTCTTTCAATGCAAAACTCCAATACCAAATTTGGCTTTACAAACCCGGGACACCATGGCATAGCCATGAATAGGCATGGCTCTCTTTTCATCCAGACCCACCCCCTGTGACTTACTCCAATCCACCCAGCAAGCCAGTTGTGGAGCAGGTTTGGGGCTCTGAGGCTTACCCCCCATCCCTCCTGTCTCACTCCTCCTAGCCCCCATTCTTGCTTCCCACTCAAAGTCAGTGCCCAACCAAGTGGGCCCTTCTGGCTACACCACTGCCATGGTACTGGTAACATGAAGTGCTTCCATCTTCTAGGCCATCCCATGGCTGGTTTCTGAGGTTCAGCAGCCCAACCCTATTCAAGAAACCACTGAAGCATGAGCTTAATGCTCATCAATTTAAGCATATGCTTGAAGTGAAGCACAAACTTATGTACTTTGCTGACTAAGGATGGGCTTAAAACAGTGCTTAAAAGCTTTCCTCATCTGGTACTGAGTGTAGTGATACACAAGCAGCAAGACTGGGAGAGAAAGGTCTGCCATCCATCCTTTCCATTGACTATGACTGGGGCAGGGCAAATGAGAGAGTAAGCAAAGGGAGAAGGTGAGATTGAGGTAATTTGACTCCAGTTGCCACAAATGCTGCAACTAACAGTCATCTTACTGCCTTTGGTTTGAAATAGGATGCTGCAGGATGCTTATAAGGGCCGAGAGGCAGTCAATGTGATTATTACAAAGCATAATAATTAAGATGATTCAAATTAGATTCCACTCTTAAGAAATTGGCCAGTTTCCGGGTGGATACAGCCATTTCCTGGCTTGTAATGAGTTCACTAGGAAATTATTTTGAAATAGCTTACTTTGAAAAAATAATTCCAGAAATAACTATTTTGAAATAAGCTTGTTCCCCGAGGAAAGCAGCAGTACAGATTTCAAAATAAGCAGCCTGTTATTTTGAATAACAAGCGTGGTAGTGTGGACACTCGGTTTGTTATTTCAAAATAAAGGGGGGGTATTTCAAAATACTCCCTAGTGTAGACCAGGGCTCGGGGCTTGCATATGAGGGAGGAAGAAGGGTTTGCGATTGGTGGGAACTGGAGCCAGGCTGAGATGCTTCCTCAGAGTTCCATCCCAGCTGTCCTCGTCAAGGTGGAAGCCACTGACTTTTCCCCAGTCAAGCTCTCTTAGTGAGAGGTGCCAATCCTTCCCCACTTCTCCAGTTCTGTAAGCAGCATGCCCTGCGGAATGGAGCTGAAGAGAGGTGAGCAGGCAGAAAGGGCAGAAGGGAGGGGCTGTTCCAATGATGCTCGTGAGGGCTGCCAGAAGGACTCCTTTTGAAGAGGAGAGAGAAATGGAGGGGACTGTGTTACCAGGAACACAGGTCCCCTGCTGTATTGTTCTGTTTTGGTATGTTCCTGGTACATTACTGCATGTAGAACTCATTGCTAGAGTCGCATTGTGAGGTAAAAAGTTGAGGAGTGTACAAAATCTACGTCCTAATGAAGCGGTCACGCTCATTGCCAATCACGTTCTTCGTGATGGTAACCATGGTGGCCTAAGGGGCCCTAGACAAATGTACTCCTCCGCATCTAACTGCAATTTCCTCAATGTGTGCAGCTTGCCTGGGTGGTCTCGGAGTGAACAGTCAAAGACAAGCCACATTAAACTTGCACCAGGAAGAATATTCTGAGACTCATACAACAAATGGGCTACAGAAGGAAAATTAGACCAAGATTTATTCACAGGGTCAGAAAAGTCAGTAAGTCAAGCAGGTACATCAACAAGATAGTAAAATAGCATGGGGAGAGGGAGGCGGGAGACTCAGATGGGTTTGGAGCTTGGTTCATGATCACCATAGCTACAAGAGTCCCACTGGGGAATACCTCCAACGTCTGGTAGGCTCTGCTGACACACCCCTTCTCCCATAGAACCACATGGTACAGGGGGCATGTTAGGGCAGATTAGGAGTGGAAGAGGCCATCCCAGTTGCCAAGAGGCCCTTAGAGACCATGGCAGTCAGTGCATAAGGTAGAGCAGCTCTTAGGGCTGCCCCAAAACGCACCGAAAGCTGAACCAGCCCTGGCCCCCTGCGGAAAGGAGAAGCACAATCCATCTCTCCTCAGCTCTGTGCCAGTGCAGGTAGAATTAGACCCTCTCTGAGTCAATCTCATTCTTTTCTGTGTCAGCATGTTTTTCTACATGGCAGAGGGAGTTCTGCTTTGCTCCCTTTTAGCTCTGACCACCACATGCACCGGCTTGAAGATCTGCTGCTTCCTTGGGGCTTGCGCACAAATGTTAGTTTCCAGATGAGGCATCTGGAAGCTTCCCAAGAGGTGAAGGCAAATCCTGAGCAGAGCTCTCCGCAGCTCTTTAACCAACTTTTCCATCTCGCATCTTCAGGATACTGACATATCGAAAGGGAATTATCTATTCTTATTCAGCGACTCGGGAGATGTAGGTGGCAGGGAAGTGTACGCTCTGTAAGGTGTAATTATCTCTTTTTAGCACTGAGCTCTTCAATGCCGCTTTGATTGTGATACCTCTACGTAGCCTGATTAAATCAAAGCCAGGTTAGGGCATTAGGATTAAGCACGTAAATGGATTGTAATTACATCAGAGCCAGCCAAATTAGCGAGTCATCAGTAATATAAGCTATGCTAAATGGCATTTAATTCTGAATAATAATTAATTTGGCTCTTTTGTTAAATAAGACTGGACACACAGGTCCTTTATCACCCACTAAGGGCTGGTTAGCCTTAGGCATCTGGGGTGCTTGTTGGCCTGATGTGAATACAGGAGGTCTAACAAACAATATAAAAACTCCCTTTTTCATCTTGTTTTCCTTTATTTCTTCTACCAACATGTACACCACCCCACTGGTTCTCCGCCCACTAGTTTCCTCTGCTGCTGATCTCCGTTTCCCTCCAGCTTGTCTGCCGTGCTGCTTCTGTTTGCCAGAACCGCATGATGGGCACTGCAAGAACAGAGCTTGGCAAGTTGCAGAGAGGGGAAGGGGACAGAGAAGAGCAACGGGAACCATCAATGGGTTACTGAGGGGGCTGCTCTTAGACAGGGGCGCTGAAGTAATTTGTCCAGCGGAGGTGCTGAGAGACATTGAACCAGACTCTGTATCTAAGGGAAACCATTTCAAGGCAGGGGGTGCAGCAACAACCTCCACACTATTAGTTCCCGAGCCTATGTTTTGAGGCATGATAAAGAAGCTCATGGTGGAAAATCTGACTATGTGAATAGTAAGAGAGGTCAGCTGAACAGTCCAGACCAGCAGGGCCAACAGCTTCAACAGGGCCAGAGCCTCCAGCAGAAGGGGTGAGGTCGGGGCTACGCAGGCCCCAGCACCACCTGGAAAGTGCTGCACCTCCCCCCAGGCAGCCCTCAGTGCAGCCAGAGCGCACGGCGTGGCATGGCGGCAGTGATTTAAAGGGCCCAGAGCTGCGGCCACCATCACAGACGCAGTAGCTGGAAGGGAGTCCTTTTGTATCACCATGCATCAAGGCAGTTGGCCTCCCCCGCCACCCCCCACGCCCATTGGCAGGCCTGGTCCAGACCCTTCAGAAATATTTGTAAACGCCAAGGAGGGAGAAGAACTCTGGGTGTAACACACAGGGATGAAATGAAGAACTCCAGAATTTAGGATAAATCTCAGGGAACAAGACTTAACTGTGACCTGTGGAATAAAGGAAATTGTGGCGATTCCAATATTTGGGAATTTTGAAATCAGATCAGTGGGGGGAAAAAATCCTAACAAAATACGCGGTAGAAAGCCATCTAGCATTGGCAGGCAGATGGACTGGCAGATCAAAAGGTCATGGCCATTTTTCACAACAGTACTTCTCTTCTCCCATAGCTGTCCAGGAGATGCTGCTGCTGCCCTCTTCCTATTGGGAGTGATTTAGTTTTTGTTTGTCAGCCAGAAGCTGTTCTCTAGCCAGTCTCTCTGAACTCTGGGCCTGATGTCCCAATGTGTCAAGAGCCTTATAATTATAAATCTTGTGCAAAGAACACCCCATTAGCCTGGCCTTGATCTGGACAGCCTGAGCTCAATGCTGGGCCAGAGGTGAAGCAAAGCTGGCTTTAAACCACCTTGGCGTTCCTCAGATGCCTGTAGCTCTGACTGTAGTGGTGGAGTAGCAACTGGGCCACTGGATTGTGAAGGAGAGTTTCTTCCTGACTTTGTGTCAGAGTGGGGTAGGTTTTGTTATGTCTGAAGATGTGTTACACAGCAACCCGCATAATCCTGAGTGCAGCCTTGCGGTGCTAAATATTATACATCAGATCCGTCTGTTAATTTCTATATACGGTTTGGATACATGGCACTCTTCTGTAATGCAGTTTACATGCTCTGGACTGTGGAAACCCTATAAACACATTCAAGTGCTGCTGGGTATTAAACCCATCACCCCCATGCTTTTTGAACAATTGCCTCTAGCAAAGAGGCACTCAGATTAATCAAAACTGGGACACATTAGATCTGCTAATCCAGTTAATTCTTCACGTAATTCAACTTCAGTCATTTAAAAACATTTGGTTTTTTTCTGATTTATTTTAGTGTCTGGCTTTTAGATGGAATATTAAATATTTCTGTCTATAATGATAGTTACTACGTCACGTAAAATGTGTAAACCCCTGGCATGCAATTACTGTTCCCGTGCAGCTCTGCTTACCTGAAAAAAGCTAGCATTCAACGGAGAGAGAAAGTTTAGGGTTTCTAGTGCTATGCCTTGACCTACCAGTACACAGAGACCTGCACAATTTGTAATGCTCCTGAGTGGCCTTCCTAAGAGGTGTGTTTCTCCCTCAATGATGACCCTTCTCCAGGGATGAAAAGGGATATATATGCTTAACATCAGGCACATGCTAAAATGCTTTTCTGAACCAGAGCCTAGAAAGAGAAAATGTCACATCTCCGTATTCTTCCTTCCTTCCTGTCCCATCTCTGTATTCTTCCTTCCTTCCTTCCTTCCTTCCTTCCTTCCTTCCTGTCCCATCTCTGTATTCTTCCTTCCTTCCTTTCTTCCTTCCTGTCCCATCTCTGTATTCTTCCTTCCTTCCTTCCTTCCTTCCTGTCCCATCTCTGTATTCTTTCTTTCTCTCTCTCAGGAAGTGACTTGTAGCCCACGAAAGTGTATGCTCTAATACCCTAATAAATATCTTAATCTTTAAAGTGCCACCAGCCTCCTTGCTGTCTCAACTACATTTCCTCTATGTGCTGTAGGATAACAGAAACACTCCGAGACCCTGATCCTGCAAATTCTTACTCATGTGCTTAACCCTGCATACTGTGAGTAGTTCCAGTGAAATTACAGAGACATACATTAGAGCCCTACCTATCTGAAAAATCTTTCCAAAAAATCATCCTAACCAGTTACCATAGGGCCCTTTGCATAGCTACAGAATGCACCTGACTCCCACTGGCATTGTCACTGTCCCTTTGTAAGCCTCTCTTGAAAAGTTAACAAGCTAGCCAAAATCCAATGCGTCATAAGAAAATAAACGTAATCATATCACTTTCATCACTTCCCAATCACATCCTCAGTCTCTCATTTTAAACAAGAGAAATTAACATTTGGCTATTATAGCTCAAATGGATTTATCCCCTTCTCCCCCCAGTAATTTTGAACAGAGTTCATTGCAATTGTGTTTTTCTTGTAATTATCCCTATAGAGAAGTTCTATTCATGTTCACTCATGCTACCGCAAGACAGGATATCTATGTAATACATTTGCTTAATTGTCAGATACCATGAATTCAGGAGAAATGGCAACTGGGGTGAGACCTGCTCTGATTTGTTCTACTCGATTTGCTCCAAAGATTGGCTGTTCCTGAATTCACCTCAGAGCATCCTGCTTTTTAAAAACTGCCAGGGCTAGTTCTGCATGAAGTAGAGCCAGAGCTGTGGGATTTTTATAAATAAAATCCAGTGACATTCAGAGGCTCGCAATCAATTACTTGGCCACTTGGCCAAAGATCTGTTGTACTGTAAATGTTTATACACTCAGAGTGCCTCAAGGCCTGCATAATCATTTGGCATACACCATTTGGTCCACAAGTGTAGCGTGGCCTTGCTTACAAAATATGCTCATGACGGCAAGTGGTAATAATGTACTGCAAACTGCTCAGGGTAATGGAACCAGTAAATTTAGTCCTGGATATGACAGAATAGGTGAGAAATCCAAGTATCATTTTAGCTAGAATGCCTTCTTTAGAGGCACATCTGTTTGTCTAAACACCATGCCTGTGTGAATGTGTGTGCACAATCCCCTATGCACACACCTAATTTATATCCACGCACAAAATTAGGCTTGCTAGAATTTTTTTATTGTTTTTTTGTAAATTCAGTTGTTGTTTTATTTTTAATCTTTTTAAATAATTTTTATCATTCTTTGTGTAGGTGCTGGACTATGTCATTCTAAATCATCATAATTAACAACAACCATGGGCTCAGAGCCTGTTGGTGTCTGATGCCTCCTTCACTATTTCCTTCCATCTTTCCCTGTCCAGTGCGGAGTGGCTCAGTTTCTGTAGACTAGCTCCGCACCAATCTACTATGTCATCTACCCAGTCTCCGTGGGGTCTGCCTCTCCTATTCAGACCATCCATTATGCTGAATACCAGGGTCTTAACTTTTCGCTTGTTGTTCATTCTTCAGCTATGCCTGAATAGCTGTAACTTCCATTGTATAACCTTCTGCAGTAGGTTCTCTTTCGGCTGTATCTTCCTATATAATTCCTCATTGGTAACCTTCTGCATCCATCCTATTCTCAGGATCTTTCTATAACAACTCCTCTCGAACGCCAATATCCTTCTCTTTAAATCTTTCATTATCACTCACGTCTCACATCCCTACAACATGTGGGTAAATACACATGTTTTCACAATGCTCAGCTTCGTTCCTAAGCTAATCGCTTTACTTTTCCATATCTTATCCATCTCCTTCAAACTCACTCTTACTTTCACTATTCTAGTCGCTATTTCCTTCTTACAGTCTAGATCATACGTCATGTAGCTCCCCAAATATGTGAACTTCTCTACATTCTCTAGTTTGATCCTATCTACACTGATCTTCCTTCCTATTTCCTTATCTCCAAATACCATTGTCTTTGTTTTATCGATTTTCATAATCAGTCCATACTGCTTCCCTTCCTCATTTAGCACCTGCAACGTTCTCGCTAACTTCTCTTCATCTTCCTGTCATTCTAAAGGTCTGAATTATTTCAAGGTGATCACATGCGGTCAGCTGAGGTTTCTGAAGCTCTAGGCTCAAGGAAGCAAGTGTCGGTAAAAACGTTTTCCAAAAGAGCAATCTTGTATTTCTAGATTTTGTGGTGTTGGGGAAAGTCCCAGTGAAACTTCATTCAAAACCTTAAGGAGCTCTTCTCAGCGCTCACACAGCCTTGGTACACTGTCTTTAAAACTAAGCCAGCAGACTGGGTTGTAATTCAGCAGCACCTTGTATCTCTCACAGCCTATGTCACACAGAGTTATGAATCTTCCTTTCTTGACCCTGCCGGGGTTGACTGTAGTGATGCATTTTTTTCATTATGGATTCAACCTCATCCATACTTTTATCAGTTGTAGTACATATTAACAGGAAGGCTGTGGGGGGGAACTTTCATGGCCCCTGGACAGGGGACACCAAATCCCCACAGAAACAGTGTGTAGGAAGGTGGCAGTCCTGGTGGGACAGTATAGACACCACCCAGCCATGATGGTGAGCCCCCAGCCATGGAAGAGACCACACTGCTGCAGAATAGATCTGGCTTAGGGTCAGCTCCTGCATGCCTAGCCCATGACTGAGTGAGCAAGGCTATGCCAGTGGGTCTGGAGAGAGTTCCCCTCATGGCTAGGATCCTTCAAGTGCTCACCCACGGCTACCAATGGTTTTTTCCCCATTGATTTTAGTGTGTCAGGTAAAATTGACAACTACCAATCTCAACTGAATCCTGCCAAACCTAATCATATGGTATATGAGAAATCATGAATTATCCTCAGTAGATCAGTGGAGACTATGATTAAAACACTGTGTAGAATGTCAGGCACAGATATATCACACCTCTGCCGCAAATATAATTAATATAAAAGGAATGCAGAGAGTCCTCATTCAGCTGCATTCAGAGCAAAAGAGACAAAGCAAGATAGAAACACAATCATAAATAAATAAAATGCTTCCTCTGAGAGAGATTTGTTCCAGCTTTAGTGACTTGTTTGCTGCTTCCTTCATTTCCAGCAGCATATTTGCAACTAGTGGTTAGATGATAAAAGATGTGGTGATGCTTAAAATACACCCAGTGTGGCCAGCTCTCTCAAGTTTACTGAGACTCTTACAATACCAAATGCTTTTCTTCAAGTCCAAGCTCCAGGAGTCCTGTGATTAATGGAGCATTTTTTTTTCTCAATTGCATTTCCATTCCTTGTGCTTGGAGGGGAAAAAAAAAGCTTGCTAAGGGCTCCCATAGCACAGAGCAAATGGGGTTGAGGAATCCTAAATTGATTATTATTATTTTTAAAATCTCATGATTGTCACACCAACCACAAGGTTGGTTTATTATTTTCCTTTTTTGGGACATCAACACATAAAGCAAAAAAAAAAAAAATAGGGACTGTAAAACGGGAAAAGAACAGGCATTGCAGTGAGCATGGAAGAGAACGTTTTCCTAAAGCAGTCAGATTTAATTACTTATCTGCTTTCTTCCTGTGACACATCTATTTTCTTGCTGCTTTAGATAAGCTATGCTTAGAAAATGGCAAATACCCATAACCCAGATCAGTAGCAAAGGGAAGAATTGGCCTGGGTGTGCAAGCTACAAATCTGCCTTGAATATGTGGTAGCTATACACAAGTCACTCATCGAGCAAAGATGCTAAAAAGTGTTGTGAAACTGAAAGGCTGGTTCTGATCTTACTTACGTCAGTTGCAAAACTTCAGTTGAGGATCTGGCCCTGATTTGGCTTAGCTGCTGACAGGAGGAGTAGCCCAATTCTGGCATGTGTGGGGAGACATAAAGTCTGTGTAGCAGGGCCTATGGCATTCCTCTCCTTGTGGTTGCTGTAAGACAGGGGCTGAGGTAAGAACTGGCCAGAGCTGCCCTTTGTCCCGGCAATCACCAGCAGCCGTCACTACCTGGTTGACCTGTGAAGACAAGCTAGAGCAACTCTCAGGCCCTCATATGGTGTCAGGAACCCAATCAAGCAATCAGCAGCAAAATGAATAATGAGGAATACTCATCTGTCATGGAATTGGTTGAAAAATCCACCAAAATCAGTTCCAATAAAAAATTGCCAATGCTGTCAATTTGTTTTATGTTGGCAGATGCAAGGAACGGTGGGGTCAGAGCAACGCCACCCAAGAGCTCTGGTGAAGCAGGGAACAGCACCCTAGGATCTCTGGGTATGTCTACACTAGAAAGTTAGTTCGAACTAACGGACGTTAGTTCGAACTAACTTTCCTATGCGCTACACTAGCGCTCCGTTAGTTCGAACTTAATTCGAACTAACGGAGCGCTTAGTTCGAACTAGGTAAACCTCATTTTACGAGGACTAACGCCTAGTTCGAACTAGCTAGTTCGAACTAAGGGCTGTGTAGCCCTTTAGTTCGAACTAGTGGGAGGCTAAGGCTTCCCAGGTTTCCCTGGTGGCCACTCTGGCCAACACCAGGGAAACTCTATTGCCCCCCTCCCGGCCCCGGAGCCCTTAAAGGGCCACGGGCTGGCTACTCACTTTGTGCCAGTTGCAAGGCTGCAAGCACCCGTGCCTGCACAGCCTGCACCTGCCACAGTATGAGCCAGCCATCCGAGCGCTCCCAGCCCTCCACTGCTCCCCACGACCAGCCTGGCGGCTCCCGGGAGCCTGCCCGGGGGCGCAAAAGGCGGGCGCCCGCCTGGTCAAGTGCGGAGATCGTGGACCTCATCGAGGTTTGGGGGGAAGCCTCAAATGTCCACGATCTCCGCACTAGCCACCGGAACGCGGCTGTCTATGGACGCATGGCTGCCAGCCTGGCCGCCAGGGGCCACCAGCGCAGCCGGGAGCAGGTGCGCTGCAAGATTAAAGACTTGCGGCAGTCCTACTCCCGGGCCTGCCTGCCAGAGGCTGACCCGGAGGCCTGCCCCCACTTCCATGCCCTGGACCGCATCCTGGGGCTTCATGCCGTCCCTGCCCCCCGGGACGTGATTGACCCCGGGGCAGAGGGACCGCTCCTGGACACCGAGGAGGAGGAAGAGGGCTCTGAGAGCCAGGAGCCTGCCGCCAGCCTTCCCAGGACCCGGGACCCCCGAGGCACCCCACAGAGCCGCTCGCCTGCATCATCAGAGGCCGGGGAGGCGTCCACCTGTGAGTACCCTCGTGTTCCCCTTATGTGTACGGGGGGCTGGGGCGAGAGGGAGCCCCGGGACCGTGCGCCTGGGCCTTGCCCACTACAGAGCAGCAGCTGGGGATCCTGCAGGGGCCCTGGCCTTGCAGAGGGGAGCTGGGTTTCACACACCTGGGCCCCTGGGGTAATTGACCGCTGGTCTTCTTGCACCACAGCTGCAGCACCGGGGCCTGCAGGGCGCACCACACCGCCTGCAGCAGCCGCCCGCGCCCGGGCAAGCAGGACAGCCAGGAACCAGGAGGACTACCAGAGGCGGCATCTCCGGTTCCTGGACCGACAGCTCCGTCTCCAGGACCACTGGGTCCAGGAGGACCTCAGGCTGCGCCAGAGGAGTCTGGAGGCCCTGGAGGAGCAGGGCCGTGCCCTGCGAGGCCACCTCCAGAGCCTTCTAGACCGCTTTCCATTTCCTGCTCCCCCTCTTGCTCCCCCTCTTGCTCCCCCTCTTGCTCCCCCTGTTCCTCCTGCTTCCGCTCCTGCTTCCGCTCCTGCTTCCTCCACACCCCCTGTCCTCTCTGCCCCCCCCTCCACAACCATTCCCCACCGACGCCCCCGGACCCGCAGTGTGGCGAGACGGGAGAGGCACCCGGACTCCCACCCCTGAGCTTTCCTTTCCCTTCCTCCCTTCCCTCCCCTCCCCTTCCAGCTCCCTCGTCCCAGGTTTCCCCCTCCCTTCTCCCACCTTCATTCCTCCCTCCCCCACCCCAGTTCTCTGAAATAAACAGACGTTTTTGTTTGAAAAACAGGTGTCTTTATTGTACAGTAGATAGGGAGGGGAAAGGGGAAGGGGGGGGGTAGGGTGGAAGAAGGCCCCGGTGGGGCATGCAGGGAGAGGTCAGTCCTCCTCCTCCTCCACCTGGAAGCTCTCCCGCAGGGCTTCCCGGATCCGGATGGCCCCCCGCTGGGCTTCCCGGACGGCGGCGGTGCGGGGCTGACCGTAGTGTCCAGCCATGCGGTCAGCCTCAGCCATCCAGGCTGGCAAGAAAGCCTCCCCCTTCCGCTCACACAAATTGTGGAGCACACAACATGCCGCCACCACGGGAGGGATGTTGTGCTCGGCCAGGTCCAGACGGGTGAGGAGGCATCGAAAGCGGGCTTTCAGTCGCCCGAAGGCCCCCTCCACCACGATGCGGGCCCTGCTCAGCCTGTTATTGAAGGCCTGGCGGGAGGGATTGAGGTGCCCCGTGTAGGGCTTCATGAGCCAGGGCTGCAGTGGGTAGGCGGCATCCCCCACCAGGCACACGGGCATGTCCACGTCCCCGACCCTGATGTGGCGGTCGGGGAAGAAGGTCCCGTCCTGCAGCCGCTGGCACACGGAGGAGTTCCGGTACACCCGGGCGTCGTGTGCTTTGCCGGACCAGCCCACATTTATGTCCGTGAACTGTCCCCGGTGGTCACACACGGCCTGCAGGATGACGGAGAAGTACCCCTTGCGGTTCACGTACCGGGACGCCTGGTGTTCCGGGGCACGGATGGGGATGTGCGTCCCGTCGATGGCCCCCCCGCAGTTGGGGAAGCCGAGGGCGCCGAATCCCCGGATGACGGCATCCGGGTCGGCGAGGCGGACCACCCTGCGGAGCAGCACCCGGTTGATGGCCTTGACCACCTGCGGAGAGAGACACAGCAAAGCGTCAATCAGTGGGGCGCCCGGGTGGCTGGGAGCATTCATGCCCTGGCAGTGCCCCGCGCCCCACTCCTGGAAGCAACCCCCCTGGCGGCGTGTAGTACGGCCGGGACAGCCCGACCCCTCCGGTGCGGGGCGCCTTCGCCTCCTCCCGCCCCCCCCTTTGTCCCTGGGGCGGCCCATCCCCTCCTCGCAGCCCCCCTCCCCCCTGGCTCGGTGGCCGACGAGCGCCGTACCTGCATGAGCACTGCTCCGACAGTGGATCTCCCCACGCCGAACTGGTTCCCGACGGATCGGTAGCTGTCCGGCGTGGAGAGCTTCCAGAGGGCGATGGCCACCCGCTTCTGGAGGGGGATGGCGAGTCTCATGCGAGTGTCCCTTCTTTGCAGGGCAGGGGCGAGCCACTCGCAGAGCTCCAGGAAGGTGTCCCTCCTCATCCTAAAGTTCTGGGTCCACTGTCGGTCGTCCCAGCGCTCCAGGACGATGCGGTCCCACCAGTCGCTGCTGGTGTCCAGACGCCAGATGCGGCGGGGCACGCCGGTGCCGGGGCGCCGCCGCGGCTCCTCCACGGCCCCCAGGGCGGCCAGGCGGAGAGGCAGGGGGCTGACGTTCCCCAGGTGGTGCCAGGCAGCCTCGAGCCATTGCTGGCAGGCTTGCAGCAGCAAGTCCAGAACGTGCACCAGAAGGTGCAGGGCGAGCCGTGGCTCCATGTTGCCACCTGCGGCAGTCCCCCCCGAAGGGAAGCACCGACACAGACGGGCACAGAGACCGACGCTTTGCTGTCCCTCGGCGAGGTTGGCAAGCAAGCAGGAAAAGCTGAGAACCGGCTGTCCAGGGGGGGTCCCTTTAAGCACGAGCCTCAGATAGCCTCAGACAGCAGCCACACAAAGCAACTGCTGACCTGATGCCCTGCCAGAACCGGTTTCAGCTGCCCTTAAATGCCCCCCTGCGTCCAATCAGTGTGGACACGCTAGTTCGAACTAGCAAAACGCTAGTTCGAACTAGTTTTTAGTTCTAGATGCGCTAGTTCGAACTAGCTTAGTTCGAATTAACTAATTCGAACTAAGTTAGTTCGAACTAGCGCTGTAGTGTAGACGTACCCTCTGTGGGTTGATTCAAGCACTACCATATATCCTGACCACGTAGTCCTGGCTGGCAGAGCATGCCGCATTCCCTGATTGGCCCACGGATGCTATTTAAAGCCTTTGCGGGGGGAGGGGGGAAGCTGGAGGTTGTCTGTGAAACTCCCTGGCTTACTGCTTCAGTCAGATGCTGCCGCACACTCCTGCTGTCTTGCCCTGCTCCCGATACCTGGACTCAGTTCCTAATTCCCAGCTCCACTCCAGACATCTCACCCTGCCTTGACCTCTGGTCCCCTGCTCTGCATCTGATATCTTGCCCTGGTTCTGTTCCACTCACCCTACTTCATCTTTCACGCATGGTGTGGTTCATTGGCCATGACTCCTACAGTGAGACAAGGCTGCTGCTGCTGCTGCTGCTGCTTCTTTGACCCCCTAGACTGACCTAGGCCACGTTCCTGAGTCCTCCCCAACACAGGCCAGGGCCTCAACCTATGTTCCCAGAACTGATATCCGAGAGCCAAGGGATAATAAATTGGATATCTAAGTCTCGTGGTTATCCCAGTCTAAAGAACCAGAGTTTCAAACCCCATGTTTACTGATGCTCTGTTGATTTCATTCCAGCACTAGGTACTTATCCTCCTGGAAATGGAAGCCTATGTATTGACATCAAATTGTGTCCTTAGTAGCACAAACAACGAGTACAGAGCAGAATAACAGTGGCATCTTCTGTTTCTGCCTCAGGAGGCCTGGGTGAATTGCCATAGATTATATCTGAGCAATCTAGGTAATAAAAAAATGGCTTTTGGGGTCTGCAGTATCTGAACTTTTGCTGTTATTGTCTTCCTCTTCACACTGAAATGGGAAAGGCATAGCTGTTCGGTCTCTCTTTATTTCAGTCTCTATGTCCTGATTACCAGGGAACTCACGGGCAGGATGAATACTGTGAGAAGAAAGTACAGATATAGTCTGGAATCTTATTTTTCTTTATTTCACCTTGTGAGACATCCCTTAAGTCTGTTACATACAAGCAAAAGGGATAGGCTATGGTAGTTGAAAAAATAAGCTGTGCTAAGGATACCTTGTATTTATAGAGTGCTAGACGATTTATCCAACATTGCTCAGGGCGTTAACTCAATTACTTTTTTTGTGTTGGGGGAGGAAGGGGAGTTGGAAATGAAATGAAAATGTTCATCCTTGATTTGAATCATTGCTCTGGGATGGGGCTGGGAATGTGGGGTTCAGTATGCAGTGTGCCCCATAGAGAGGGTACTACCCCAGCCCTCTCTCACTGAAGAAGCATGGGGCTAGGGGAGAAGCACTTCCCCATGGCCCCTGCAGCTCCAGTTGGCACAGCTTGGGGAGAGGCGCATGTTCCCCGGCTGGGGCAGGTCCAGGTTTGGCTTTCCTTGGGCTCCCCAGCCAGAGAGAGGAACGGAGCAAACTGTGCACTTTCACCTCGCTCCCTGATAAAGGGGAACAGCCAACAATGTCCCCATATGAATTGGGGAGCGTCAGCTCACCCCCACCCTCCCTAAAAGGTTCTTGGGGGATGGGAGGCTTGGGTTGGTGCAGCCACAGGGGAGGGTTATTCTGCCACCCATCTGGGCAATTGTGTCTCTTTTGTGTATAGTTTTATGAAAATCAATCCCATTCCAGGCACATTCCATTTTCCTGGCACTCCCAAACCTGGGCCTGACTTTAAGTTTTAAGAGGAAGCTGCATACCAAATGTGGTGGTTCTAGCTCTTACTGTTTAGAAAGAGTCCTTGAACAAACAACAAACAGACACATTCTCTCAAATATATAGCCAATTATTTATGCAGGAATCTTAAAATAGTTCACACACCTGAATTGATATTTCACATCTCCTAGCTGAAGAGGATGCCCCATTTCACAGATGCTTACAGAAATCTCAGGACTTGCCCAAGTTCATGCAACGAGTCATTAGCATAAATAGAAATAGACTCCATCACACTTGACTCCCTGTACTCTGTTGCAACCATCACACTGGCTCTCTGTTCCACAGAACAGCCCCATTTCACACGTGGTGATGCTCATGTGGGGAAAAATCAAATTCTGTGCTTCTTTTAAAATAAATGACATGTTAATAATTATAAGAGCAGAGTTGAAAGAGGAGATAAATCATGGGGAAGAAGAAATTGTAGCTGTTGGGGTTTTTTTCCCCTCCTCGCTAACCTCCCCAGAGGAAACATCTGCATTATAAGTTTTCAGATGCTGTTGAGCCTTGTGTTGTCCCTCCATTAAAAGCACACCTGTTTTACTAACCCTTCCTCTTTTAAACAGATGATGTAGTTAGTGGAAGAAGAAAGAAATATGTCACTTCAAGTGCCTAGGACTTGGGCTGCAGGACATAACTCAATGTTTACCTCAGAATGCGATTCCATGTGACTTTTTTTGTCCCACGGATGGAGCCAGACTTTGAACTGGTATGTGTCATGTGACCCGAATGAAATAAAAATGAGGGAGAAAATGAGACAGGGCATCTGGCGGTAAGTGGTTGTTTCGTGAGATAACAAAGAACTTGAAAGGCGAGCACCAGGGTAAATTGTGAAGGTGGAGGATTGTCTTGTGATTGAGGCCCTGAATTAGACTGCAGGAGATCTGAGGGGCTATTCCTGGCTCCGTTAATGGTGATTTGTGTGAAGTTAGGCAAGTCACTTCATCTAGTCTGTGCCTCAGATGGCAGTGTGTAAAATGGGCATCAGAACACTTCTTTTTTCTGGTTAGATTGTAATGCTTTGGGGCATTACACTGTGGCCTGTAAATGCTCCTGTATTACAAAGGATAATCCTCCTAATTCTCCAAAGTGTTAACTTTACAATGTCATCATTGACTTTTTCGTATTTGTAGACACAGAAATAAACAGTAAAGTTCTTGGGCTAGGATAGATGCCCACCTCCCTCCCTTAGCTACCCTAGGTTAGCACTGAAAATGTCAGCCTTAATGCTCTTCCTGACTTGGTTCTGATCAACCATGTCCTAGACTCATAACTGGATGAAATCAGAGGGCTGTTTCCTGTTCAAGAACACACCCAATGACCAAGATCACCAGCTGGGTTATCCCAACTTGAAGCTCTTTTAGGGACCACTCCCGTCCCTCAATGC
Organism: Pelodiscus sinensis; assembly: GCF_049634645.1. Classification (NCBI taxonomy): domain Eukaryota; kingdom Metazoa; phylum Chordata; order Testudines; family Trionychidae; genus Pelodiscus; species Pelodiscus sinensis. The sequence continues at coordinate 11,283,721 of NC_134718.1, forward strand.
ACATAATCTCCATAACTCCCATTAACATTAATGTGTGTTATGTGCACACTTGGGGGTGTGTGGAAGCAGCACTCTACATCTGTGCATCTCTAATTGCTATCGGACATCTATTACAAGTTAGTTTATCAAGCTCCACAGGGGACGATGGGGAAAGGATGAATCACAACCTCTTCGCTCCTTCCACATAACGTAGGCGGTGGTGACAGACAAGAGAAGCAGAGAATTTGTTTGAAGGGGTGGGGGCAGGGCACTGTGGGAAAGGAACTGCTGCCCAACATGAAGAGAGACAAGGATGGAGGACCGGAAGAAATGTGATATCTGGGAGCATAGGGGCCAGCCCAAAGAACACGTTTGCAATTGATCATTTGGATTTCCTTTGTAGTACGCCACCAAGGCATGCTGACGAGAGTGATTATCAGTCGAAACAAGACACCCCACTCTTTTTTTAAAAAAACAACAACCTTCTCCTTTCCTTCCCACAGGAAGCTTGGAAGCTGCAGTGCTACTTTGCACTGACCTTGCATTAGGCTATAGGGTGGAAGCAGACACACAGTACAGGCAGGCTTAAAAATGAATCCCAGTCTCTGAGGGTGTAATATAGATGGAAGAGGTATGCTAGGCTAGTGCAAAGTGTCTATTGGCCTGAACATTAGGTGGTCCTGCGTTCTAATACCAACTCCAGCTTCTTCTGTAGCGTGGGGCAAGGCAATTCACCTTCATCTCCCCTCTGTTACCTCATTCTGGTCTTGCTGCCTTCCATCCTGCCAGGTGCTGAGCATCCTGGCCTCTGGACAGCACAGTATTTGTGCAGCTGCATAGCTCCACAGATTTCAGCTACAGAAAAATAAGAAAAAAGGCTTCACCGGAGTAGTGTTTTAGGAACAAGTCAGAATGCTGAACGCCTTCCAGGGTCTAACTCTAAGAGACATGGTGGGCCCAATGCTATCTAGTTCTGAGTGGTTCCTGAGCTATCGGGTAGTCTCTGCTTGCCCCCGAAGTCATTCAGAATTGCACATGTTCGGCAAAGCCTAGAGGCGTGAGCCCTAAGTAATGCGCATTATTGTTAGGAGATGGCTAGACCACACAGGGCCAAAGTCAAAGTCTATTTGAAGTCAGTGGTAAGACTTTCGTTGACTTGAGTGGACTTTGGAGCAAGCCCATACAGTTCAGATGTGAACCTCATGTTGCTATGGCACAAAGCAGTTCTAATGTTAATGTAGTTGGCCGTGGGGTGAACACCTCACTATAGAAGGATGAAGTCCAATGAGGATGGCTCATGTCCCCTCCATGCGCACACAAATTCGTGTAGCTGGAGCAAAGCGGAGCATGGCTAAGGCTTTTGTACACAGAAAATCAGTAACACACACCCCGCCACCTCATGGAGTACCTTGGGAACATTGGCAGCCCGTGTGTGTCAGAGGTTTGAAGGTTGCACTAAAGTTTATGTGAGGGGGCCAGCCCAAAGCACAGCTTTGTTTCTGGATTGGAGCAGATACCGGAGGCTTTAGGACCCACCCTCTTCTGAGAGGCACACTGTGCCTCTCAGCCACTGCCCAGCATCTGGCCGCCTTGTAGAGTGTTAATACCAGCACTGGGGGCAAGAGTCATGGAATGATGGTGGAATGTGATCCAGTGAATTGATTCGCTTTCAAGGAAGCGGAGTTGCCCCCAGTGTTGAATAACAACCTGTGTGAGCCACTTGTGTGAACCACTTTCTAGACCGTTTCATACCCATGCTGGGTTGAACAGCACAAGTGGCCATCCACAGATGCCCGAGACTGGTTTCAAATGAAAGAACCAGGATTTCAGAGCTGGAGCTGAACTGGCAATATGCATTCAAAGGCATAGGAACAGCCGCCTCTGGGTTAACGATGTATTATTATACTTCTTTCTCTCGGCGATCTCTTCCTTTTTCTGATGTTAAATATGATCCATATGGGAAATAGATTGAAGTACATTAATTGCCTTATTCATCACATCATTAAAATTATAGGTCTTGCTACGGCGTAGCTGCGATGTCTTATTGTGTTTCTGGTATACATCATTAATAAAAGCACTCCTGTTAGCGGTATGCAAGATGTACTTTCTAAATAACTGCGCAGTGATTTGGGGCTCACTTATGCAACATATTGCTACAAACTATTGCAATACCCCTGGCGCTTGCTTAAACTCATTGGGCTGGTGATGGAATTAATGAGGCTGCCGCTGCAGTATGCTGAGCACGCTCGGTTCCTTTACTGTTCTTTGTCTGCAGTGAGGCTCTTGTCTTTCAGGGCTGGCTGCCACTCTGTCTCCAGGGCTGATCCGAGAATCAGATAATGAACAGGCAGTGCAGCAGAGGGGGCGGGGAGGGGAGAAGACTTATTATTCCTTCACTCTCAAACAAAACAAAATCATTGAACTGTCAGGGTCATTAAGGACCCTGGGGTTGTCATGGAAACGACCTTTGGGGGTTTACGGCTGTTAATGCATGAGTGACTGGCTGCATTATGCGTGTGCGGAAGGGGTCACCGTTTTGTTGGTGGTGTCTAAGAAAACGGGATTGGATGGCTGGCGTTCAAAAAGAAATCGCTGTGCTCCATGGTGTGACTAACTACTTTGGATGTAGCAGGCTTTGGGGCGGGGGATGAAAAGCTTTACTGACAAATATTTAGACAGATACATAATTGCTGGTGGATTTCTTTTTATTGGCAAAGCAACTTTATTTCCAAGTTTTAGTGGGGAGAGTCAGATTTCCTCATGCTGTGTCAGGATATTTACAAAACCACGTATGCGTAATTAGGGGTCAGAGAAATCGTTTTGGGATTGCCCTGTAAGACAATGCCATGAGCAGGACCCTAGGATCAATAGTTTAGGGCTGCTGGAGCTGTTGATCCAGAAAGGAAGGATACACTTTTGCTAAGTCCCTAGATAAGGACTAAGGAGACCTGCATTTAGTGCCTGGCTCTGACACTGATTTCCTGTATGACTTTGGACAGCTCAATCTCTCTGGATGAAATCTTAGCCCCGTTAAAGTCAAAGGCAAAACACTTCACAATCAACTTCAGTGGAGGCCAAGATTTCACTCTCTCTGTCTCTGTTCCCTGTCCATAAAATTAGAGATAATGATACTCCTTGACATCGAAGGGGTGTTTTAAGGCTAACACATTAATGAACCTGAGGCACTCAGATACTGTGGTGAAAGTATTCAGAAAGGGTGTGTCCAGATTACAGGATTTTTCGGAAAAAGTGGCCTTTTTTCAAAAAAACTTTACCTGCGTCTGGACTGCTGCCGCGTTCTTTCGAAATTAAATCGAAAGAATGTGGCAGTTTTTTCGACCGTGGAAAACCTCATTTTACGAGGAATAGCGTCTTTTTTCGAAAGTGCTCTTTTGAAAAAAGGCGTTATTGAATGCAACCAGTGCTTTTTCGAAAGAGAGCATCCAGACTGCCTGGGTGCTATCTTTCGAAAAAGCAGCTCTCTTTTTCAAAAATACTGGTTGCTGTCTAGATGCTCTCTTTTGAAAGAGGCTTGTAGTCTAGACGTACCCAACGAGAGGATCAAAGTGGAGGTACACCAGAGATCAGTTTTGCCAAATTTCTTTAAGATTTCAGGAGAAAGCCATCTTGGCCTTTTTGCTTTCTCTCCACTGGTTGATTAACAAAGTTAATCTTTGCTCTTTGGTGGAAGATAACATGGTCACCTTTGATGAACCCTTAAAAAGGATGAATGATATAAGGATAGATGGATAGCCACAATAGGAGGGGGAACAAAGTGAACCTAATATGAAGAAATGTTTAAAAACCTGACCACTCACATCTTCAAGGCAGTTCTGGTGAGGAAACATCACTTTAAATATCAGAAATATAGGGAGAAATTAGTGATAAATAACACATTTTTTTAAGTTGGTAGTAATATCCTTTAGTTTTCACTTTTCAACAGTTAATAATTTCAGGTGTCTGTTCCAGTAGACAGCCTATGTTTAAGAATGTCTCTAAGGGCACGTCTACACTTGCACCCTAGTTTGAACTAAGGATGCAAATGTAGGCGACCAAAATTGTTAATGAAGCGGGGATTTAAATATCCCGCACTTCATTACCATGATCTCGCCAGCGCGTTATTCCGCTCAACAGCTGTTTCAAAAGTGAAAGTGCACGCCGGGACGCGTTAGTTTGAACCAAACCCCTTAGTTCGAACTAATGTTACTTCTTAAATCCCTTGGTTTTATAACATTACTCCTCATTTTTTGAGGAGTAATGTTAGTTCAAACCAAGGTGTTTGGGTCGAACTAACACGTTTGAATCAGCTGTGATTTGAACTAGCACGCCGGCGAGATCATGCTAATAAAGCGCAGGATATTTAAATCCCTGCTTCATTGACAATTTCGAATGCCTGCATTTGCATCCCTAGTTCAAACTAGGGTGCAAGTGTAGACATAACCTAAGAGTGTGCCAGATTCTGTGCTCTGTTACACCTTAGTACTGAGATAACTAATGAGATTGCTGAGTGTAGAATTGGACTTACTCTGGTTTAATATGATCCAATGCTTAGGAGACCTGGGTGCAATTCCTCCCTACCCCACAGGTACCTTATGTTACCTTAATCATTCTGTACTTCCATCTCTCTGTAAAATAGTGATAATACAAGCGATATTGTGAGCAGAAAAGCATTAAAGACTGTGAGGTACCCAGACAATATCCCAATGGGGATCAAAACAGACCAGTAGACTATGACCATGGGACTCTTTCTGACTTTTCAAAGTTTGGTCTCTTGTTGAAGTCTAGGATGACATCCTCAGGCAGCTGGTGCACTATAAATAGGTAAAAAATACCATCTAATTTATTGCATTCGCTGATCACTTCAGAGCTCATGGTCTCTTGTAATTACAGCAGTTAAAGCACTTCTCTGTAAGAAGTGAGAGTTTTCACTCAAGGAGATTAAGGAGATAGCTGTATCATTAGAGCATTGAATGTGCTTCATCTGCCAGAGATCTGTAATAGTGTAAAGGTTATGGAACTTCGTTTTCAGATACAAATTTTCCTGGCAAATTAAGTTAAATAAACATTCTTGAATCTGGATTCATTGATATAAAAATTTGGGAAAGCAAAAGAATTTGTGCTGTTTGAGTTCCTATTTTCAATATAAATTGATATGTTTTCTTTGCTGCTTGTTTGATTGGCTGTTGGGTTAAGGGTCATTTATATAAGATAGTATGTCTACACTACAAAGTTAGTTCGAACTAACGGATGTTAGTTCGAACTAACTTTCATAGGCGCTACACTAGCGCTCCATTAGTTCGAATTTAATTCGAACTAACGGAGCGCTTAGTTCGAACTAGGTAATCCTCATTCCACAAGGATTAAGCCTAGTTCGAACTAGCTAGTTTGAATTAAGGGGTGTGTAGCCCCTTAATTCGAACTAGTGGGAGGCTAGCCCTCCCCAGGTTTCCCTGGTGGCCATTCTGGCCAACACCAGGGAAACTCTATTGCCCCCCTCCCGGCTCCGGCCCCCTTAAAGGGGCACGGGCTGGCTACGGTGCCCGTGCCAGGTGCAAACCTGCCAGCACCCAGCCAGCAGACCCTGCACCTGGCACGGATCGAGCCACCCACCCGATGCCCCCCAGCCCTCCCCCTCTTCCCGGGACCAGGATGGCGGCTCTCGGGAGCTTGCCCGGGACCGCAAGAGGCGGGCACCCGCCTGGGCTAGTGCGGACATCGTGGACCTCATCCACGATCTCCACACTAGGCACAGGAAAGTGGCCGGCTTGGGCAGGAGAGCTGCCAGCCTGGCCACCCAGGAGCAGGTGTGCAAGAGAATCAAGGGGGTCCACTGAGACTCCCGACCCTGAGCCCTGAGCTTACAATGGCCGTCCTGGGTCAGACCAAAGGTCCATCTAGCCCAGTAGCCTGTCTGCCGACAGCGGCCAACCCTGGGGACCCTGGAGGGGATGGACCGAAGACAGTGACCAAGCCATTTGTCTCGTGCCATCCCTCTCCAGCCTTCCACAAACCTTGGGCAGGGACACCACTCCTACCCCCTGGCTAATACCATTCCATGGACCCAATCTCCATGACTTGATCTCACTTCCCTTTAAACTCTGTTCCAATTCTAGCCTTCACATCCTCCTGCAGCAAGGAGTTCCACAGGTTGACTCTTTGCTTTGTGAAGAACAACTGTCTCTTACTAGTTTGAAGCCTGCTACCCATTCCTTTCCTTTGGTGTCCTCTAGTCCTTCTTTATGGGAACTAATGAAGAACTTTTCTGTATGCACTATCTCCACCCAACTCCTGCTTTTAGAGACCTCTATCCTGTCCCCCCTCCGTCTCCTCTTTTCTAAGCTGAAAAGTCCCAGTCTCTTTAGCCTCTCTTCATATGGGACCTGTTCCCAACCCCTGATCATTTTAGTTGCCCTCCCCTCTCCCAGCCTCTCTCTTCTCCTCTCCCACCTCTTTTTCCCAGTCTCCCCCTTTTGTTCAATAAAGACAGATTCCATTTTGGAAGACACGTTATCTTTATTTTGTACATCAAGAAGAGGGGCTAGGGAAGGGTAAGTGGAAGGAGGTGAGGGAGGAATGGGGCACGAGCCCCCGATGGGGAGGACTGGGCTGGCTCTGCAGGCTTCTGGGGGTGGAAGCTCTCCTGCAGCCCCCCAATTGCCCCCTCTCCCCAGATGGCAGCCTGCGGCAAGTGCAGCCAGGCTGATGGCTGAGTGCTGTGATGTGCCCAGTGTGGGCACTCAGAGCACTCCAAGCCAGGACTGCTTTGCAAGCGGGGCACCCCTGAGAACTGTCTGTCTGGGGTGGGGGTCAGGACCCTTTAAGCACAGCCCTCAGCTAGCCTGAGACAGCATCTCCACGCTCTAAGTCCTCCTCTGATGCCCTGCCGGCACTGCTTCCGGCCATCCTTAAGCCCGGTTCAGGGTCCACTTAATGTGGACGCGCTAGTTCGAATTAGCAAAACGCTAATTCGAACTAGTTTTTAGTTCTAGATGTGTTAGTTCGAATTAGCTTAGTTCGAATTAACTAATTTGAACTAAGTTAGTTCGAATTAACGTTGTAGTGTAGACGTACCCATATGGAATAAACCTCTTTGGAGAGTTTCCTACACAGACATTTAGGGATCCCTGTGTGAAGCTGGGTAGTTTTGGATGTCAGGCTTACTTGAAAACATTGTCTTCAGTTTCATTTCACAAGGATTTGCATCTTTTAATATTGAGCGACAAATAAACTCCAGAGATTCAAAGTGAAAGTCATTCAAGATAGGAGTTTCATTTGTTTTGATGAAAAACCATAAACTGGCCTAAATCTCCTTGATTCTGAGCCCAGGTTCCCTTCAGAAGGCTTTGCAAGCCATAGTAAACATCCTGGTGAACCTAAGGCGATTCTCAAGTTTGGGATGGAATCCGAAACCACTTGACATTCCTATGGTTTTGGGTTCCATTGTAAACATTCTTCACAGCTCTGGTAACTAATTCAGTTTAGTCACAGTGTGTAGGACGGGTTTAGATAGCCACCAAAAAAAGGCTTCTTCCAATCAAAGTGACTTATTAACCAGTTGATTTCACTCCCAACTCATTACATTAATTTTCCATTGATATTTCTCTGGCATAGATCTTACAGTTCCTCTGCATGCTTTGGAAGCCACCATGATAGGTTAACATGGTGCAACCATTACTTAGCTCACCAACAGACTGAAAATACCAACTCAGCTACAAAATGTGCATGGATCCTGATCCTGAAGTCTTTCCATATTTTGTTTTCACTCTTCATGCAGTCAGAATTCCCAGTGATCTCCACAAGGAACAAAAATGGCAGGAATTATAATGTGGCTTTTTTCACCTGGAAATCAAGCATCAGTTGCATGACACATTGATCACATAAACTGATCACATTGTACAAATTATCTGTACATATTTATGGGTGTTTGGGGATCAAAAATATTTCCAACATAGAAACAAGCACCTAGCTTCAATTCAGTCCATGAAAGTTAGGTTCCCTTCTGATGTATTATATTTGTCTCCCGTACATATGGTTTTCTAAATCTACACAAAGAGTGAGAAACAGCTTCCTTTGTCCCCATACTGCCACATATTTTAATGTGCTAATGGTACTACCATCTCCTCTTCTTCTCACTCCTGCAGTATTTAAATGAATCGAGCCATAGAATTTTGTGGGGCTTGTTTTGTTTTTATCAATAACATTCTCAAGACCTCTCTTCATTCAATAAAAGTGTTTTCCATCAAGCACCCCCTATCAAGGATATAATTTGGATCAATATAAATTAATTAGGCCCAGATCCTCAGCTAGTGTAAATAGGTGTAATTACAGTCACCTCAGCGGAGATCTGCTGATTTACCCCACTTAAGGATGTAGCCCTTAATTCCCCCTGCAACAAACTCTCCTGCCTCCTTGGCAGCCTAATGGGGAGCATAGCACAGGAGCACCGCACTAACCAATTGGTGTCTTTAAACTAGATAACATTCATTTTCTCTCTGGGTCTTTGGGGATTGCTTTTGTAATTACTCCAGGTTCTGTAACTGTCTCAGATTTGCTCCGTGCCAGAGAACCTGAATTTGTATCAAATAATGCATAATTCATATGGCATGGACAGCAATTATGAGCTAATTGAGGGGTGTAATGTTTAAAGAAAGGATACATTATGAAGAACATCAGGAATGTCGGAAGGAAGAAAAAGGCTCTTCAGTTCATTGAGTCTCATTTCCTTTAATATTGTTTGCCTTAAAATAGCACTAATTGTCCCTTGAAGGACGCAAGAGAACCCCAAGTTTCCCGCTTCAACAACATTTCTTGGGAGATAACATTGCAGTCATTATTCGTCATGGGAAAAGTAATTCAATTGTCAGGTGTGAAATTATTCCTTTCCGTTTTGCCCACTGTCATGCAATTGGTGCTTGATTATCTACCCAGTGATATTCTTACTCTTAAAACCAGGTGTATTTCAATTAATACATCCCTCTTAATCCTTTCTCATCCTTCAGATTAAGGGATGAAGGGTTTTAAGTTATCTTCTCTGCAATACCTTTTGCTCCTCTGATCACCCGAGTAGTCATGTTTTCCGTGTTTCTTCTCATGTATTATAATTTCTGCTTTTATTCAGATAGATTGAATGGTTTGCTGATAATTTGAACAGAGTTCCTGGCATGTTTCTGTCTTTGGACGATGAGGACAATTAGCTCCCCTAAAAAAAAATACGTGTTTTTCCTTTCAAGAGGCACCATGGCTATATACACTGGGGGATGGGGAATCCATCCCCTCCCCCCACGCCACCTTCCACACAAATCCAGTGGCATCAGGGTTTAAAATGGACTCTCTAGGGGAAAGAAGCAAACCGCCCTTATTGAAGGAGTTGGGAATTTTGTTTTGTTTTGTTGATGGAACATGACCACAGATTAAGAATGATGAAGTTGTGATGAAAACAGTTCACGTATATTAAGCAAAGCAATGTTCTAAGGTATCCTAGTTGAATCTGAGGAGCTCAGGTAGTTTGCCAGGAGAAAGAGTAGGAACTTTGAGTGTCTCTAAGAATTTAGCCGGGAGGGACTGAGGTAAAAGGCAGAGCATTCATGGCTCTAACCGCATTTGGTTTTGAGGAATGATGGTGGCGTATGGGGTTGACTGCATCAGGTACTGAATTGCTAACTCTGCGTCTGAAGGCACATTGGCTTAGCGCCCTGTAAGAAGCGTGAAAGGGAAGAGCTTTGGGGACTTCAGGAGGTGGGTAAACATTCAGTCTCATACCTCTGGACTCAATCCCAGGGATGTAGCCATGGGTGGGACAAAATGGGGCATGATCCACCCACTTTGCACTCAGGACCACGCCCCTCCACCCTGCCTGGCAAGCCAGCCAGTGAGCATGACTGGGGCATGCCCCCCTCCCCCCATGCCTCTGACCTCACTTTCCCCATCCCATTCTTGCCCACCCATGTGGATTCTTCTGGCTACTGCTCAATCCTCCCTCTTAGGTCTTTGTAGACAGCTGTGTTAGGAGGGAATATGGCACCGATTGAGCTGACAGGCCAGCTGCTTTGATTGCCTGGTTTAGGGAAGCCTGGGAGAAACAATGGTTTTCCTGTGGCCTAGATTCGAGGCTGTATGGTCTAGGTGTGAAACTCAGAGGCTCATCAGAGTGTCAACTGTCAGGTCAGATGCTATTAGAGATTTGTCCTACCCTGGAATGTTGATGTGGTGGTGCTGGATGCTCTTTGCTTTCAGCAATGAAAGCTTATGGCCTAATACATTTGTTAATCTTTCAAGTGCCACTCGACTCTTTGTTGTTTCTCCTGAATTGTTTTTCTCTGGCAACCTGGCTTGTTTTCAAGAACTCACGGTGTGGAAAGTATCAGACCAAGTCTCAAGTCAGTATGTGAGGCTGTCAGGAAACACCGGTTTGCATGATCAATCGCATTATTCAACCAGTTGATTAGCGAGACATAAAAAGGTGCCGTACATTGAGGCTGGTCATTTTCCTCTCTGAGCTCCGCATCATGTCATCTGTCAGCACAAAGCACGGCATTATGAAATCAGTGGTGAGATCAGCACAGTCCTAGAGGAATGTATCAAGATTGTGGCATATGTGGTTCTGTGGTGCTGCCTTCTCTTTCTGGATGAGATTGGAGGGTTCAGTATAGTGGGAACAGAACAGCTGCCTGCTGTCTCCTGGCCATAGGGAAATACTGTATTTAAGACATAGGCACAAGGGGGCAGAATTAAACATGAAATTTCAATCTTGACTTTGCCATTTCCTTCTATTCCCCCAAAACTATTGCACTGTACAATTATGGATAATTATGGAAAATATAAATTAGGTGCATGTCGCATTGATTTGGCCCTTTAAGAGTCGGTAAACTATGGCGTCACACACCAATAATTGCAGGCATTGAAAAAAATACTTTGGAAAATAATTTCTCAGGAACAGAAAATGTCTGCAATTAATAAAAAAAATATCTTCCTATTTTCCAGTGTAATTGAATATTTGTAAATACTTTTTGGAAAGAATGGTTATGGACTGAGATCTCCATCCCAACCATGTGTGCTCTCCTTTTTTTTAGCAATGATTGCTTTATGGTTTATATGCTTCCTTTTAGTTTACCTTGTAATATTTCATAAACGTTCTCTACTTCCTTGTTTTGTTTTTCTCTGTTGCTTCCTGGACAGGTTTCTATCACATCACCTGTAGGGGACCCCTATAACCTCCCTGGACATTCAGTAATGGATTTGATAGTAGCCAGCCTTCTACAAAAGAAATTTAAAAACCAGTTACAAAAGGGAGACATCAGAACTGGAATTCATTGTCACTTTAAACACTATCAACTTAGGACTGAATCCAGATCTCAACTTGTTGACACATTACAAAGGTCATTTCCCCTCTCTGGATATTCACATTTCCAGACCAAAGAGAATGACCCACTTCCACCCTGACTTGATTAGCTTCATTAACGGAATTAACTTTTTCCTTAATTATACTCCTGCTTCTTTAACTTCAGGTATGTCTACACTAGCCCCCTAATTCGAATTAGGGTAACTGAAATTGCAAATAAAGTGCAGGATTTAAATATCATTAGAATGTTCCTGGGCAGTCGCCATTTTGGAAATTGACTAGCCCGGAATAAGTGCCTGCGTCTACATGCGGCAGTGAAACGGGAGTTTGAAGTAAAGCCCTAACTCTAATTAGCTGTTATTCCTCCTGGAATGATGTTTACCAGCTAATTCAAATTAAGAGCTTTACTTCGAACTCCCGTTTCACTGCCGCGTGTAGATGCGGGCAGTTATTCTGGGCTAGTCAATTTCCAAAGTAGCGACCGCCTGAGAACATGTTAATGAAGTGCGGGATATTTAAATCCCGCGCTTCATTTGCAATTTCAGTCGCCCTCATTAGCGTCTCTAATTTGAACTAGGGGGCTAGTGTAGATGTACCCTTCCACTCTGATTGATCTGATGAAATGGGTTTTAGCCCCGAAAGCTCATGCCCTAATAAATCCCCGTTGCTTTAACCTCAAGTTAAAGAAGTTTTGATCCTGGCATTTCCATAGTTTAGCTTCAGAGTATTTGGAACCTGCATGAGTAGCAAGTTAAGCAGAGAGCAGAACGCTTTGTGCAGGAGCTGTGCTGTGGCAGGCAATGGTATAGGACAAATGATGATCCATGGGGAGTCAGGGAATATTTGGCCCTAGATTCACAGGTCCTCTGTCAGCCTCTGAAATCAGCCACTCCCAATGGTCTGATTGTGTGACCCACACTTACACAGTGTGGCTGTTTGTCCCCAGCTAATGGCTGGACCATAAATAGGATTCTGAATCTGATACAGCCTTTGAAGTAGCAGAGAGGAATGTTTTAGATCAAGAAGTAGATAGATGATCATGCTTTTAAATGAAGAGTTCCCACATTCCTGTAGAGAGCAACGCATATAGTGGCATTGTATTACGTGTTTATCTGTATAATCCAGTACAGAGACATAGACAATCTTCTCACATCACTGACTTATGCCAGCCAATGAAAAGGCAACATGCAAATTAAGCCCAGTCTCCACCATTCCACTCCAGTTCTCTGTGATGTCACAAGGATGCTATTTAACAATGACCTGAATTGTTGTTCTGGCCCTCACCCTAATCATAATAATTAGATACAAGAACAGTAATGACTTTGCTTAATTGCATACATAATTTCTTCAAATGCCGCTTACTGTGAAGGTCGAACAGGCAAAAGAGCAGTGCTATTGAGTCTAGCGCTAGGCCTCACTTCGTGCAGCTCCACTGTTGGTAGGGCTAGCAAGAAGTCCTTTGGTATCCAGAGCAGTATGGGGATAAGTGACCTAGTCAGAAAAATTCTTAAAGAGCCGGTTTTTAATTTTCATTCACGAAGGAATTAACAGGTTTGATTGTCAAATTCCAGAAAAAAAACATTGTGAATAATTATTTATTTGAATAATTTTAGATGCAAAATAATGTAATTACAAACACAGAGAGAAAACAAATGCTGTCTGGGGACAGATACACTAGGGTTCTAGTCCTCCAGAGATAGGTTAAGAAGTTAGGCATGTGCATAACTTCACACATGGGAGGAATTTCACTGAAAGTCAATGGGATGGCTTGCATGGCTAAAACTGAGTGGTATGGGCTGAAATCAACAACAAAAAGGCTTCAAGTGCAAACCTCAACTTTATTAGCTATGGAGGCAGAACCTGAATAATGTAATAATTTGGAGCTAGTGGCAAGTTCCTATGCAAAGCAAATTGTCATGCTGTGCCTGTCTTTGCAAGAGCATTTAACTCTGTTATCAAGACTCTTTATTGGGAGCATTGTTTCCTATTTTCAGCATAATTGGTTCAAAAGAATGTGAAGAGATCAATTGGTCTTTGTTAGTAGCAATTTGCTACCATAGAGAAAATAAAAGGAAAATGTGATTGCTTCACAAAGATGGGAAGTAAATATTTTATTGTCTCTTTGTTTCAGGATTTTAGCTTTCCTAGAGATATTGATACTTCTGAAGTGCTATGTATGGGACCATTACTGACTTGCTAGGTGGGCTGTGCTGCTTCCTGTGATTCACTGATATCTGTTATAACTTCAGATTTAAAAAAAACAACACACTAATTGACAGAAATGGCTTCATGGATTCCGATAATAATAATTAATCTGAACTTTTACCTCATTTGAGGATTCTTCTTAACAAAGACCTTATTTATTTCGAAACTGGACTGATAATAACTCCAGTCATCTGAATAAGTGGGTTGTGGCCACAAAGCTCATGATCCCATGTACATGTTTTGTTAGTCTCTAAGGTGCTGCAAGACTATTTGTTGTTTGTTTCTCCTACACCAATGGGACAGCTTCTCTCATAGGCATAGTTAACCCACCTCCTCAAGAGATGGCAGCTAAGTTAGTGGGAGAAGCCCTCCTGTTAACCTAGCGTTGTCTACGCGGAGGGTTAGTTTGGTGTAACTACGTCGCTCGGGGAAGTGGATTTTTCACAATCCTGAGTGATGTCGTTATAGTCTGTAGTGTAGATCTGGCTTAAGCCAAATGACGTTCAAGCTGTTGCTGACTTTCGAGAGATGGAGTTATCTTTAATAAACATCTGTACTAAAAATCTTTAATAAACAATGTGATGCCTTGCAAGAATGAGAGGGGAACGTTCTCAGATTTTCTTAACGGTATTCCAGGCTAACTAGGCCATGAAATATTAGAAATATCTGGGAAGAGTTGGGATACATGACAAGTTCAGACTCCCAAAGCGGTTTGAGTAGAAATCAGAAACTTTAGCTATTGTCTGAACTCACTCACCAAAGGGCATATTGTCCATTTGCAATCTAGCCTGGAGTAAGGCTACCAGAGAGTTGCACGGTATCAGCCTGGGTGGGAAATGGTGACTCAGAGATTCAAACTACCTTCTGCTCCTGGAGAGCATGAGCTGCACTGGCTCTTTGTCTGTCACACTGCATGCTCCCCAGTGTACTGGTTCATGTCACTGACTGTACTGGAAAGGATGGAGTCTAGGTACCTCCCGATTCTGTTCCTTCGTGCCCACCTGAATGAATGTTGAATGTAATGGCTTTGTGGACCTGGTACCCTTGCATGTAGGATGCAGTGGTATAGCACATCAGCACAAGTAAGTAAGTGGGCAATTAATCAGCATCCCTTGGACCCTTGTGCAGGACAGACCACAGTCTGACCCCCAATTTTTGAAGATTGTCCATTAATGCTAATAAACTAAAGGCTGGACCTCCCTCGTCTGGCACCCTCGGGACCTGACTGGTCTCGGATAAGGGGATTTTCTGGACAAGAGGAGGTCCTTCCCAACATGGCCCATGCTGCCCTTCTGCCCCTGGCTAGGGCAGTAGCCTGGCCCCGCTGCTGCATGCCCGGTTGTGGCTCTCCAGGCTGGAGCTCCATGGCTGTCACCAGAGCCAGAGCTCCATGGCTACTGCCACCACCCCCTGATCTCTACGACCGGAGCCGTAGCTCCACATGATCAGTGCCAGCCAGGGCTGGAGTTTTGCGACTGCCGCTGCCGGCCCCTGGCTACTGTCCAGCTGCAGGGCCCGAAACTCCTTGCTGCTCCTCCCCCACTCTGCCCCATGGGTCTCCAGGCTGAGTTGCCAGCCTCTCCTGCCCTACAGCCTGACCTCCCTTTACCTGGGCTCTGTCATCCAGGAACATGGTCCAGACCATGGATGTTGCTGGACCACAGGTCCTGGGTAAGGGAGGTACAACCTGTAGAAAGACATCCCCACAATTGGCCCTGACTTGAACTTTTGGGACCCTTCTGTACCCACCTAAATGCTTGGCTTACCTCTGTTCTCCCTGGTCAGCCTACATCTCCCCTCACTCACCATGGCATCCCCTTTAGGAGGCCATGTCACACTGCTGCAGCTCATCAAGACATTGTCCAGATGGGGAGCTGAGCTGGGAGGTGAGAACAAAACAATCAAACTATAACTGTCATGAGGTACCACAGCCGCATTTCGGGAATTGAACTATTCTGGTTCTCACCTGTAATGTATCTGTTTTTGGCTGCTCTGCTTTTTGTCCATGTAAATAGAATCTCAACATTTTCCATGGAAAGAGGCATTTTTCAAGAAAATGTCATGTTGTGGAAAATCCAATTGACACTGAAAAACAGTTTTGATGGAAAATTTCCATGAACAGCTCTAGATGTGGCCCTTCATGTAAGTAAGGATTTCCTGCATGAGTAAATACTTTAGGATAGGCCCTGGTGGATGATTCATGTGAAGAGATGCTTATATCATGAGAGTTAAATCATGCCCATCCTGGCAACAAGGTTGAACTCTGAGGCTGTCTGGAATTCGAACTAATAGTTTAATCTACAGAGAACCTACGCTGGTCCTAACTTCAAAATTATATATAATTTTGTTCCCTGGAGTAAAGAAAATATTGTTCTCCTAAGAGCAGAAAAGGTTCATATAATGGATAAATAGAGCTTAGTAAGTGAAAATAAAGTGAATGGCTAGCGAGAAAGGCAGCCCTTAATTTGAAATAGCTAACCTGTGATTATTTTTATTTATTGATTTGTAAATATATTTTAAAAAATCCTGGTTGCCCTACACCTGGGCAGGCTGCTCATAGTGAAATCTGGTGCTTTAATGTATGCCACTGTTATTTGAGCTGTACTGAACAAGCCGTCCTAAGTATATGTGCTTTAGTAAGGCTGTAGAGCTGGAAGATTAATGAGATGAGGCTGCTGAAAGGCACAGATTGTTTCACGCTTCTATAGTGCTCCTTAGCTCAGGGCCGGTTTGCAAATGTACAGCATTGTTCACTAAAGCCCATACAGGGTTGCGTGGGTCAGACAGATGTCAGAATAATCCAGTAAGGTACAGACTGTTAGAGACTGCAGTGCTAGCCAACAGGCAGCAGGTTCAAATGTGATTTAAATAGAGTATTAAATGATTAACCCTGAGAGCAATTACTCTGCAGATGAGTAATCTCTCCCACAGATTTGTAGCACTTCCTTTCTTCCGGTTCAGTCCCCAAGGTTGCCCCAGTCATCTTCCAGGTAATACCATTACCATCGCTGGATGAAAGACCTGGTCCTGCTGTTCTCATAGCCCTGCTGAAAACGCTTCTTCCCACCATCCCCCTTCAAACCGTTTCCTTGCTTTGCCACTGCTCGTGTTCTCCAACAGCCCTTGCTGACAGTACTCTGGTCTTTCCATTTCTGGCGTTCTGGTTCCTGATAGAACAATCCCGTTGAAAATCGGCTGCAGAGAGACAGGGTACGGGAGACACCGAGACTGAAGAACAGAGAGTGTTTCTGGTAATGGTAAAGCAAGGCTCCAGGGAAAGTCCTAGCCTATTTCAGTTTCCCTCTGCTGAAAACTTCAGGACCTGAGCAGCAACCAGTGTCTAAAGGGTTAAATGAAAAGCTGGAGAAGTTATTCTTATGCATCAGTTACCTTTTCCCTCTCCCCCACGCCATATCTCCCATTGTGGCCTCTTTTAGAACCTTAACTGGGATTTGAGTTTTTCCACTACAATCCAACAGAGAAACATCCTTCAAGCCTCATCTTTTTCAAGGCCCTGGCAACATAACAAGACAAGATCTCTTGGTCACTTCCTTTGTTTTGTTTCTCAGACTGATTTTCAGTTAAGTCCCATGTCACAATGAAGGCATTCTATCATACAAACTATAAGAATATTTTTCTGTTTGATGAATTTTAGTTTTAATTTCCTAAAGTATATCAGGCAGTGTGTTAAGGTAATCTGATATTCACAATATTCCAGATCTCTTTATTACAGCATAAACAATTTGTCCTGGTAATTTTCTGCCAGTATGTAACTTGTGTTTGCATATATAGGTGGATAATGGCTAATTACTACACAGATATTATTAGAGCTGCACAGATAGGTTGGAAACAGTTATTAAATCAGCAGTATGCACATGTTTATGAAAATCGTATGCATTTACAAGCATGCCAATCTAATTAAGTCTGTAAGCAATAATCCTGGAAAATCTAAACAAATATAGTTATAAAAATAGAGAAAGGGATTTGAGGAAGGTCTTCCTTTGTTTCCTTTCTAAAAAGGGCAGATTTTTTTTCAAATGACAGATTTGCAAAGGGTTCATGCAGCGCTTTGATTGTTCATGCTTTAATATTCCTTACAAGTGGATTTTAAGAGCCCCAAGTTTAAAAGAACTGTCTGGGCATGTGTGTGATTGCATTGTTTCCTAGCAGTGTGGGTTTCGTAGTAGCAATGCGTGCCACATATTATGCTATCATCTGTGCTTGTATCCATGTGTATTTAAGTGTAAATCAGATTATCATTTACACCCATAGCTCTGCAGAAAGTAGGACTGCTATTAAAATGGTTGTTTTCATGCATCTATCTGTAAAATGTAATATTATTTTGCAAAACATGTTGATTTTATTTTCACTTGCGGGCTGTTTGTTAAAGAGCAGTGAAAAGCAGATAATCTTGACAATCTAATATGTTCATTTTACTGACCCTACACAGCTACACTGCGGCGCTATTTTGGGATACTGGAAGTATTCTGAAATAGCTATTCTGTGTCTTTTGAGTGTGCCCGTTATTTCAAAATAAGAAGCACGCTATTCCAGCAGCCCTGTGACCCTTGTTCTATGAGGGTTATGGGATGTTTCGGAATAGTGCTTTTTCATTTTGAAATAAGCTGTTTTGAAATTACCTTGAAATAAGCAAGGCAATTTGTGTAGCGCAAATTGTGTAGCTTATTTCAAAGTAAGGGTGGTGCAGTGTAGACGCACTCGCACTGACTAATTTGCCCCATTTCAGCAAAACACTTAAGCACATATGTGCCATCAACTGGAGTTGAGCATGTGATTAAGTACTTTGTTGGATAAGGTTGGATTTAAGCATATGCTTAAGTTTTCTACTGAATATGGGCCTAGTAGTTTTATCTGTGATAATAAATTAGAGCTGCTGAGAAAAGCATTATTATATGGAAATAGTCCTAACCAAACATCTTATTCATAAAACCCATGACAAAATTGAGCATTCCACTCTGAATAGATAGAACTGTGCTTGTTATATTAAATAACACATAGGCATACAGGCAAGAAGAATTTAAAACCTTCGCCATTGCGGGGGAGGTGCTAAAATGCTGGCTTGGGTATATGTGCAAAATTCATAGGATTTCATCTATTATTGTTATAGAGATTTACCACCTGTCTTTGTTCCCAGGATTCCAAACCATTGTCTCTCTTGATTTGGCTAGAAGATTCAGTGGAGTCTCACATTTTATGCCATTTTATAATCTAGGTTACATTAGGGTTTCAGTAACTAGGAGAAGATGATTAATAATGAGGACTCCTCTGGCACCTTGGAGCCTAACAGATTTATTTCGGCATCAGCTTTTGTGGCTAAAAACCTCTTCCTCAGATGCAGATTTTAACCCATGAAAGCTTGTGCCCAAGTAAATCTGTTAGCCTTTAAGGTGCCACAAGACTCCTCGTTGGTTTTGCAGATACAGGCTATCACAGTGATCCCTCTGAGATGTATAACGTAGTTCTTACCACATCTGCAGTCCTTCACCTGGGATGGACTGGTTTTTGAGGTGCTCATTGCTTTTAGAAGTGCTTTTCACAGGAGGGTATTTCAGGTATTCAGAATAGCTTTCTCTGTTGAAAAGCATCCAACAGCAGTGAATAGAACAGCTCGATTTATCATATTAGATTTGTACAGGTACATGCAATAGATGCTGCCAGTACATTATTATTAATAATTGTTATTTTAAATAGCTGCACTCTTGGACATATTCCCAATAACTGGGAATGCCTGGGGGAGGAAGAGAAGACTTGAGATATGTAGATGAAGAGGGTGGAATAATTACCATCACTGCATCCTTCACAAAATATTTCCTATCAGGAAGCTTTCCACAGCTGTAGTTTTCAGTCTTTATTAGATCTATTATGCAAACACTGAATTCTTCTGAGTCAGCAAAAACACAGCACTGTGGTATGTGGTGTTCACACAGCCATGTAAATTATTCACCTTAATCACCCAAGTGTTGATTGAAGTGGAGGTTAATTGGTTAATTTGTTCTCAACCCCGAAGAACCCATGAAAATTGATTGTTATAGGAGTCGTTTAAAAACATGTATGTCACTCTTTCTTATGGTTCAGCTGCATCCCAAAGACACATAAGAACTCTTAGGCCATTATTAAAAAT
Organism: Pelodiscus sinensis; assembly: GCF_049634645.1. Classification (NCBI taxonomy): domain Eukaryota; kingdom Metazoa; phylum Chordata; order Testudines; family Trionychidae; genus Pelodiscus; species Pelodiscus sinensis. The sequence goes on from NC_134718.1 coordinate 11,303,385, forward strand.
GAAGTAAATCATGCCAGGCCTTCGCTGGTGTTGCTTCTAAATTTGACAAATTCCTTTTGGTAGAAGTACCTATAAGTTATGTGCAGTGTCTCCCGCTGCATAGCTAGATTACAAAACAGTTCCCAAACAAATCATTGCTGTCATGGACAGGGTAGAGACCTGTGCACATAAGGGAAATATTGTATTTTTTAATATAAATAGCATATGTACCTCAATTTACTTGTGTGCTATTAGTCTGTGTGGCTGCATAGAGTTAAATCAAAGGAGGGGAATCAACAGGAAACAAAAGAATGGCAAAGTTCAGGTACAGTTCTGAGACGATCAAGGATCCTTGGAGAAACCACAAAAAATACGTATTAACTGGGGAATGTCCCGTGTCTGGCTCCTACAAGGCTTCTAAGGTTACCTTCCCTAGCGCTGAGCTTAAAACCTTAAAGATGCTGGCCTAGGGAAGAAAATGAGGCTGAATGACTTGCCAAGGGCTGGCCCAGGAGAGTCCACAAGCACCGACAGGGACGCGAGGATGCAGAGAGAGAGACTATTCTGCAGAAGGGCAGTCTGCTTCTCCCAGCCCAGAGACAGAAGCAGTTGGGTTGATGAGAACTTATTAAAGCTTTAAAGGCAATTTTGGCTTGAATTCATAAAGCTTTGTTCTGGAGTTATTTTAATGAGTTGCTGTCACTGTTTCCCAGAGGAAACGGCCTAACCCAGGTGAGCCTGCCAGGTTAACACAGTTGGCAAGTAGGGGGGCTGTCTACCAGAGAACCATTCCCATAATCATAGAAGCATAGGGTTAGAAGAGACCTCAGGAGGTCATTAAGTCCAACCGTCTGCTAACAGCAGGACCAATCCCAAGTAATAATGGCTGGTCCCTTCCCTAAGAGAGGTGCAGGAAGCCAGTTCCATCACCTTGAGGGGTACACTGCAGAGGGACTAAATGGATCTAAGGTGCAGCTCACCTTGTAACTGTGGCAGAACCACTTGAGAAGACCTAGGACACGTAAGATCTTTTCCATGATTCATTTCACAAAAGGAATCATTATATTTGCCCAAGTACTTGTATGTTGACCCCAGATCTGAAACTACCCGAATTTCTTCCTGACTGAGAGAGTTTCTGGCAGACTGTACATGTAGTTTCCTCTACAGATGCTGACGTGGTAACCAAGTTTTCATCCATCCATCCATCCACTGCTATTTGCAAAGGTTATGGGCAGTTATCTTAGTCTTGCTTGATTGATTGCAGGGAGCTTCCATGCATTCCACCAGCACAATATTCCTCCTGGTTTTGAAGTTCATGGGTTGAAGTCATGTCTCCTTTATGCTATGCGACTAGCATCAGTCATTCACTCAAACGATTTATTGTGTATCTCTTTAGATACATGATCACTACTGCAAAGGGTTGTCTCTTGCAGTTTTCTGTCTCTTTATATTAGCTGTATTGGTGCTTATCTCTGACCTTGGCTTAGGTCTGTTTTCTCTCTGTTGCGTGTATATATATATAATGGATCCAACCAACCTTCATGTAGATCCTGAGTACATTTATTGAATTCACCAGACTCTATTCTCTGATACTATTCGCCACATTTTCTGAGAGTAACAAAAATGTGGTAGTTGCATGTGCATGCTTACTTCTTGGATTAGAAACTAGATGCCTGTAGACATAGGGAACTGCATCTGCTACCTGCCATTCAAATGGCATACTGTTTTTGGTCACCTCTACCACCATTCACAACCGTCATTTTTCTACCCTAGCTGCAAAGGATGAGGAGCTGGGTTCTAACAACCATAGGACAACACTTGCAGCCCAAGCTGTCTGAATGCTGGGCTCTCCCCTACTTGATAGTAAATTTGTGTGCTACGCAGCATGGTTTTTCCCCTGTCAAGAATATATTAAATACCCAAGAAATGAAATTGACCATTGCATGCAAACCTGCGATAGCTTCAGCTAGTCCTGTGCAGGAGGTTACATCTTCCAGCAGCTTCAGATGAACAATAAAGTGCCTGCCAATAAATTCTCCTTTTGTATTTGAAATCCCAGTCTTCTAAAGGTCACAATCAAATTGACTAACTCGTGAGAAGTGGCGATCTGCTACCTGCAGCCAGAAGCAAGCACGGTGGCATATTTTCATTTTCAACACGGATCTCGCTTCACTACAGTGTATGCATTTTTCAGCTGGGCTCTGCAGGACCAGTTGATTAGAGGTCTTTGTGCTGATAATTGACAATGAATTGATGCAGATCAAATGTTGTCAGTGAAGGCAGATGATTTCCTGTACTGTCTGGGAGGAATTCAGATCCGTACCTTAAAAGGGAAAGGATTTGCATGCTCTTAACAGTCCTATCCCCATGTTAAAAAAAATACAAAAATTACAGATTTGTACCCAATTTCTGTTGAGGATTTTTAATTACCTATTTTGTATGGATTTTTTTAAAATTCCATAGAATTATAGAAAACATGATAACCGATTCAGACTCTGTGTTGGAAACTCTGGGAACTGGAGCAGGCATCAGGCAATAGTAACTATCAGCCAATGTTATGCTTCCTGTAATCTGAGGCCGTACAGGGGCCCTTGCAGGTGTAAGTTAACTTATACTCTGTTTATCACAGGCCCTGGAAAGCAGCGATTAGCCGTTGTATGGTGTATGTCAGACACACTTCCCCAAACCACCCTGGACTCTGGAGGTGGGGAGCAGTACATGTGTGAAACTCTTAAACCAATTTTGCTCCAGCTCGGGAGACTTTGTGAGAAGCTATGTTCTCAGGGAGCTATTTATGTCCATGTTAAGGGCCTTATGCTGCCACAGAAGCCCAAAGCAGCTTTAGCATAATGGAGAACCAGGTCTCCAGTCTCTTCCGCAGAATAGCAAATCAGCTCAAACTCCTAGGAAGAGCCTCTTCAGCAGATAACACCTAGTGCTGTCCTCTTCCTGCTCCATTCAGCAGCAGCTGCACTAGCCAACAATTACTATGGAAGGACTAGGTCATTAGAAATCTTTAACCGCAGATGGTGAATTGGTGGCGTCCAAATACTAGCAGGCACCAAACCTCCTCGTGCTGTTCCTGTTCTAAAACTGCAGGAAGGCCAAACCCAGGCCAGTATGCAGGAGGGTTGAGAAGGGTGCCAAAGCACCCCTTGTGGTCCCCCAAGTAAGCATGCTCCAGCCGGCCAGGGGAAGGCAGGAGTGGCACTCTACCCCCACCTCCCTCCCCCATGCTCTGGCCAGCTGAGATTGATTTCCCCACTTACTTGGGTGGCCATGGGGGTGCATTCACACCCTTGCAGTCCACATTTGCAAAAAAAGAGACCCCCCCCTCCCCCCCACACACACAGACATTCCTGAGTATGGGCCTGAAACCCTTCCTAATGGGCCTGCCTTTTCTTTTCCCTGGCATGTAATCTCCTGAAAGGAGAAGGGCTGGAAAATATGGTTCTTAATTATATTTGTGATAGTAGTCCCCATGTGCTAGAGGAGCAGACAGTCGCTGCCCTTATGAGCTTACAGTCTACATACACCAGACCGACTCAAGGTGGGAGAAGGGGTATAAACATAAAAGCAACAATCAATCTCCATCTCTCTCTCTCCCCTCTCTCCTTCTCTTCTTCTTTTCTATGGGTTAATGAGAAGGAAACCTGGCAGATCAAGCCCTGAGTAGTGCAGTCTGGCTACTGACCACAAGTGGTATAGTACAGCCTGCAGAACAGAGCAGGTTCTGGTGGGAAGTCCTGGCAAAAGAGCAGGACTTCCCACCAGATTACAGGGCAATGGCCCTGGGAGGGAGGAAAGTAAAGTCAAGCCCATGGAGGGTGAAAATGAACTTTCATTTATAATTTTATGCTGGGATTTTTTTAGGGGATTGCAGGGGCAAGGCCTGTGAATCCTGGCCCTGAAAGAGGAGTGAAGCTAGGAAAAGGAAAAGGTCTGCGACAGGCTGGGTGGGTAAAAGCCCAGAGAGTTAGCAGCAAGGGATGAGACAGAGCAGACCCTAACTGCTGGCTATGAGGTCACTGGGCTGGAATCTGGTGTAGTGGAAGCCCACAGGGGCCCCCTATCAGCCTGTGGAGATGCTGGTATGACGCCCTGGGGAAAGGACCAGCAGGGAACTTTGAGAGAAGGGATGTGAGGACCACAGGGCTCAGTGTTGGGCCCAAAGACTGCTTGATGGAAATATTTTCTTTGTTAATTTGTTGGATGCTATTAGCCCAGAAGGGGTGGCTTGAATTGTCTCTTGGCCAGAAGGTCAGTGAGCATCTGGTAGGGAGAGAGACACTACACCATGCCCAGCCACAAGGAGGTACTGGAACAGCGAGCGAATATCGTCACCATTGAATTTAATTCAGAGAGGATCTGTTACATGGAGGAAAAGGGAAGCAGGGTGAGGGAGACAAGATAGGGGCCAAGAAAGAAAAGAGGGAAATAGGGCCAAGCATGGATTCGGAGTGAGGTGAAATTCCCTTATGGTTACCATATTTACCAGGATGTCACTGATTTTGTTTGGCTATGAAAAGGAGGATTTATCATTCTGTGCTCAGTCACATGCATGATGTTTGACAACATGAAACCAAGATCGGTGGGCAGTCGCTGCTTGTTACGTTTAATCCTCATCGTGTGCTAAGTCTGAGCGGATTTACACATCAGGTGGAGCATGGTCCGTTTCAGTGGGACTGTTCAGGTGTGCAGGAATGTCAGGGCCCTAGACATGAGACTCCGTCTTCCATCAGAATTCTCTTGCTATCTCTTCCTGTCCTGCTCTCATGATAGTGCCAGTCTACTACTGTTGAAGGAAGTCAGTTAATTTGGATAAATACGGTTACTTAGCCAAACTGAATAGGCAACCTTTTCCAATTCAGCTGCAGCTCTATTTTAAGTAACTGATCACCACTCACTCACACACTGACTACCCCAGATATGGTCTTAGAAATGGGATGTTAAACATACTTTTAATTGTTCCATTTGGGGCTTAACGTGTCTGTACTTTGAGATCCCTTGAGCATGAAAGGTGCTACATAAAACCAAATGCTCTCCTCTTCGGGTATTTCCTTCTGTACTCATGTCACTTAATAAACACAATGTTCCTGCGTAATTACTAATTGCATGTTTCTACTGTCTGGAGATTACAGAGCTGTTCTGCAGGTTGGGTGTAAAAATAATTACCATGTAAATCTGGTGTGCTGAAGATTTAAGCGGGGTGGGGGAGTGCTATTTTCTTTGAGCTAAACCCTGATGCTTTAGAGAAGTCTGGTGAAATGCAGTGGGATTCTTCTGTGTGGGGACGGGTTGAAGGCCTCTGTGAGGCTACACCAAATTGAGGTGTGGCATGGAGTGACTGTGCCAGAGGAGAGAATGAGCTACTGGACCCCTACCTGCAGAAAACCCATGTTTCTCTGTACTCTGCGGTGGGAAAGATGGCATTCTCTTTGTGGTCCCTTCAGATCCGCCCGTCCCATTTACTTGTCCATGTGCTGGGAAGAGAACTTTTCCTTGCCAATAACATGGTACAGAATCCATTGGCTCCCTGTTGCAAGCATATTCCAATAATCAGCTACTCTCTTGAATGACAAGCAAAAAATCACTGCAGCATTTGGCGGCGGGGGCATGTGAAACAGCTGCCTGCTTGAGTGTGACTATTCCTCAGTGGGTATAGCTCTGAAAAGGGGTTCTGAGTTAAATGATGGATAGTGATCAACTGCTAAGGAAAAATCGCAACCCCCTTGTATGGGTAAGTTAAATACAGGCTGAAACGTTAAAATGAATCACTGGCTTAAATCACATCCTTGTACCACCTTCCCTCCGACATGCAATCCCCACGTGTGGAATTAAGGCCAAAGCGGGGATCCACATTTTCTTCTGCACATTACAGAATATTTTTGTATTATTATTAAATGGCACTTCACTTATTTTTTGAATTCCAATCATATTTATTTTTAAAAGTTCCCAAGATAAACGCTAACATGAAACGATACTCATAAGAACATAAGAATGGCCATACTGGGTCAGACCATCTAGCCCAGTAGCCTGTCTGCCGACAGTGGCCAGTACTAGGTGCCCCAGAGAGGGTGGACCAAAGACAATGATCAAACAATTTGTCTCCTGCCATCCTTCTCCAGCCTCTGACAAACAGAGGCCAGGGACACCATTTCTATCCCCTGGCTAATAGCTTTTTATGGCCCTAACCTCCATGAAATTATCTAGCTTCTCTTTAAACTCTGTTATAGTCCTACCCTTCACAGCCTCCTCTGGCAAGGAGTTCCACAGGTTGACTACACGCTGTGTGAAGAAGAACTTTCTTTTATTAGTCTTAAACCTGCTACCCATTAATTTAATTTGGTGTCCTCTAGTTCTTCTATTATGGGAACTAATAAATAACTTTTCTTTATCCGCCCTCTCCACACCACTCATGATTTTATAGACCTCTATCATATCCCCCCTCAGTCTCCTCTTTTCTAAACTGAAAAGTCCCAGTCGCTTTAACCTCTCTTCATATGGGACCCGTTCCAAACCCCTAATCATTTTAGTTGCCCTTTTCTGAACCCTTTCCAAGGCCAAAATATCTTTTTTGAGGTGAGGAGACCACATCTGTACACAGTATTCAAGATGTGGGCGTACCATAGCTTTATATGTTTATATGCAGGCAGACTCTGTTGAACTGAGTGTAAAACTTAGCTCCAGACTGAAAATATGTCTGCACTAGAATGCATTTAGCTAGGGAGCTGGTAGGACAATGCAGTGCCCAAGGAATAATCATGGGCTTTTTCTCTACCTTTTGCTGAAACGGTGGGCTTCTTTTGCCTCCTGCTCATCTCTTGAGCTGTCTTCAAACTAAAACTCCCATGCTGACGGCACATTACAAAGTGAATTCAGTCTCTGACAGTTTGCCAGCAGTTTGGATGAACTTTCCTCTGCGCAGCCCAGTACCACACAATCCTACTTTCTCTGCTCCAGTATTGCAAAACATGGCCTTGTTAGCATCAAGTTCTTGAGTCCTATAGGCTGCAGCTGTCCTCGGTGTAAGATAATGTCTACTTATAATACAGCAGTCAGTAATGTATGCAGCCATGCTGACCTAACATGACCTAGTTGAAGTAAGAACAGTTTTTAATGGCCAATGGGACCTTCCAAGTTATGTTCCTTGCTGTGTGGATATGTAAAAGAAACTCCTATTGTGGCTTTTCATTGTCCTGAGCCTGATTACATTTTGGTCTGTAAGAAGTGCCCCTTGGGGTAAGTAATATCAGTTATACACCCCGGACATACAGTAAAGACTTGCTTCTCATGCAGCCGCAGCATTTTTCTTAATCAAGCTGTTGTAAAGATTTCCAGCAAGATGAAAGGACTGTCTGGGACAAAACATGGCATCCGGTGATGTAAAAGTGACCCTGGAAAATCAGGCTGTGCTGTCAAAGCACCAGGGTGTGTGTTCAGGGTACAGTTGCACTCCAAGACACTTTGTTTTGACACCTGGACACATCCACTAATTAATTGTTTTGGAGGGGAAGATGAGCATGGCTTATTAGGAAGTTCTCTTATAGATCCGATATACGGTTAAAGCTCTGTGATCCGGCATATTGAGGGTTTAAGGGGGTCCAGTTAATCAAATATTCTGGTTCACTGAGTGTTATATTTTACCAATAGAATACCATGGGGAGAATTAGAGTATAATCAAATGATTCAAGTATAAAATAGTATACACGGGTAGTCACCAATCCAGTAGTAATACTGCATGCAGGGTGGTTGGTTTCTTGAAGTACTTGGGTGTATGTAGGGTACAGGCTTCTATATAGTAGATTATTTTATGAAATTGAATATCACTATGGGCAGCACAAGTCATACATCCAGATCACCAAAAATACACTTACCAGTGACACTCTACCGAACATAGTTTCATCTTTCTTTGGTGATGCAGAAGGCACTTCTGGATCTCGCAGTGCCTCAAGGTCATCATTATCAACATCAATTATCATTGCAGAGGTAGAAGGGGTTGAAGGTTTAGCTGAATCTGTAATGATCCTCTGATACTTCATAGAAGCTGCTTTCTTGAATCAATCCCTGGATTCAGCTTCCTGTTTTCTGCCTTTTTTGCATATATGTAGAGTGCAGACTATATGGTTGCATAATATGCTTGGCAGTATGCCAGTCCTGGTTATTAGACTGAAGATTTGTATTGGGAGATACCAGAAATGCCAGTTAACTGAACTTTCTGGTTAATTGAGTGCCGGATAACATTGCATTTATAGTATTGTTTTCCCCAGACTCTCATCTGAAACCTTGGTTTAAAAGCCGTTGTCTGGAAGTTTTCACAATTTTTTCTTTATAGACAGATTTATATAGCTATCCTTTTCTCTAGTGGTAAAAGTCAGTGATTCCACATAATAGGATTTTAATTCATACAGTCTGAGTAGGCTTCTGAGCTCATTCATTGAATGAGGTGTCTTCAGGAAAACAGGTGCGGGTGGGGGTGAGGGAAAATGTTTCGTTCAAAATGTTGAAATTTGAAACATTGTCGCTAGCTCTGAAAACACAGACTACCTCCCATGCAGTCAGTGAAGTAATATGTTTTCCAGAAGCTGAAAATCTGACCCATTATCTTTTCATTTAAAAAAAAATCTTTTTCAGTGCTTTATTGATGGTCACTTTTCAAACATCATACCTCTGAAATATAAATATAAGCTATGGTAGCATTGAGGTTGTGGTGTTCAAATGAACAAGTTGAAAAAAGGAAAAGCAGAGTTATTTCAGTAATATTAATACAGCCGCACTGAACATCAGGTATATTGCATACTGTATATTTTACAACTTAACATCATATGATGCTATACATTTATCTATAAAACAGGGATAGTAAATATTATCTGTAGTGCATCATGGCCAGGTTAACTCTGATATTGGAGTTGTATAACATTTGGGGGAGGGTATATTTTAAATTAAAAATTCAATTATAAATACTTTCAAGTGTGAGCTAATAATTAACAATGGTTAAAATGTTAGACTCCATCAAAGCTCAATTGGTTGATTGGATATATGTCTTATTGCCATCAGTGCTGTATATAGGCATATGTGAAATACGCAGCTGCCTAGGGCGCTCAAATATTGTTTTTAAAGTTACTGACTAACATGGCTACCCGTCTAAAATAATGTTACATGTATGCACAGACAACATTACTTCTACGTAAAATTTTGATGGATAGAGAGATTAAATCCCCCTGCCCAAGTATAGACAAGATATGACACAAACAGAAAAATTAGCCAAGTTATTGCTTTTCAGAAAAATGTCTTAGAAGAATGGTTGGGGTGTTTTTTGCTTAAATGAGGAACAAATACATCAAATTATTCATCTACAGTTAGCAAAATGCCTGCCCCAGGCAACTATTATCTTGGCTTCTGAAGATTTTGTGGATTTTGGCATTGTTTTTGTTTTTTGCCATGTTTAAGTTACTTGTAACATAGCATAGAGAGCTTAAGATCTTTTTTTTTCTTGTTTATCTCCCGTTCCTTCTTGATTTTCCTCCCACAGCCCCACCTACTAGTTGAAGTTAGAAATTAAAAAGAAAACAACTCTGAAAGGAAATATGTTAGACAAGCGAAAACAAAAGCAAATAGAGTTTTCTCAGCACACATTAGCCTATTCGGAATATACATGCTCTGTATTTATATCTTCCCTTCTCTTTATCCCAAATACTCAAAATGCAATGGCCAAATAAAATATCCAGTTTTTACTTTCAGCATATAATCTTCAAAAACTTGTCTGTGTGGGAAGGGGACTTTTTATGACAGAATTTAAAGCTGTTTTCCACCAAAACAGAACAAAAAAGGATGAGTGGTAGGGTCACAGCTATAGTATACTGTGAGCTCTTCATGCAAGGACAGGAAAAGCAGTTCTGGTGAAATAAGAACTTTCATCTCCAACTAAACCCCACAAGACTAGGGAGATAGTGGAATCTCCTTCTCTGGAGATATTTAAGAGCACGTTAGATAGGCATCTGTCACTGTTGATCTAAATGGTGCTTGGTCCTGCTGTGAGGTCAGGGGACTGGACTTGATGACCTTTTGAGGTCCCTTCCAGTTCGAGGGTACGTCTAGACTACAGGCTTTTGTTGACAGTAGTTTTGTCGACAGATACTGTCGACAAAGCTTCTGTCGATAAAGAGCGTCTAGACTACATCCAGTTCTGTCGACAAAGCAAGCCACTTTGTCGACATGAGAGGGTAGACGCAAAGGACAGTGTAGATGCAATAACGCCTTCTGTCGACAGAACTCTGTTGACAAAAGGCGTTATTCCTTGTAGAATGAGGTTTACAGCCATCGACAAACTGCTGAGTTCTGTCGACGTTATGTCGTCAGAACTCAGCAGCAGTGTAGACGCAGGTATAGTTTTGTCGGCAAAACCCTGTAATCTAGCCACACCCCTAGTGTTTTATGCTTCTAAGGCACCAAGCCCTTGCAAACGAGCTTCTCAATCATGCCTGGAAGGCACGATTTGATAAAGCACTTAATTTCAATGGAATTTAACTCTGTTGCTGAAGTTCAGCAAGTATGTAAGGGTATGTCTACACTACCACCCTAGTTCGAACTAGGGTGGTTAATGTAGACATCCGAAGTTGCAAATGAAGCCCGGGATTTAAATATCCCGGGCTTCATTTGCATGTTGCCGGGCGCCGCCATTTTTAAATCCCCGTTAGTGCGGACTCCATGCCCGCGGCTACACGCAGAGTAGGTAGTTCGGATTAGGCTCTCTAATCCGAACTACCATTACTCCTCGTGGAATGAGGTGTACTGGTAGTTTGGATTAGAGAGCCTAATCCGAACTACCTACTCCATGCCACGTGTAGCCGCGGGCACGGAGTCCGCACTAACGGGGATTTAAAAATGGCAGAGCCCGGCAAGATGCAAATGAAGCCCGGGATATTTAAATCCCGGGCTTCATTTGCAACTTCGGATGCCTACATTAACCACCCTAGTTCAAACTAGGGTGGTAGGGTAGACATACCCTAAGTGCTTTGCTGAATCTGGTCCAGAACCTCCAGAGAAAGAGAGAGACAGACAGAGTTAAAAGAAAAGACTTGACACTCTTTCTAAAGTGGTAGGATTCTCACCCCTGTCAGAGGGAGACCCAGTGTGACTTTACATCTGTATCCTAGTATGAGTGATGTTACTGGCTGTAGTGGGGTTCCCCATGTGAAGGCTAGAGATGTCATTTACAAAAATCTTTCTGTTTTGAAAGATCTGGACAAAGTGTGAACTCTGTTTGCTGTATCCTCTTACCCTTCTCTCCCTGAGGCTGAGTTGGCAGTGCTATCATACATGAAGCCCCAAGAGAAAAAACTCTTCCATTCCATCGATAAATACCTTGCAAAAAAAATTGAAGAAATCTCCTTGGCTCACTCACTCTCTTCTCTATCTCCCACCAGCCTGCAAAACCCATACCTCTTCATCCCAGCCCTTCGTGTCCACTCTCTTTCATCTGGTAATTCTCACCCTCCTTCAGTGGCTCCCAGATAATGCATCCTAGCACAAAAGCAGGAAGACACTTAGTTCAATGCATTCTTTTATCAAATCAAGCATTGCTTCCCTGCTCTGCCATCAGACTGGTGCAGGGCGAGGTCCACAGTGGTAAGCAGCACTAAGAAGCAAATCTTCCAATTTGGAGTAGGGGACTACCTCTTGGGGTACTGGTTGTTATATATTTTTTTATTTTAAAGGGCTCTTCCTGGCTTCCCACTTCTGGGTGCTGGTGCTTCCTTTGACTAGTACAGAGAGGGGTGGGGGGTGTTGCCATGGCAAATCGACCCCCATTTCAAATGAAGATTTGTAAGAAGGATGCTGCAATGGTTAGAGCACTACCCTAGGAGTTCAGAGGCAGGGGTTCCATTCCTTGTTCTGCCTCTGATATCCCGTGTGGCATTGGGTAAGTCACTTATCCTCCGTGGCCTCAGTTCTGAATGTGTAAAATGGGGATCATCATTTTTCCCTGTCTCGAATGGGGTTTTGTGAGGATAAACACCCTCCAGGCTGCAAAGTGGTGTGAGAGCCACTCCTGAAAAGCACTGTATATGAGCTAGGTTGTGATCGTTATCGAAGGCATCCAACTCTTACTATGCCCTCTGCTGCTACTGGAAGGACTGTGTGGATAGTCGTCCTTAAACCCTGCCAGTTCGTCAAAGCTCTGAAGCCCTGGCTTGTGTCCCATTTTCCGTAAATGACACTGAAGCATGTGCTCAAATGCTTTGTGGAATAGGGACGGGTTTAAACATTGTTCTGTTAAATCAAGACCCAACTGGGCATGGATGCTCATCTGTGACGGTTTTAATCTTCACTCTTAACCATCAATGACTTATGGTCAGTTCTGGTTGAAATAGTTCTTTTAAAGGAAGAGTCTATCCTCTTCCCAGCTGTGCACCTGGTTAACCAATAGGAGGTACAGCGGGTGAGACAGAGCGCTCCCTGCTCTCTTCCTCCTCATGGGTGGTTTGGGTTGCTTGCATCACTTTTAAATATTGATCCAGGAAGAGCATATTGACTGCTTGTTTCAATACCACCCGGCATCGTTGGCGTAGCACTTGAACTCTCTTAAAGCAAACATGGGCAAGCTCCCACAGAGCCAATCAGCATCAAACCCTCACAGCCTCAAACGTCACCTGGTACCTAGCCACCTACATTATTAACCAGCATCTGGCTCAGAACACAAGGATATAAGTCCAAGCCTACATTATCCCTGCTAGGAGAGAGAGATTCAGAGCTACAACGCGAGCAACCCAGCTTCAGTAGGAATCCGCAACTGAAGCTTCATTAGATGCACAGAAGCAGAGGACAGTTTTTCTAGAGCTAGCTGTTGAACTGCCCTCCGCGGGTCTCTGTTTCAGGTTGTCAGTCACCAGGCAAATAGCTGACTGCAGAATAATAGGCCCTCCTTTTGATAGCTGAATAAAATCTGTGACATTAGGCAGGATGCTCTGTGCTTGGCCTCCTGGTAAGGATGATAATCATAAGGGAATTTCCATCCCATGTCTTTTCATGAGCTTACCCACCAGCGTAAATGTAGGCCTATTAGAAGGGGGGTGACTTCTCTTGCTTTTAGAACAGAAACAGCAAGAGGAGGTTTGGCTACTGCTGACATTTGGTCTGAACCGATTCATTGTCATTTGTCAGCAGGGAAAGCTTCTAATGAGCTACCAGCAGATTCCCCTGGCACTGCTGTAGTTATTGGACAGTGGGGTTGCTGTTGCCAATGATAGGAAAAGCAAGGTTCCCCGTTTCTAAGTCACAGAGCAGAGGTTTGTCTTCATTGGTTTAGCTGGTTTGCTTTTAGCTGCAAAGACTTCTTTAAATTTGGCTTTTTCTGCAAAATGTGTCTGTTGCTGACACCAATGTGAGTTCCTCTAGTGCACAACCAAGATGCTGCAACTTTAGGCATATTTAACCACTGAGCTCCGAGCAGGGTTACACAGCTCTGTGCTTAGAGTGCCGGCAAGCATTGCCACTACCACCAATGCAGCTGCCTGAGGTCTGGTCTATACTAGGTCGGTTTAAGGTACACAACTCCAACTACGCTAATTGGAGTCAGCTTACCTTAAGCCGAGCTGTAGCGTCCACACAGCAGGAGGCCAACAGGAGCGCATGTTCCCATCAGCTTCCCTTACTCCTCACAGAACTAGGAGTACTGGATGCCGGCGGGAGCTGCCCTCAATGTTTGATTTATGGGTCTACATTAGCCCTGCTAAATTGAACGTTAGAAGATCAACCTCCGGGGGGGGGGGTCGATCTTCTCGCTAGTGTAGACGTGCCCTTAAGAGTGTGGGCTGACAATTGTGTCAACATAAAGCCTAATGCAAACACAGCCAGTGAGGTTAGAGTTTTATACACATGACCTCAATCACTACTCAAAGTAACCTACTTAAAAAATCCTTAGTCAGCTTGGGGATGAGAGGTGTGTCTGAATGGATGATGGGCTCAGCAATGGCGAAAACAGTCTTTTCCTCTCTTGGTCACTGGTTCAAATCCCAAGTCCCAGATCAGCAGGACCTTAGCAGGAAACACTGTTTAGAATGTGGGCCAATAGATAGCGCACTGGAATGGGCGTCAGGATTTGCCATTGGCTTGTCACATGACTGAAGGTAAATCACTTCACATGTGTGTCCATTTGTCTCCCCTGTTGTGCACCTTTCAATAATCCTTCATCTTAGTGGTAGGCCTGAATCTGCAGCCCCTCATCAACCAAGGTATTAAATAAAGCTTTTAATGAAATAATTGTGTTGAGACTTTCCGGGCCCTGGATGGTTTGTGAGCACAGGAGTAGCAGTAGTTTTTTTATGATCGATCCCCCAGAAAACCAGATACTCAGATCTGATCAAGTGCCCAAGTAATCTTACTAGGCCTTGCTACTTCAAAGGGACAGCAGTCCAGGAGTTCTGCTCTCAAAGAACGGGGGAATCTCAGGTTTCAGTTAAATACTTACACTTACCTATCATATTTTGTTTTTTCCTTCACCCTCCAAAAATGGTAGAGTAACCAGAATAAAATGAGTGCTGTGTTTTGCTCCAGAGGTAGCTAAGTTTAAATGTATCAAACTTTCCAAAAGTTTGTTTTCTTCGTTCTTTTTCTTACTTGACACCAATCATAAACATACACAAATTTCATGGAGGGATTCTTCTGGGGATATCCCAAGATTGAAAAGCTGCAAAAATTCTGCCAGGTTTCAGGTGAGCTTTACAAATAGCTTATCAGGATGAACATTAAGGCCACCTCTTCACTTCCAGGAAGATTGATGGTATGGCATGCGATCTTCGGCAATTCAATTTAGTGGGTCTAGTAAAGACCCACTAAATCAAATGCTAAGGGCACCTGCATCAACGGTGGTATTCTTCGATTCATGAGGAGTAAAGGAAGTTGATAGGAATGTTGGCTCCCATCGACCTCGCACTGTGGAGATGGTGCCAAAGATTAAGATAAGTCAACTCTAGCTATGCAATTAACGTAGCTGTAGTTGCATATATTAATTTGACCTTCCAGGTAAACATAGACAAGGCCTAAGTCTTTGGAGAGATCTGGGCTGTGATCTTATTTTATTACTGTGTCCAATGGAGTATATAAGCTCTGGCCAGGGATTTGAAGGGAAAGATTTAACAACCTCACTGAAAGGAAAGACTATGGCTGCATGCCTTAAGTACAGATATGGTCCCTTGGTAGAACTAAGCTGGCTCAGCTGTCAAGAGTTAAGTAATTCCCCTGCACTCTCTACCAGGGAGGTACTCTTGAGGACTGAGTTGGCTCATTGTCAGGGTTAGATGCTTTGCAGGGAAAGTAGAGTGAGAACAAGGCGCTCTTTGTGCTGGAATCAAGCTTTGGCTGCACAAAGATGCCTCATAGTCTCATTTAAAAACCCTCATTGTAATCAGATTGGATGGTGTGTTTGACCATGACTCTGAAACTCAGTGGAGAATCTCTTGTTGGACTCTTAGGCTGTGTCCAGACTCAGGGGTTTTTTCGAAAAAAGTAGCCTTTTTTCGAAAAAACCTCACCTGCATCTAGACTGCAGCTGCGTTCTTTCGAAATTAAATCGAAAGAACGCGGCTTTTCTTTCGATGGCGGTAAACCTCATTTCACGAGGAAGAACGCCTTCTTTCGAAAGTTCCTCTTTCGAAAGAAGGCGTTCTTCAATGTAAATAGGGCTTCTTCGAAAGAGAGCATCCAGACTCACTGGATGCTTTCTTTCGAAAAAGCAAGCCGCTTTTTCGAAAGTTCAACGTGCAGTCTAGACGCTCTCTTTCAAAAGAGGCTCTTTCGAAAGTATCTCTTTCGAGCTCTCTTTCGAAAGAGGCTTGCAGTCTAGACATAGCCTTAGTTTAAGCCTTAGTTGGGGGACATCTTCAGGGTGCTTCCGCAACATTTAACCCTGGTCAGTGCACTCATTCAAGTGCCCTTTTGAAAACAAGGGCGTTAGCCTCAAATCTCCCTGTGGTATCCATGGCTTGTCATGTGAAATATATTGGCTAGATAAAGAATGAGGTGGAAGAATAAAACGTCATCCTTCCTAGATGGAAAAAGGACACATGCTCTCCCACCTGTGTGAGCCGTGTCAATTGGAACACTCCAAACCATTGCAGAACAGAAATGATGCTTTGCAATTATGTGATATTCCACTAGGTCAAGAAGTTATCTCAGCCCTGGTTTACACTAGGGAGTTATTTCAAAATGAGAAGCAGAGTGTCCACACTACCAAGCCCGTTATTTTGAAACAAGGGGCTGGTTATTTTGAAATCTGTGCTCCTGCTTTCCATGAGGAGTAATGCTTCTTTCAAAATAATTATTTCAAAATAGTGATAGTATGGATGCTCCATTGCTCTTATTTTGAAATAACTATGCCCCAGAGTCATTCAAAGTAATTACTCCCCATTGCTTCCTGGGGCTTTAAGTCGAGGTAGCACATCTACATTACGTGAGCCTGCCTTGGACTAATTTTGAGGCTTCCCTGTAATGTGGACATGCTATTTCAAAATAGTTATTTTGGGAGTTATTATTTCAAAATAATTTCCTAGTGTAGACACGCCATCAGATGCTATGGGAAACGGGGAGGAGGAACCAGAGTCAGTGGAAGAGATTAAAATCACCTCATGAATTAAAAGCAGGTTTTAAGCTCTTATTTCGGATGGAGGTTTTAAAGCCTCCAGCCGTACAGGAACCGCGTCCTTTGTTGTGATTTAATCAAAGACATTTTGAAAAACTCCATGAGAAGGTAGCCCTATTACTTCGTTGGTTCTCTGGTGGTACTTGAATGTCATGTGTTTGTAGTAGGCAGCCTGAGGGACTAGTGTGGGCAGTCATAGCTGAATCTTATCTCTTTGAAATGGACAGCCCTATTAACTGTCGTGAGGAAAGTATGAGGTTGTTTATTAGAGGATATAGTCATTTTCTCGTTAATATATCAGTTTCAATAATTGCTTAATAGGAAATAATGGGCAAACTCTGAAGCACTAGTGATCATTTGTGTAATTGTTCTTTTTCCAGATTATCATTCAGCCCATCACTGAGTTATTGGAATAGAAAGCAAGAGGTCCACCTCTTCCTTTTTTAAATGCAAGCTTTTTATCCTGGGCCAAAGTGACCCTCCAATAAAATACCAGTGTGTCTGGCGGGTGGATGTCAATCTTCAAAGCATTTGCGTGAAAATGATATCTTCTTTTGCCATGACTGAGACTGCCCTGCTGCTTGACCCCATATAATGCAGACATAATAACCCTGCAATTAGGGCCTGGCTGTCCCTTGTTATGCAAATGACTGACAGAGTCAGTCCGCCCTGGTGACTAAATGGCTGGATCAGGGCGGTGACAAAATCCTTTCTTACAGCTATTGTTGACCGGGAGTCAAAAGTGGCCAGGAACTTCTGAAAACCAAAAAAGGGATGCAAAAATGTATATATGGGGAAATAACTTATTGAGCAAGGAGATCCGGGCTTCCCAGCCAAAGATAAGTGCTCGGCTTGACTGCTAACCTTTGGAATTGTCTGTGATGAGCTAGCTAATGCTTGCTCATGTCAGTGTCATTCCTCTGAGTCATATAAAACACTAGGGTTAATGTGATCTGTGCAGAGGACAGGCTATTCTGACAAAGGCCACATAGCGGGACAACATTTTGGCATTAGTGGTGATTTTCAGGACATTTTAAATACTGTTCAGCCCCTGATCCTCTCATGCCTTTAAGTTCTAAATATTTTCATTCCATTAAAAAAAAAGACTTGGATGTGTTTCCGTGGAGAGGCGGGCCTTTCATCCAAAGTGTTCTGCAAACTGTCAGATCCTAGTCGCAGAATCTCTGACTAAGCCCACGTCTCATGGGCTAGTCAACAGTCTGTTGCAATATTACCCCAATTACTTATAGAGGAGGGAGTAGGTGGCATGCTTGACTGGACTGATTCGTGTTCAGTGACACCGGTCGGCCAAAACTGCCGCTGAATGTTTAAACAGCCACTGTTGTACTTGTCACCAGTAAGCAATGGCCTGTCCCCCATCTCCTCAACCAACAGGAAAGGTTGTGTTTGTTTTCCTTCACAAGGCAAACAGCAGCTCTGAGGAGGGTAGATGGTGGTTATAAAATTATCCTGCCCCTATGGATCAGAGAGCACTTGGCTGTGCCTCCTGCCTCATAAGAACCATAGGGTGTAATTACCTCACAATGATAACCTGCCCCCCCGTCATCTTATATTATTTACTGAATCTCATTACACTGTCTTGAAGCTCTGCCTTGTGGTCATCATAAAGAAACTCAGACGTTATCTGTGGTCCTGATTGCATCGGCAATTCCTCGTCTGTGGAAGGTTACCACTGCAATTAGAACAGCATGGGATCTGTGTATAACATGAGCAGGGGAGGGGGCAAGCAAAGCATTTTGAGACCCTGATATAACACTGAGAACCATTGCTGCACATCCTCTGAAGCCTGCTGAATTCAGAATCCGTCTTTCCATTGTCAGGAGCAGGGCCAAATGGATTAAAGCTTTGTGCTGAACTTGATTTCGAACAGAAGTTTCCAATTATTCAGAGATTCACCGAGTTGAAGACCAGACGCTACCGTTAGATCAGCTAGTGTGAGTAGTATAAATCCCACATTACACAGGCCATTAAATTCTAGTAGAGCTCAAAAACTTGTGTTTGGATAAAGCAGGGGTCTGAAACTCCTGGCCCGTGGGCCATCCCCAGCTGGACAATGGCACAACAGCCTGGGAGTGCATTCGCCCACTGTGCTCCACTTCCCCCATGGCTCCTACCACAGTAGGGAGTGCTGGGGGGAGCGACCACTGTGGCTGTGCTGTGCCAGCCTCCCCCGTGATCTCCAGAGATGTGTGCTTGGGGGACCATGGGGGAGGAGGAAGGGGCGGGGCTTGGGGCTAGTAACAGACAGCCCTGCCCTCCATCCTGCTGGGAGTCCCGGACTGGACTGTGAGATCTCTCTGGCCGGGGAAGGCCTGTGGGCCAGGAGTTTCAGACTCCTGGGCTAAAACATACCTCCCAGAAAGGCTCGTTGTCTTAGAATGCCAAAAGGTGGAGAATCGACCACTTCTGGTAATCAGTTCCCTTGGATAATCGTGCTTACTGTTTTAAAATAAAAGAGGCCTTATTTCCAACTTGAATTTGTCTGGCTTCAGGTTTCAGCCATTGGTTCTTGTTCAGACTTTCCTCATTACATTAAAAGACCCTTTAAGACAGGGGTGTCCAAACTTTTTTCAAAGAGGGCCAGATTTGATGAAGTGAACATGCGTGAGGGCCGACCATTTTGCCTGACATTCTTTGAACCATTAAAATTAAATGCAAATTAACTATTTTATGCAAAGTTTATTGCAAACGGCATACTTTTCATTTCGTCACATGGATGACAAATCTAAACAGGTGTTAAATCACTCTGCCTTTCATATCTGAAGGCCAGATGAAAAAAAAATCCAGGAAGCTGAAATATATGTCAGGAACATTGTAAAGTACATTACATATTATTGGTAATAAAGGTTGTCTGTCAACTTTTAAGTTAAAAAAATATGAACAGGAACATAACACCAAGTATACATGTTGTGTCCAAATATATTTATAACTGATTTAGACCAACTGACATTAACTGAGATTTTACAATGTATTCATCTCAATACATATGGATTCGTTGGGGGCCATAAAAGATAGATATTGCCAAATTACCTGTGGGGCCGTATTAAACCGGAACACGGGCCGCAATTGGCCCGCGGGCCGGACTTTGGACATGCCTGCTTTAAGAGCTGATATATTCTTCCTGTACAGGTATTTATGCTCTGTCATCCAGTTAACACTCAATCTTTTAGCTAAGCAAAACAGAACGTCACTCTGCTGTTTCATTTATGCTAAGGCTTTCCAAGGCTGAGCCAGGTACCGCTGGGCTTGGCAGTTTATAGTCCCGGTACCTCTGGGCTTGCCATGTGAGTTACCAAAATTAAAAAAAAAATGCTTCAGCCCCACCCCCTCTTTCATTACAAATTAAGCACTGCTGAGCTCTCAAAATCTCTCATTGTAAGGCATTGTCTCCAGCCTTTCAATCATTTTTTGTGGCTCTGTTTAAGGCTCTGCTCTCAGACATATTGTTCCAGTTTCAAGTTAATTATTTAATTTTGATTTTACAGCATCTAATACACGAGGCATTTCCCATAAATTAAATTTGCCAGATTTAACTGAAAGATTAAAATAAATACATAGGACAAACCCATCAAATCATTAGAATGCTAAACTCTGCAGATCAAATCCTCATCTCCCCCTCCTCCCAATCTATCAGCCCACATAACACAGCATCCATTAATTATTGTGCTCTGTATGTGGTTAAGAAGGGAAAGCAAACATGAATAAAAGCTCTTCCTTGTATTCTGCATGATCATTTAGGGCTTGATCTCAATGGGAGTATTTCCATTGACTTCAATGGGCTTTAAATCATATGGGAATACTTGTTGTTTTTCCCCTAGAAATCATTGGTAGCAAAATATACAAAGAGTATTTAGCTCAGGTTGCACTCTCTGATCTGACAACATCCATGGTCCAGCGTGATTTAGCTGGATGTCCACTTATCGTGGGTGTAGCCAAATTTCCCACAGTCCCATGAAGTTTGTTTATAGCTATCAGTCCCAGTTCTCAGTGTTCTGTGCTGTTATTTCGCTCTAATTTACCCTTAAATGACTTCTAAAAGCCTACTAAGCAGTGGAAGTATTGGTGATGCTGCTTGACAATATTGACCTCCCATGGTTTGGCAAATTCTCTGGTTTGGCAACAGTCATGTCCTGAGGGTGCTGGACTTGCGAGATTCAACCTGTACTTATGAAAAGGATGGGATTAAAAGCTTTTGCGCAAAAGGGCCAGTGTAGACAGCTCAGATTTGTTTTGCGCAAAAAAGCCCCGATTGCGAAAATGGCCATCGGGGCTTTTTTGCGCAAAAGAGCGTCTAGATTGGCACGGACACTTTCCGCAAAAAGTGCTTGTGTGGAAAAGCGTCCGTGCCAATCTAGATGCTCTTTTTTGCAAATGCTTTTAACGGAAAACTTTTCCATTAAAAGCATTTGCGGAAAATCATGCAACAGGCCTTTATGATGTCACTGCCACACCCACCGCGCCCTTGTGAGGCTGATGTCCTAACATCGGCCAGTCTCTTTTTGAAGGCAGGAGAATACTAACCACAGACCAATAGTTAGTCATTTTGAGGGTATGTTCCATCTCTTAAATAAGAGAACACAATCATATTATATTATTGTTGTCTAATGGCAAATATGTTACGTAAACTTGTAATTATGGATTGTTTGTTTTGTTTTGTTTTGCCCCAAAAGAAATTTTCATTACATAGACATGACAACAGCAAATTATAATAAAAGCCTCAAAGCTAAATACAAAAGTAGGCTTTAATTTCCAGATTTATTTTAGTCTATTGCTTACATCAGCAGTTAGTCAAGTTTGGCTTGCTTCATTAAATAGTCTGCAGTGCCGATGTTTATGTATGTTTTTCCTCATTAAAGATAAGATAAGATGAGCTATGAAGGGTACACTCTTCATAGCCATGAACTCGGTTCACCAGATGGATAAACTGCCACCAAAAAAAGCATTCAACTTGAGACATGGACAAATTGTTAAAAATGTAGGGGTGAGAGTAACGCATTAAATGTCAACTTTTTGTTCTTCACCTCCACTTTTCCCAAGCTAAAATGGACATATTTTTAATAACGTGTCCAATGCCTGTGTGACGGGGCAAGGCAGCCCCGCACTGAACCTACAGGGCCCAGCCAGGGTTACCTGGCTGCAGAGGCCCCTCCCCCACAGCCCTACCGAGCATGCCCAGGCTGCAGCAGGGCTATAAAAGCCTGGGCCAGGACTCAGTCTGGGGAGACAGCCGAAGGAGAAGGACTGGAGAAGGGAGCTCTCCCTCAGTGGTTGCCAGGGACTTCAGGAGAGGCCGGAAGGAAGGCGGAGGCGAGTTGGTGCAACCTGGAGACTGCCTGCCGAGGGGACGCCGACCTGGAGATCACAGCCAGCTGGGCAAGTCCAGGGGAAGGAAGCCCGGGGGTCCAGGTAGGAAGTGGCCCAGGGCAGGAGTGGGAGCCGCCTCTCCCGGCCCGAGAACCTCGGCGTGTTTCGGCTGGATGGCCCCGCCGAGGGAGTGACCTGGTACCTGGTCGCTCACAGGGCCCTGGGCTGGGACCCGGTGGAGTAGGGTGGGCCCAGGTCCCCCTACCTGGGGTGCATCCCCGCTACAACGATAAACTGCTTTGTGGACTCCGCCTTGCTTAAAGGGCCAGCTATAGACTGTTTTGTGGACTCAGGCCAGTGGGCCTTAGCCCTGCTTAAAGGGCCAGCTGTAGACTGTTTTGGGGACTCAGGCCAGAGGGCCTTTGGCCTGGCTTAAAGGGCCAGGGATAGACTGTATCACAAGGGTGTCGGGAACCCAGGCAGGAGGGGCCCGCCACAGTCTGAAAAATTAATGAAAGGGTTCAAGAGTTAAAAAATGACTTTGCTTTTTGTTAGGAAAACAATTACAAAAATCTGTTTCTTTACAAAAGTGCTAGAGGGGTAACAGTGATCTGAAGTTGATCAGAGAGATCTGTAATTTATGCACTGGCCATTCACTGCATCTAATGGATGCAGCGGGGGACTGAGAGAGGTAAGAGATCTGGATTGTATCACACAAAGCCCTGGTTTTCCGTGTGAGCTTAAACAAGTCCTTTCAGTTCTCTGGGCTCTGTTTCTTCTTTTTGTTTGCCTTTGGCAGAGGGGCTTTCTTCAGGCCCTGATTAATAAATGTGCACGTGATTTACATGTCCAGGTCCCCATCACGAAGAGATAGAGGAAAGAAGGGATAGTGGGGTGGGGAACCTTTTTTCAGTCAGGAGCCACTGACTCACAGAAAAATCAGTCGGGGGCCGCACACAGAGTGAGAATCGGGGGGGAAACCCCCTCACTGTGGCCTCCAACTGAGAAGGAGAAAGATATTCCTCACATTTCCCTTGCTCACCAGAGCCTGGGGGGGGGGCAGCCTTGAAGATTTTGTACCTCCAGCCCCCAAGGGAACAGCAGGGGAGCTGGAATGCCAGAACGGACTCCCCAATGCTGGGGGGTGGGTCCTGAGACTTGGGGACCGGATCTAGGCAAGCCAAGATCTTCCCCACCCCTAGTCTAGGTAATATTTAATCCTGCCTTGAGTGTCAGGGACTCCCTCGAGGTTCCTTCCATTTCTGTGATTCTATATTAGTCCATTTTCTTGTGTCCCCCATTCCCTTCGGAGGTATTTAAACTGGAGGAAACATTCACACGCAGTCATCCAACACACATGACACATGGCCTCCCTCTCAAGGAGGATGGAAGATTTTGTGGTTAGTGCATTGGGATGGAATTCAGGAGGTCTAGTTCAATTTTCCATGGACTTCCTGGGTGATCATGGGCGAGTCACTTAGTCTCTCTTTGCCTCAGCTCCCTATCTGTATAATGGAGTTAATACGACTTTCCTCTTTCGAAGGGGCATTATGAAGCATAGCTGCATTCAAACACAGTCACAAGAGAAGAAAAGAAAAAACCCTTCTCACAATCAGAATCACGTTTGAGTTGCAGAGGAACACATACCAGATGCACAGAAATAGCCACACCCAGTCAGAGCTCAGTAAAGAATAGAACTTGCATTGATGACATTTTCCCATAATGTTGGCTTGTGGTTAAGGAAGTGTCACTCCCTATTTTCCCTGGGCAGAGCTCTGCCTTCCCTTTCCCTCTGCTGCCCTGCAAGAAAGATGGTTGCCATTAATCTGACAAGTTGTTTCCAGCTGCTGCAAGCATGTCATTCAACGAACTTCCTAACCTACACATCAATCTTTTTGACATCTGTCATGCAGCTTAGATCATCTATATCATATTTTTCCCAGTGAAAAAGGGTCATGCTGCAAAGATTCTTTCATTCATCTTAGGCGCGTGTCAAAAAGAAACATGGACTTCTTTTCAGCATGTCCAACTTTCCATGCTAATGGTGTCAACAGATCTACAAACACTGCCCATGCTTATCCTTTCCAAGTTACTGACAAGCTTCAGGGAGGAGAGAGATGTAGTCTGCATGAAATCTGCTGCCTACGTGGTGGGCAATATGATAATGAAGCCAATTAGCCCTTGCACTCTGTTTCTTTTCTTTGCTCCCATTGATAGATAGACGAAGAAAGACCTTTGTTAACTGATCTCCAGTTTGGCTCTGGATATTCCCACTGGTATTTATGTTTCTAACCCTCCATTCTCCTGATCTGTTTCTCTTGAAGGTTTAGAGCCTGTACTGTCTATGACTGACAGGATAATTCTTGTATTCCTTTAGCCCTCTCTTTGGTGTGCCATATGCCAGGGACTTTTAGCACCATTCAATCTATATAGCATATAATTATTTCAGTTTGCCATTTTTACACATACACATTCACATTAACATCCAAAATCTGGCATCACTTGTCACTGTAACTCAGATGTCAGGATGGATTGAAGCCATTCCTTGGAGGATGTGCATTTGAACTGGCAGAGAGTAAATGATGGATAATGAACATAAGCATTTATTTTGTCAGGACTTCAGCATATCATTGGATGGGAAGCATAGTCTAATGAATGCCACCCACACCTACCAGATGTGTCATTCGAGATTATGCCAGTTCCCTAACAAGACTATTGTTAGATACCCAATGCCACTCACTGGAGAGAAATTGAGAGTGTCAGAGGACTTTAAATTACTCATTATCTTGTTTGTTAATTTCAAGAATGTTCATGAGATGGTGCAAAAAGCCGGGTGTGGAGTGGGGAATGATCTCATAGATTCATGTTCAGTTGGAAGCAGAAATGGAAATTGATATGTGACTGAAGCAGAATAAAATTCAGCAGTTTCACTTTGCAGGGGTTTGTGTGAACATTTTCTTTGATTTCATAATCCCAGCTTTGGTTTTGAATTTCAAGCCTCTACAACCTCAAATCACCAAAGTGAAATTGCCAAGTTTCAACTTCTCTCATGCCAAAGCCATACAAAACTCTAAATTTTGCATGAGTTTGATGCAAGAGACAGTATCAAGACTTGGTCCCGGAGGTATCTTGTTAACAAATCTTTCAATGAACCTGATTGCAGTTTCAGTTTGTAAGGAAATCACATGAATCAAATATTAATGTGGACGAGAGTCACGTTTTTGCATCTTGGCAACATCAAGGTGTAAGGTATACATTCAACCAGGCAGTAGGGAGTTGAAAGGTTCTGGGTAATCTTGCAAGAAGTAGGGGAGTATGGGAACTCTACATTATAATACATGGTTACCTGCTTTCACAGGTTTTTCAGGCATTGATGTGCAATATCAATATCTTCTCTCTCATACGATTTCCACCACAGATTTGCAGTCTCACAAATTCAGAATATTTGCATGGTGAACTGAACTTCCTGCCACAATCAGGAAGTTCTCAAGGACATTGGGTAGGACAGCTATGGAAGTAGGCTATTGCTTGCCTTCCGTAGGATGTTTGAGCCACAAAACAGTAATGGGAACAGAAGTTGTCCCTTTCCCTGTTTTTCCCCAATGCATAACAGGAACACAAAGGCATAAGGAGGAAAAGAATCCCGGATGGAGTGGATTGTTCACCTGAATGATTACAAATGCCACAGGAGTGAGACATCAGAAAGACTGGGTTTTTTAAAGTTAAAACATTATAAAATGTCAACCCTATCTTGTTTTAATGTTGCATCTTCCCACTGCCCTTTTTATCTTGCTTGCCTTCAATGTAGCTGCCTCGGAACCAACCTGCTGTGAGCTTATGTTGAGTTGTACCTTACTTCCTGTGTGAAATCCCACTGTATTACTCATGGAGTAAAACACCACCAAATCTGAGTAAAGACATTGCAGTCAAAATCTGAAGCTGTTTGAACTTGAAGTTTTGGTTTATACCTATTAGTAATTCTAAAGTTTTAAAATAAGATTTAGTAATTGGTTTTGTGGAGACTCGGAGATGAACATACCTTTTGTCTCTGTGTTGATCTCATATGCCATACCATGCTTTAGGTGCTTAATGAGAGAGACAGTCTCACAGTTGTCCAACTTTGAGTTCAATGAAATTCCATTGAACTCAGTGAATTCTGATGGCTTAAAACTAATGTGAGGAGGCCTGGAGTTTATAGATTCACTCTGCATTACATCTGTCCCCCACAGTGTCACCCACATAAATGAATCCTCTCTCTAGCTTAGTCCAGTCTGTAATATTCTACTGTTCGTTCCTGTGGTGATCACTTTCACTGGTGCATATGAAAAAAAATGGATTAGATTTTCCTTGTTTCACATTGTTCTCCTTGTATTTTTATGGTTATAGCAGTCAAAGGGCAATAACACCAGCACCATAATATTACCATTGTGTGATATTACTGAAGGAGAAGGAGTGGAGAGCTCATTAGGATTTGCACTCAGCCTTCTCGCAGAGAAGTGGCTTAGATCCCATAATACTCCTTGTGGTCCAGCTGTTGCAGAAATAAGCAAGGGTTTTCTTTTTCCCCCCATTTCTTTCCAACCCTCCCACTATCATTTCTTCACCGTGAACTGTATTTAATATGTAAATAAAAAGAAGGCTTTTAGGAGATTTAACTGTTTCCCTTGGTATTTAAATTATTCAATTATAACTAAAGCTATTAAAATACAGTTAATTAAAATTGTTAGATTGTTTTCCCATGCACTGATCACAGCAATGCCCTACTTCTCCCTCTAGCTGTTTAATTCCTATTAAAAATGATAATGCTTTGCTTTATTCATAAATGCAGTAACCTTACGCACATTCTTCAAGTGATCTCTTTGGTACAAACTGTGCTGGTTTCCTTCTTTTCTACCAGTGAAGCGGAAATTTTGCTGTAGTCTTTAGAGGTTTAATCAGCAATAAAAGGACTCGGAATTTAACATTACCAAGTCGCGAGAAATAATACATCTCCCCAGGACAAAAAAATTCTGCTTTATTTTGATGCAACGTAATGTCATTAGAGACAAAAAGAGAGCCCTGAAGTTTAATAAAAGGTGGAACCTAAATAAAGGTTTCATAACTCACAATATAAAAATACCAGATTTGCACTGTAAATATTTAATTTGAAAGGCTTCACAGCATTCTGGGGGGAATAACAATGTAGTTGAAGTCCAGATGGGTAAGTGCTTTTTCAAAAAATAATAAATAAAGGATGCCAAGCTGAGTTAATATCTTCTTAACTTTAGCTTAGTAGATAAAGAGCACCAAGTGACAATTGTGCCCCTCCTCTCTCCAGCCATCTTCTGTTGCAAAGGAGACACTATAATCACAAGCTGATATCCTAAAGAAGAGGGAACAGAACTAACACAGCATGATTCCCCCTCTTCCCATCCCCAAGGCTCTGGAAGCCCCAGCAACCATCTGGTTCTCCAGGGATTTGGGAAAGCAGGTGAAACCAGAGGGAAGAAGGACCAGAGAAATCTGGAAACCTCATTAATTACATGATGTTCTAGTGCAAAGTCCATTAGTAGTTCCTTGCAATATAAACTTATGATCCTAATTCATATCCCACCATCTCCATAGATGGAGTTGGCAGTGCATGGCACTGGCACAGGGGCAAATGTCTGTGTGGGGACCAAGCAAGCCATGCAGCCAAGGGGGAGCTCAAAAACATCAAATGGAGCTGGGTGATGGGGCATCAAATGTGCTGATTCCGTAAGGGCCACAGGGTTAAATTCCTCCATGAGCATCACACAGTTAGGAGGTCACACACCCAACATCCTTTGCTAGGCTGTGCCCTTTTCCCCAGCCTGTGGTGATAGAACAATGTTAGGGAGGGAGAAAACGCTACAATCAGGGTTGAGTGGAGTAAAAAACTGCCCAGGCTGTAATAGTTGATCTTCTCCTATCAGACTGTGAGGTCTTTAGCTATCCTAGATACAGCCAATCATGAGGCTTTGGTGACTGTAGTGAAATGTGTGGAAGTAGAGAAAGAGGATCCGAGTTTCAGGTGGGACCAAGTTGAGTGCGATTCAAGGGCCCAGAAATGCAGGCAAGGGGTCAGGCTGGTGTCACAATCCCTAGAGCCTCAGCATGTTAAACTGACTAGTCAGGGCACTCAGTAAAGGTCTTTTTCCTTCAACGCTGCCTGGCTGTTGCCTCCATTAGTGGAAATGAAATAGTGACATCTCAAAGAATTCTATCAGGTACAGGATTCCTCTCTTTGCAGGAGATCCTACATGTTCCTTTTAGGAAACTACTCACCTGCCCTGAGAGCATTCATGTAGAATAGCAAAGAGTTCTCACCTGGCTGTCCTTCCATTTAGTGTGTGTGTGTGTGTGTGTGTGTGTGTGTGTGTGTGTGTGTGTACACTGAGGCTGATAGCTATCCTTAAGCAGATGTAGGCAGAGTTACCTCTAATACATTGATAACACTAGCTCTATATTTAAAGCTAGTAAAAAAATCCAATATTTTTAATGGACGTTTTAAAAATAATTGAAGTTTTTGGTCAAAAATTAATTTGGGGGAAAATTTTATGGCAAATGTACAATTTTTGAAAAAATGGCCTCTCTCCATGTCTTTTTCCATTAGGTCTCACCTCAGTGGAGTTGAGTGACTTATAAAGTGTAGGAAATTGCTCAGGGCCTTTAGGTGGACTTGTTAGATGGAGCTCAGCCTAGAGAAAACAAATTGATGCTTATAGATTAGGAGATGCAGTGGACGGAATAGCAGAGACTAGATCTATCCCACTTAATTGCTCAGGTTTACAGTCTGGGCAGAGGGTCATGTGAAATGCCCTAGCAATATCAATGGCTAGGTTCACTGTTTCTCATCTCTACCTGCTGAGAAGAGTGCAGTGCTTCCTTTGTCAACCTGGCTACAAGTATCCATCTGTGGTACAGGCAACAGTAATAGGTCTACACTTGAAGATGACTCTGATGTGCAGAAGAAATTGGCTGCTCACTTAAGTGGTGCCTTGTGCAGAGCTCACATTTCTCTTCACTGGCTTCTGATCCCATTTCAGGGTGGACCTATATATGGTCATTTCATTTACAAGAATCTGACTTTGTTCCACAAGCTCCATCTATAAGTGATGGTTTCTCTTCCAGAGTTAGACAATGATACGGTCAATCACTGGACATGATCCAGTGTCAGCTAATGTTATAATAAGGGGCTGCTATTGGGCATTTTTTGTCCTCATTTTGGGCCCTTCGTTTCTAGAACTTCCTTCCCTTTTTGGCCCTACAAGGTGTGTCTACACTGCACCCGTAGCTCGAAATAAGCTATGCAATTTGAGCTACGCAAATTGCATAGTTTATTTTGAGTCAGTTTTGAAGTAGCTTCTTTCATAATTTGGTGTTGTCTACACTGCGTCAAATTTCAAAGTAACCCACTATTCCAAAATGTCCCTTATGCCTCATGGGATGAGGTTTACAGGGACATCGGAATAGCGAGCCCGATATATTTCAAAATAATGGGCTTGCTGTACCTGTCATTGAGACTTGTTATCCCTTAATGGGTGTTGATATTTGTTCAACACCAATGTTTGTAAAAGGTTCTTTATTAAATCCCAGTAAATACATTCTTGTCCCCACTCTCCTTGGTGAACTGCGTACATATGCTTTTCATAAATAAATCAAGCTCAACTTTTGTTATAAAAAGTGAAAAGTTCATGGTTATTGTTCATTTGCCAAGTATGAGATTCAAGTGCAAATGACAGAAGCTGACAGATAAGGAACGGGTAAGAGCATTAGTGAGATGAAACCTTAAGACTTCATAATGCATTGGCAACTCTGTTCATTTAAGTAGTGTCGTTAAGTTCAGCTGGCCTCATGTTGCTCCAGTTCCAAGCTGTCTGCTCTTACTCTTTCCAATTTAGAGCAAGAGAAGTTGACTCTTCAGAGAATTCAGAGTTCTTGGTTAAATTAAATCACCTGATGTGACCTTAGGCCAGTCATTTGGCTTTCTTGTATCTGGATAAATTTAACTTTTAACATTGGGTAAAAGCAAGGCCTGGCTCCAAGGCAGATCTTACTAGAAGTCAACCTTTCCTATGTGAATTAAATTACACAGCTCTACCTGATGTATCCATCTAGAGGAACATTTAATCATACCATCTTGAGCTGTGGACTTCCTGGATCTTCTAAGCAAAGCAAGTCCAAATCGGGTTAGTACTTAGAAGGAAGAAGGAAAACTCGAGGGCTGCAAGACTTGGTCTTGGAAGACTTAGTCTGTGCAGAAAGACTGACATCTTTATATACCAGCATGTTGTTAGGAGGTACTTTTTTCATAAGATGATATCTTTTGCACTGGCCATGCAACACTCCCATGTTTGTAAAAGACCCCAGAGTGTTTCTTACTATCTGATAAAAGTAATATGCTTAGTATCCAGGCCAAATTGCCATTTGTTAGCCAGAACCTGGGTATGGGCGGCAGAGGGTGGATTGCTTGATGATTGCCTTTTCTGTCAATTCCCCCTGGGGCACCTGGCATTGGCCACTGTCCTAAGACAGGCCACTGGGCTATATGGACCTTTGGTCTGACCCAGGATGGCCATTCTTACATTTAAATTATAACATTTTTCTTAGCCCAAACCCACACATGTATAGTTTCAATTGGACAAAGTATTCTTTACCTCGCCTGCTAAATCCCTGTGCTGTGAAGCTGTGCTCCTGTAGAATGACTGCTCTCTGGAGGTGGCTGCCCTCAATAGATGTTCTGTATATTGAAAGACCCAGTGCTGGGGTCCACCAAATAAAGTTAGTCCAGAATTCTGGCTGAAGTAAAAAATGGAGAGTAGAAGAGAATTCCTGATAGAAGTTTATCCAGGGAAAATCCAGTACAGTATTGAGTTTCTGAAGGTGTCAGTGAGAGCTGGAGAGTTTATAATCCCGTATGGTTGCCCACAGCTGGTGTATCTAACTTTAACTAATTGTGCTCCCTAAGCATCCCTAAAGCTCTTAAGCATGAACTTAATGTTAAGCACCTTCTTAATGGAACTTAAATACATGCTTAAGTGCTTTCTGTATTCAAGACCCTCACGAATGCCCGTACTATAATCTGTCCAATAACAAGTTAGTCTCTAATTCTCCACAGGAAATCACTCGAATATATAGAGCCTCTAAAAGACCTTGTCACTCTTCATTGTAAAAGGTGCTTGTTTATATAAAGTTAGAATAATGCTTTACTAATATGTAACAACAGACATAAAATGCCAGATGGTCACTTACCAAAGTAAAAACTAATCTCACATCCACAAAGCTTTTATTTATGAGACAATACCTAATCAGAATGCTTCACATCACTTCCCTAGTACCATGAACATGCGCCTCGAGCGATACTTATAATACATATCTCTTTACACTAACATCAGCTTCTACACAGAAAAGCCTGATTCAATAGATTGGTCGTGCCCAGCTCCCAGAAGGAGCCATTTCCAGAGAGGCTCACTATCTACTGAGAACCCTAAGGCCCTGCTTATGAGAGGATCTCATTGGTTCTAATTTCAGCGTGGTATGACTCTTAGAATGTATTTATCCCAGGATGCATTTCCATATCTGCAGTATGAGTGTTCTAAAAGTTTGTAATAACATGTCCAGCTGCTACTTTCAGATGACATGCAGGTCTAGTCATTGTTCTGTGCAGTTAGGGTATGTTTTCTACTGGTTGATAGTATCTCTCACTATACTTTTGCTCATGGATAGAGTGCCACTGCATTTCTTCCCCCTCTCCCGCCCCCCAGTGCTCTGCCGCATCATTTTCAAGTATTCAGTCTCCTGCGGCATATGTATATAACTTATTTAGCATCACTTTTCTATCACCTGGGGTTCTGTGGCCTCATTTACATTATGTATCCAATGCTGTATGTGATAGGGCATTCAAAATGAGGTAGCCGCTGGAACAATCATGCCAGAATAGAACAGGTAGAGTTAAATGATCAAGTCTCCTTCCTGACAGCTCTTCCAAACTGAAATATAATTGTACATACATTTTAGCTTTAAAATTATTTTTCTCCGCCAACATATTAAGATTATGGATTTTCTGGTTCTGGAAAAGAATGTTTTCCAGGTGTCACTCAAAGATGAGGAATGCCCTTAGGCAGGGGATAGTCTCGCAGGGTCTCTGAGTGGTGAGGGACGGCTCCATACACTTGGAAGGAGCGGGGTCCAGGGCAGAAGGGGTGGGGCCTGGGGTGGAAGGGACAGGGCTGGAGGCAGGCACCCCTCAGGTCTACCCAGACTGTGCTTCCCTTCCCAGCTCTTAGAGCTACCCAGAGTGCACCACCCTGTGATCTTGCAGCAATTTAAAGGGCCCAGCACTCCATCCATTGCTGCTGCCATAGTATCAGTGTTGGCAGCCAGGAGCCCCAACCCTTTTTGAATTATGGGGCCCTAGAGCAATTGCCCCCTTTATCCTCCTTTCCCTTCTCCCCTCCCGCCCCCCCCCCCCATCAGCGAGCCTGCCCTTAGGGCTTTCCATACTGGAAGGGATATTGTGTTAGAATACGTTTTAAATACAGACACTGGAATTTTAAGGAAAAAGGACACCTGGGTCCCATTGACCCTCTTGAAAATCTCAGCCTAGTTTTCTCTCTGTCCTGGTTTAAAAAAAAGAATGGTCAGCTGGATCTGAATAATCCTGTGACAAGTCCTGGGAGCTGGCATGGTCTGCAGTCCCTGTCCTTACGGAGTTCTACGTCATCTTTAACGTTGTGCTAGTTAGCGCCTAGTCTAAAGCTATGTAACTTTCAGAGTAGACAGGCCCTTTCTGAGCTGAGACCTCTTACCCACTGGGGAAACCTCACACCACAATCTCCTCCTCGTTGGTGGGCAGGAATCTGTTCTCAGCTCTCCATCTGGATGAAAGGCAGCCACGGCTCTACAAAAACCTCAGTGCAAACCCCTGATTGACTTAATTGTTCACAGATGGAGTCAGTTTTGGATTTTTTAATATGAAGGCTATGTAACAGTTTTAAGTCTAACCGAGATTTAACCCTTCCTCGTGTAAAGGTTTGGGTACAGCAAGTATGGGTTTCATATACTCGTTACTTCCTAGTAAGGATAGTGTCATATGAATGGGACTGAATGTTCTTGCCCCAGGTTTTATGCCAGTGTAACGCCATTGACTTAAATGGATTTACTCCCAGATTACTCCAAAGAGCCTTACAAGGGAATAGGTTCTGCGTCTATGTATGTGTGTGGTACCAGATACACCCAATGCAGCTCCCATTCCTTATGTTGGAAGGTAGTCTGTAGTGGTGCCCAAGAACCACTATCTTGGCTGATATAGTGGGGCACATCAGAACTACAAGCATGATCTGCAGCTAAAGTTAGTCAATACTGCAGGGCTGGGATTGTAACAGAGGCATCTCCTTTATGGATTGGGTAGAGGACGTGAAGGAGTAGCCAAAAGAGTTGCTTGTGTAGACACAGTTGTGAAAGAACAAGAGCAAGAGGTTCATGTTCGGAGAGATCATGGAGCTGGTTGACATTTTTCAGTCAAAACACCAATATTCTGGAGTCTGAGCCTGGCTGCGCCAGTGTTTGGTGTTATATTTTCTGAGGCGCCCCATGCATAGGAATGACCAGGGAATACAGCTCCAGAACCTGAGCTTTGGGGAGCCCTGCACTTCTGGGAGGCACAGTGTCCAGAGCAATCTATGGAAATATGGGGGCCTTGTGGTGGCACACTTCACTCCACTCCACCCCTTTCCCCAAGCTTCTGGCCAGCCTCTTTCCACCTTTTGCCCCATCCCTTTCTCACGAGCAGCACTGGGAGCCAGCAGGGGTGGGCAAAGCGCAGCGGGCTGAGGTAGGTTGTTTGCTGCTGCCAGAGGCAATAGTCCCCCCCATTAATTCCTGGACCTGCATCATCCTGAAGCATGGGGCATGGAGGAGTATTCGAGGTGTGTCCTGTGGATGGAACATCTCTGCTTGAAACCTTTCTGGGCATCACCAAAAATGACCTAAACCTGGCACCCAGCCAAATGGAAAATTGTTCAGCTGCTTGGGTGAAAAATGTTGCCCAGTTAGATAGTGTCTTTCACAGGGAAAATATTTCCTGATGAGCTGTGTCAGTCTGTTTTGTTTTTAATTGAAAATTGACTTTGAGTCAGTCTGCATTGGCCTTTGCACAAGCGTGTATGGAGGGCGGAAAGTCAAAGCACACAGCCTTCCCTGAGCCCTGGCATCAGGACTAGTCTACAATCACAGCACAGAACTGCTCTAGGTGACTGCCAACAGCGATGCCAGACTCTCAGGAAAGGCTGAAGACAGAGGAGGGCAAAGCCACTAACTTGATCAGTCAGCAAAGTTAAGCTGGCATGTTGGTCATGCATGCTACGCTCATGTCCTTCGAATGTGTGCAATAGCCTGCTTTGGATGAGGTACAAGTGAACGTGGAGGCACTGGGGCTGAGTCAAGGACACTATGCCCTGGTCTACACTAGGGAGTTACTTGGAAATAAACCCCCTTATTTCAAAATAATAAGTGGAGCGTCCACACTACCAAGACTGTTATTGCGAAATAATAGGCTGGTTATTTTGAAACCTGTATTCCAGCTTTCCTGGGGGAATACACTTATTTTGGGAGCAGTTATTTCAAAATAATATTTCCTACTGTGGACATGCTGGATTGATATCCCTTAATACGACTTCTTCCCCCTCCCCTCACTGCAAAGGAATGACATAGCTACACTTCAGCCCATTATTTGATGATTGGATTTTATTCTGCATTGCCTTTTGCTTCCAACAGCATGTACACAGCTTAAATAATAACAGCTTCCACTTAACTTCTTGTAATGGTGCTGCTGCAGTTTTTGCGTATGCATTTGCAAGCTGTTTGTCAAGTCTCTCGCTTGCCCACTGTCTCCCTTGGGCCAGTATGCAAAATCAAGTTGTATAACTAACCTATGAGTCATTCTTCCCCTTGCAAAAATCTCTTTGGGTGGGCCTTTCTGGCTCTCAGTGACACTGTCTGTTATACTACTGGCAATTCTTTATCCTCTTCTCTGGATAGCTGTTCTGTTTTTTTCCATTACTCCCGTGAACGGGTGTCATGTTTAATTATAACAGACAATTGAGACTGCCAAATCTATGGCCTAGATATGTAATGCAATAGTGTGGTAGCATATCTGACTGTTTTCTAGCCCCATAAACAACAAACTTCTTAATATTTTCATGACTTCCTTTAAATCATTTTCACTTGTCAAAGCTGTAGAATGACAAACACTAGGAAAACAAATGACTCATTATGTTGATCTCACCAAAGAAACATATCAGTCCATTAATAAAGGCTGAAAGCATGGGCTCCTTATTTTTAGATTAATTAGTACTGATTAGTCAGCATTTGTTTATTTTAAATCCTAATTTTCTATTGTATCAGAGCAAATCGGAAGCCTGCATCACACAGTAACAAGGTGGGCTGTGATTGGTCGGTGCTTGCTCTCTGTCTCGTTGTTGTTATTAAGTGTAATGAAAATACCAACAGCCTTGTTTACTCATGCGCAAGGTGTAGTCGTTGTGAGAAAGTGGTGTGTGAATCAAGTGCGTGTACAAAAACAAAATATGCTTGAACATCACTGCCTCCAGTTAAGCCACATTGGCTTTATACTTTGTGTCAACTTTTACAAAATATTACCTGTTCTGGGAATGGTTTTCATTAACATTTTGGAAAAGCAAAAGTGAGAGGAAGCTTTTCTCAGAACTGGAGAATAAACCCAACAGACATATCCCACTCTGTCCCAGTCTGCAACTCAGATGTGCCATCTCACTTCCTGGATTATTGGCTTTGCTGTCGGATGGAAAGTGCTTGTTGTCTAGAAATGGGGCAAGAATGAGGAACAAATGTGAATTTGTGGACTAATTTGGGAATTCTGTCATGGTTTCAGCCATGCTGCCTTTTCAGCCAGGCTGTGTTCTGGTTTGGCCCTTTTAAAAATAAGATTTCATATGTTTGTGTCAGTAAAGCTTTGTTTGTGTGAATGTTTGTGGAAATAAATTTCAGGTCAGAAGTCAAGAGTTGTTTGATCAGGAAGCAATCTCTTTCTTTCAAAGCAAAATTAATTTGGAGTGAAAGCAGGAGTAGTTCCTGAAGGTTGGGGACTTTTTGTTAAGAAATGGAAGAACACCTCTGCATTCTGACTGAAAGGTTTGCAAACATAGAAACATAGGATACGTCTAAACTACATGGCTCCGTCGACGGAGCCATGTAGATTTGTTTTTTTGGCAAAGGCAAATGAAGCCGCGATTTAAATGATCGCGGCTTCATTTAAATTTACATGGCTGCCGTGCTGAGCCGACAAACAGCTGATCAGCTGTTTGTCGGCTCAGCGCGGCAGCCATGTAAATTTAAATGAAGCCGCGATTATTTAAATCGCGGCTTCATTTCCCTTTGCCTATAACCCTAATCTACATGGCTCCGTCGACGGAGCCATGTAGTCTAGACATAGCCTTAGAAATGTAGGGCTGGGAGGGACCTCATGAGGTCATCTAGTTCAGGCCTCTGTGCTGAGGCAGGACCAAGTACACCTAGACCATATCTGACAGGAGCTTGTCTATCCTGTTCTTTAAAAACCTCCAGGGGTAGGGACTTCACAACCTTTCTTGGAAACCTATTCAAGAATTCAAGTATCCTCACAGATAGAAAGGTTTTTTCTAATATCTAACCTGAATCTCCCTTGCAGTATATTATGCTCATTATGTCTTATCCTACCTTCAGTGGACATGGAGAACAATTGTTCCCTGTCTTCTTTAAGCCTTTTAATATATTTGAAGACAGTTATTTGGTCCCCCTCCTACCTCAGTCTTTTGTCTCAAGATCAAACCTGACCAATTTTTCTAACATTTCCTTAAAGCTCAGGTTTTCTAACCCTTTTATCGTCTTTGTTGCTGTCCTCTGGACTCTCTTCAGTTCATCTATTTCTTTCCTAAAGTGTGATGCCCAGAATTGGACAAAGTTCCCAGCAGAAACTTCACCAGTACCGAGAAAAGCAGAACAATTACCTCCTATGGCTTATGTATGGCACTCATGTATCCTAGAACATAATTGTTTTTTGCAATTGTATTCAGTTTATGATCCAGTATCAGGCCCTTCTCAGCAGTACTGCCACCTACCCAGTTATTCCCCATTTTGTCATTGTGCATTTGATCTTTCCTTCTACATGTTGTACTTTGCTCTTGTCTTTGAGTTTCATCTTTCTGATTTCAGAGTAATTCCCCAATGTGACAAAGTTATTTTTTATTTTAATCCTGTCCTTCAACATGCTTGAAACCCCTCCAAACTTGGTGTTACCCACAATTGTATAAGCATGCTCTCCACTCTATTGTCCAAGTCATTCATGAAAATAGTACTGATTCCTGAATGTCTTCTCTGGATTCCACTAGATACACACTCCGGCTATGTCTAGACTGGCAAGATTTAGTGCAAATACTCTAAACGTAAGAGTTTTTGCGTTAGAGTATTTGAGTAAGAAAGCGTCTATACTGGCATGTGCCTTTGCACAAAAGATTTGCTTTTGCGCAAAAGCATCCATTCCAGTGTAGACGTTCTCTTGCTCAAGAAAGCTCCGATGGCCATTTTAGCTATCGGGCTTTCTTGCGCAAGAAATTGATGTTACCTGTCTACACAATCCTCTTGAGCAAGAACACTTGCGCAAGAAGACTTATCCCTGAGTGGGAGCGTCAGAGAATTTGCGCAAGAAGCACTGATTTCATACAGTAGAACATCAGTGTTCTTGCACAAATACTCACGGCCAGTGTAGACAGGTGGCAAGATCTTGCCAATGTAGACACAGCCTCCAAGTTTGACAACTTTTTAATAGACTTTATTCAATCAGGTTGTTCACTCACTTTATAGTAATTTCATATAGACCACATTTCCCTAATTTGCTTATGAGAATATCACGGAGGATTGTGTCAAAAGCTTTATTAAAATCATGATGTATCGCATCTAGTTTCCCCCCATCCACTAGACCAGTGACCTTGTCAAAAAAGGAAATTGGTTTGGTCTGATACTATTTTATATTGACAAATCCATGCTGGGTATTCTCCTCTATATGCTTACAAATTGATGGTTTCAATAGTTTGTTTGAGTATCTGTATAGGTTTCGAAAATAGGCAGCCTAATCCATAATTCTTCACATCCCTTTATTACACTTTTAAAGAGAGATATGATGTTTGCAAATCTCTAGTCCTCTGGGAACTCATCATTCCCGCCTACCCCCCATGAATTCTTGAAGATAATGACTAAAATGTCTTTGGGTAGTTCCTTAGATACATTTGGAAGAATTTCCCTTCTAAATAGAAGACGTACACATAACTTAGTATTTTTCTTGCTCCTAATGCAGGGCTACTCAACATGCAGCCTGTTTGTTTGTGGCCTGTGGTGCAGTTTGGGTTTATTCAGGTTTCAATGTGCAGCCCATGGGTGGGATCCTTTGAACATGGCCTCCATTGGGAACATGCTCCATAATGGTAAATCAATATAATGGTCTTCTGTTGATATGCGTTTTAGTAGTTAAATTCCTGGACTGTCACTGCTCATTAAAAGTGCTGTCATATGGGTGGAAATGGGGTAAATATTGCATTTTATTAATATCAGCAAAACTGACTTAAATGGGGCCTGCATGTTGTGTAGTCTTGCCTTAATATTTGTATTCATGCCCGTCAGTGTGAAAGAAGCAATTTGCATATATTTGCATATATATTTGCCTGTACATTCAATCACACTAAAGTTGCAGCCCTCAGCATGTGCTGTAAGTATCATTGTAGCCCCTGGGGCTTCCAAAATTGAATAGTCCTGTTCTAATGTATTTTTTAAAATCTTGTAATGAGTCTTCACAAGCAATATGGCCTCCCTCTGACCTGGAAGGGGAAGGGCTCTTTAAGACTGCTTAGTGGGCGGGGCCAGAGCAACCTGGCCCCACCCACAGGAAGCAGAAAGGCAGGGCCGGCAGCATAAAAGGCCGGGCTCAGAGCTTAGTTGAAGCCCGGCAACTGAGCAGGCCAGACACTTGGCCCAAGCTCCAGTGGAGAAAAGTTCAGCCATGATGCCCTCAATTGGGGAACTGGATTGGGCTGCCAGGTCTGCTATTGGCCCCTGAAGTCTAACCAAGGCCACCACAGCCACTGCTGGGCCTTGACAACTGGTCAGGGTTACTGAGACCACTGCCACGGCTTCAAGACTCTCCAAGATCTCAGGAACTCTTGCCGGGCCCCGACGACTGGACCGGAACCTATGGACATGCTGCTAGTACCTCCATCCCCAGCCTACCCCAAGAAGCAGTGCCCAAGCCAGGTAGACCCTCCAGGGGGAACTGGAAAGTGGCCCAAGGACAGCTGACCCCGGGGTGGCTGAGGAGATGGAGGTTGGGTGGGCAGCATGTTGCGGCTTTGATCCCCACCGATCCACAGCCCTGGACAGCGGGTTGTGGTCCAGATCTCTGCCAACCCAGTGGCCGCCGTGCTACCAATGTCAGGGCCCTGGGCTGGGGCACGTGGAGCGGGTGGGCCTTCATCCCCCTGTCACTCCTTCCCTCAGGTGGCAGGCTTCTCGCTGTGAGGGCAAAACCCCTGCACTTATCGGCTGTCCACTAGTGAGGAGACCTAACTCCTGCTCCACCTGTAACAAGCTAGAGCCTTAAAACGGGTGAACTATTTGTTCTGCTGCTCGGCCTACAGCCAGGTCAGAGCCTTATTTGTACTGCTTGTTGCCTCACACTGACCAAGGGCTGGGACTTCTAAACTGCTGCTCAGCCTGCAGCCAAGTTGGAGCCTTATTTGTACTGTTTGTCGCACTGTCATGGAGGCAGGGCTTGGGCTGGGCCTATAGACAGTTGAACGGTTTGGGAGCCTGCGCTGCTCTGTACTCTGGGCCCAGGAAAAGGACCTCTAACGGAAGGACCTCTAATGGTTTCCTTCTAGCACAGGTTGGAGGCCCAGGACTAAGCTACAACCTCTACAGATCTATTTTTATTGCTTTGCTTAGCTGTAACTCATTTTGTTCCTTAGCCTTTCTCATTTTGTCCCTACGTACTTATTCTTTTGTACTCCTCATTACATCCGATTGTCTAAAATATGCTTAGATGAATTATTCATTGAACAATTTGAATAATAATTTGTCAACATTGTGATGTATCCACAGACAATAGCTAGGAAAGGCAACACCATTCCAAAAATGTGTCATCTCCTATTTGGAGAAAACATTAGATTATATGAAACAGAGGCTTGGATTCAGACAAGCTGCACATGGTGCGGCTGAAGGTTGGGCAGGCAATGTGTTTGTAAGTCATCTTGGTGGCTTCCTGATCTTCAAGAGAGCTAGAGCCCATCCTAGGCTCAAGAATAATTTGGATTAGCTTCAGCGTTACTCTAAATCATGTTCTGATGCCCACAGCCATAAAGGATCAATGGAACACAGCAGCACTGCTACCAGACTACCTAATCTTAGCCAGTAATGCAGTGGTCTAGGCTGGAAGGAGTACAGGCAAAGTGTCACTTCAACCATTCTGCAGAATCCATGGACTATGCTGGGAGAATCTCCAGGAGACCATGTCCAATTAATTCCCAGGTACTTTCCACCAATGGAACAACACAAAGCAGCTGGTAATAGGCCAAGAATCTAACAGGCCAAGAGTCTGTCACTTTTAAAGGGAAAAAGCGCATCAACATCCACCCTATAAGAGGGCCGTTTCAGTTCTGCAGATTTCAATAACCCTTGAACTGAATCAGGAAACTGAATGTGAATGGTATGAGAACTCAGAACTGGGATGAATGTACAGAAGACTAAATTAGTTTCAGCACAGAACAAAAATAGATCAATAGAAAATAATTTAAAAGCCAAGGAGTATATTTATCTGGGTCAAAGCATACCCAACAGGATACACTAGACGATTTCAATAACATCATGAAAAATAAAACTCTTTACACTAAGCCAGTATGTTTTTTGTCACATTGAATTAAAAGTCATGGCATATTAAGGAGAAACATGGGCATTCTAGGAAGTAGACTGCGATGCAAGCATTAAAATATATTATTGATAACTGTTTTAACATGTAAAGACACAAGTAGACCAAGTGAGAGAAACCAGGAAGATTATGAAGAAATTCTAGTGGCAATTGCCTGAATATCTAGCAAGAACAGGAGCTGAAAAATTGAAACTCTCAGCCCTTTGTTACTTGTTCTAAGTCAAGTAAGAGATTTAGTCACCCAACTTCACTTAAAATTAAACCTTCTGAAAAATGTGTCTTCAGACTATGAAATAAGGGCCACAAGCGCAAACATAACGAGCGATGAAGATTTGCAGGGCCTACATAATCATGTTTAGTCCAGACATGAATGTCTGCCAGCTGTATTAATTATGAAATCATCCTCTTCCATTCGAGATGAATTAGGCTGTGCTGGCACTGATTGTGATAAGTTTCTTTTCCTATTGGAAGCCAAGTACTCTAGTCAAACACAATGATGTGTGGTAATGTGATACAAATGACTTAAACATTTCTTTATGGAGATTCAACTTCTTAAATAACCATCACTGTAAACAGAGGGTTATTTTTTCCTCCAGTACTGTAAGTTTTTCTGTAATAACAGTATATTATTTTAAATTCTTTTCCTCTCAGTGAGTTATGATTCCACTAGGGAATTGCTCTGAAAAAGCAACTTCAGATTCCTCTTATTTTTAACTAAAGCCAGCAACTAACCTCAATAACTAATGCTTGCCATTCCTCATCTTCTCTCTTATGTTATCCTGGCATGTTTCCTGTATTCACATTTTCTTATTTAGTGCTAGGCTTGACCAGTGATTCCGTTTCCCCAAGTGCGCTGCTTCTTTCCTGTTTTGATTTATTTGCTTAGTCATTTTTGTATTGGGCTCTAACCCAGAAAGTTCAATTCAATGTGTGTGGCTATCATTAACTTTGGGATACTATACAGAGCATAGTACTCTAGTAATTTAGTTGTACAAAGAGCAATTAAACTGTGCAGTGACATCAGAGATACGTTAAGCCCTTGTGGACATTGGGGGTACGTCTAAACTACATGGCTCCGTCGACGGAGCCATGTAGATTTGTTTTTTTGGCAAAGGCAAACGAAGCCGCGATTTAAATGATCGCAGCTTCATTTAATTTTACATGGCTGCCGCGCTGAGCCGACAAACAGCTGATCAGCTGTTTGTCGGCTCAGCGCGGCAGCCATGTAAATTTAAATGAAGCCGCGATCATTTAAATTGCTGCTTCATTTGCCTTTGCCTATCTGTCTAATCTACATGGCTCCATCAATGGAGCCATATAGTCTAGACACAGCCTGGGAGTTTGCCACAGCTTCAGCCACTGGTGTAGGCAAACACCAAGGCCTTAGCTACATTAAATGGAAAATCTCTGCTGCTGTGATAAATCTTCCTGAGTTTGATTTAGCGAGTCTAGTTAAGACTCACTAAACTGAACTCAGAGGGTGTCCCTGCCAGTTGCTGGTACTCCTGCTTGTGCAAGGAGTAAGGGAAACTGATGGCAGCATTTGCTCCCTTTGGCCTCCCACTGCGGGGATGGCGGGGAAATGTAAAACAAGGTACGTCGACTCCAGCTACATAATTAACATAGCTGGAATTGCATATCTTGCTTTGACGTTCCCTATGAGTGTAGACCCGGCCTTAGTTTGAGTAGCAAAGCCACTTTTTGCACTCGTGGCATTGAAAAGTCACTTTATCCTAGGAAAATGACACTGCTGCAGCTTTACATGTCTACGCTGAGCAATTGCATTGGTGCAGCTATGTTAGTTAATATCTGAATCTGGGGCAACATTTTTATGTAGACAGGGATGCACTTGCGGGCTTCTCTCCTACATTTGTAACATCTTACAAATTATGTGTTTTTAGTCAAAGCTCTGACTTCATAATCCATTTATAAACTGAAGAGTCAGCTAAGAGACTTGGGATCCTTCTGAATGCAAACATGTACAGCAGAGATTTCCAGAAATAGGCACCAAAGTTCATACTTTTATTCCTAAATAAAAGACCCGATTTTAAAAGTGCTGAGCTCTCGTGCAGCTTACCCTGAAACATAGGAGCATACCTGGAGCTACCTATTTTTCAAACTCTTGGCATATAAATAGAACTAATGAATATATTCTTACCATTCAATATTTTCAAAAGGGACTAGTGATTTTTTTAGGAGACTCCCAGTTGTGTGGCACCCAAATTTATTAGCCATCTTTGGCCATTATTACCAGTTAACAAGTGAGAGTAGCTTTTAAAGTAAATACCCATAAATGTGTTTGCTTGCCTTGAACAATCCAGTATCAGAGATTTCACATAACTTTAACTTCTTCAAAAGGATGGCTTAATGCTCTTAGACCCTTGTCCGGGCTGTTCCGCACTCTGGCACTACGAATGCAGAAGGTGAGGCCTGCAAAAGAGCTTCAAAATCTTGCCTCTACAGGCCCTACTTACAAACATTTCCCCCCAAAATCCTAATACCCAGATTTTGGGAATTTTGCTGCTACCATCAAGTGCTTTGATCCCCTAAAAAAAGAGGGGGATGAACACTTCAAATCACTCCTAGGGACACTCCAAGCTCTTTTACCCCAAAAGAGCTTGAAAAAGAAAAAACAAGCTTCAGTCTCTAGT
Source organism: Pelodiscus sinensis (assembly GCF_049634645.1). Taxonomy (NCBI): domain Eukaryota; kingdom Metazoa; phylum Chordata; order Testudines; family Trionychidae; genus Pelodiscus; species Pelodiscus sinensis. Next base: position 11,346,964 of record NC_134718.1, read on the forward strand.
AGCTGACCCCTCAATCTGAGGGTGTGTCTAGACTACATCCTTCTTTCGACAGAGGGATGTAAATTAGGAACTTCAGAATTGCAAATGAAGCCAGGATTTGAATTTTCCGCACTTCATCTGCATAATCGCATCATGGCACTTTTTCAAAAGAGCGCTATTTTGAAAGTAAAACCTCAGTCTAGACACGGTTCTTTCGAAAAGGGAAGGCTTTTTCGAAAGATCATGTAAACCTCAAAAAATTACTGTGGGTGATGTGCAGGGGCGGACTGGCCCGCTGGGATACTGGGAATTTCCTGGTGGGCCGTCGTCCGGTGGACCATCGTGTCTGCATGCCGTTGCCTCACTCTGAGTGGCTCTGCATCTGCGCTATATGCGACATGCAGAGCCCCACCCACTGCCTGTGCCGTGTGCCAGACATGACGCAGGGAAACAGGGTGGGGCGTGAGGGGCACTCAGGGGTGACGTCATGGGGAGGGCCGTTCTTAACCCATTTCCTGGGCCAATTTTGATTGCCAGTATACTACTGATGATGTGTGCTTGAAAATTCAGTTGCCAACATTAGGCTTTCTGCAACCCCAATATACACACCCATTTTAAAAAATGAGAGTACTCTATTTCAAGATTCTAGTTCACTGAGAACATAGAAATTAATTGTTAGTTGTTAGACTGTTATAAATGCCTTTCTGATGGATATGTTGGTAGGCAACTCCATAGTTAAGATGTAGTTGAGTTTTTCAGTTAAATCACTCAGGGTATGTCTACATAGTTAATTTGAAATAAGTTATTTAGAAATAACGCGTCTACACAAAATGCATTTTGAAATAGCATTTTGCCATTTTGAAATAGCGCATCCACACTCAGTGGACGTTGAATCGCATTTCACGCCAGCCGGAACCAGGTCAGGCAGGGCATCACGTCAGGAGTGTCTTTGTGTGGCTGCTGCCTGAGGCTATCTGAGGCTTGTGCTTAAAGGGACTCCCTTCTGCCCTCCACCCTCCTCCCAGGCAGCCAGTCCTCAGCTTTCCCTGCTTGCTTGCCTACCTGGATGAGGGACAGCAAAGCATTTTGTTTCTGCGTGCTCTGCTTGTCCTCACTCAGGACACCACAGCACTCTGCAACATGGAGCCAGAGCTGCCCCTGGGCACTCTGGTGCTTCTCTAGGATGCATTGATGTGAGCCTGGCTGCACTTTCTTCAGGCTGCCATCCGGGAGGTCCATTGGGGGGCTGTCAGTATCCAGGAGGCCCTGTGGGAGAGCTTCCACCCTGAGGAGCATTAATAGTCTCCCTGGTCTGCCCCATGGGGGGCTTGTGCCTCATTCCTCCCTCACATCCTTCCACTTACCTCCCCCCCACCTCCACTTCCTGATGTAAAATACATGTTTTTTCATAAACACGAACTGTCTTTATTTAACAAAACTGGGGGGGGGGGGATGAAACTCTGGTGAGACTGGGGAAAGGAGGCACGAGAAGGGAGAGAGAGGGTGGGAGAGGGGAGGGGGAAATCTGAGAGAAGGGAGCTGGAAGGGGGAAGCCAGGGGAAGAAGGAGGAGGAGGGGAAGCTCAGGGCTGGGCATCTCACCGGGCCAACTGTCTCCCAGCACCATGGATGCGGGAGCCTCAGTGTCCCTGGGGGGATGGGGAAGGGATGGAGGGTGTGGAGGGAGAAGCAGGAGGGGGAGAAAGAGTAGGAGGAGGAGCGGTAGCTCGGGAGGCAGCAGGCGCTGGAGCAACAGGAGGCAGCAGGTGTTGGCAGATGGCATGGCCTGGGTAAGCTGCTCCTGCTGGAGCTCCAGGTCTTCTTGCAGCCAGTTCTGGAGTGTGCGGTGCAGGGCTCGCAGTGCCCCCAGGCAGGGCTGGACCGAGCCATTCCGGCGCCCTGGGCAGACAGTTTAATTGCGCCCCAGGTTGGGGAAGGGCACATGCGTGGCCTCACCCCCACCCGGCACGTGGGGAAGGGCGTGTGGAGCTGGTGGCTACAGGACATATGTGCCCGGCCCAGCTTGGCCCAGCCTGGCTACCACCGCTAGCGCGCACCCTAGGGCCCCCTGGGGCGGGCCGAGCATGTCCATGCAGCTGCGGGGGGAGGGCGCTGCTGGCTGGCACTGTGGGGGTTAACGCAGCCCCCTCCCCAGGCGGCCGCTGCAGGGTGGCTGCTGGAAACTGCTGCAGCTCGTGATCCGGGAGCCGGGCGTGCGGCGCCTGATGGCAGCTATAAGGGGAGCTGTGTGCCCCTTACAGCTGCCATCAGGCGCCCCCCATAGGTTGGCGCCCCGGGCAGCCTCCCGGCTAGCCCATGCCTTAATCCAACCCTTCCCCAGGTGCTGCTGTCGGTACCCCTCCACTGCACGGGTGGCCTGCGGAGCCCTCGGGTGCGGGAGGATGTTCCGGGCAGGGTGGTGCACCCTGCATGTGCAGCTGGTGCGGCTGTGGACAAACAAGAGAAGTGGTCATTTCTCTCTAGGGACACAGTGGGTGAAGCGCAGCCCCCCTCTACAAGGTGAGGAAGACCATTCCCAGCACCATCAGAGTCGATGTGCTTGCACACAGGCCATGTTCAGAATGTCCTGCTATCCCCGGGAGTGAGAGCTGCCCCGAGACTGCACCCATGCCCCTGTGCTGTGTATAGTGCGGGTGAGGTGGGGGAGAGAGGTCCCCTGCCTCTGTGTAGAATGGCCTTGTGGAGGGAGGGCGTCCTGCTGTATCCCACCCCAGGGTCAGGAGCATGTCATGTCTCTTCACACATGCATGTAGCTAACAGGCCAAGGCTCCTGTATGGCAGCCAGCTGGGGCCATGTGCCCAGGGGTGGCATGGCACATGTTCGCACATGCACAGGTTGCTGCGTGATCCATAGTAAGCAAGGCCCATGTGCACGGTCCCTGGTCTCCCTCCCCCACCCCAATAATTGGACAGTGATGGCACTCACATGTTGTTGACTCCCCGGATAACACTGGTGACAGGTCTGCTGGGACAGCTCGGGCATCCTGGCTGTGTGGCACACTCCCTCTGGGCTCCTGCAGTTCCTGGTGCTCCTCCTCCTCCTCCATGCCTGGTCAGGGCCCTCCGCTCCAGGATTGATGACCCCCCGGGGTGGTACGGACCATCCCGCACCCCAGGATGTGGTCCAGGGCATCAAAATAGGGGCTGGTGTCTGTCCCTGGTTGGGAGCTGCCCCCTGTGGCCGTGGCATAGGCCTGCTGCAGCTCCTTAATTTTCATGCGCAACTGCTCCTGGGTGCGCGTGTGGCCTTTGCTGGCCAGCCTGTCAGCCATCCGTCTGTAGACGGCAGCATTCCTCCATCTAGTGCAGAGATCATGGACGTTGGAGGCATCCCCCCAAACCTCAATTAGGTCCATGATCTCCGCACTGGACCAGGAAGGCACACGCCTTCTCCGGCCCCTGGCAGGCTCCTGGGAGCTGGGGGACTGGGCCCGGGGAGCAGTGGAGGACTGGCTGCCAGTGGCTTGCTGGCTCATGTTTTGGGGCCACTGGGTCAGGGGCAGTGACTGCTGGCTCTGTGCTGACAGGGCAGGAGCTGGCACAGGCACTGTGGCCAGAGTCTACCCTTTTAAGGGCTCCAGGGCTGGAGGAGAGGAGAGTAAGTTTTCCTGGTTGTGCCCAAAGTGGCCACCAGCGCACCGTGGGAAGGGCTGGAGGCCCCCTATTTTGAAATAAGCATCTACACAGTGCTTATTTCGAATTAGCTATTTCGAATTTGGTGTTATTCCTTGTAGAATGAGGTTTACCAAATTCAAAATAAGCGCTCAGCTATTTTGAATTAATTTCGAAATAGCGGTTTGGCTGTATAGACGCTAGTAGCCATTAATAATAATGGCTGTTATTTCGAAATAACTTTGCTGTGTAGACATACTCTCAGTTTCACTATTTAATTATTTGAATTTACTCTCCAAATTTAGTCATTTACAGTTCAATGGGTCTTGGAGTGCACTGTTATAGGCCCCAATTCAGCAAAGCATTTGCGCATATGCTTAAGTCCATCCGCATTCAGCAACACATTTAAGCCCATGAGGAACACCCACTGAAGTCAGGGGAACATGACATATTCACAAAGTTAAGCTCATGCTCAAGTGCCGTGTTGAATACTGGGGGGCTCCTGACTTGAGGCAACAGTGAGGTAGGAATGAAATAGACTGAAATTCCCATATGCCGCTATATTGCAAATTGCAGTTCCGGACCTAAAAAAAAAATGTCTGTTTAACTAACGTGAACATCCCAGGAATTCTCTTGTTTCATGCTGTAATTAGATCTTTGAAATTACATTTCCCCCTCAACCCCATCTTCATAGTAATTTCCATGTACAATTTATGTAGCTGAAATCAAAAGGCCTACTTTATATTTAATGCTCATTGAAGTTGGCATTTAAAACAAAAGAATTAAGACATCATACGTTGTTTTTCAATATGAGAAAGTAATTTACAAAAGGACAATTTTATTTTGACTAGAGTGTTTCTCCACATGACTTAATCCTTCCACATAGTTTCCTCGTTTTTCTTAGTTTAAGATAAGGCCTAGTCCTTTTATCTCCTGGGCAAGTTGCTCTTTTTCTTATGGGAGTATGTCTCATCTCTAACACATTGGGCCTTTCTAGAATAAATATACCCAGAGAAAAAAAATTGGCTGAAAAATACATTTTTTTTATCTGTGGCAAACCAAACAGTGTAGAATATTGTAATACAAGCTCTTATTTGCCCAAAGGTGGATTGCAATATGTGACCTAGTGAAGAACATTTTTTGTTCAGCAACTCAAAATACATTTTGAGTGCTACAAATGAATGCTTCTAAATTAAAGAAACATCTGCAAAGAGCTGAGAAACAGAAAAGAAAGTCCCTCTAGAAAGGTTTATTCAGAAGAGTAAGTTCTTAGTATTAAAAAAACCCTTCTTTTGTGAAAGTCGCATGAAGAATTTGAAGATATTTTGCTTTTGATCACAGAAAGAGAAGAAACTACACTAGAAGGACTGTGGGTAGCATTGCAAAACCTTGTAAAATTAATGAAGGGCAAGTTAGAACCATCTGTGTACTCTGTGAAGCCATATTTTTCCTACTCAGTTTAAATAAAACTTAATCATGGGTATACTTTATTTTATTCCATTTATGAATGGCTTGTGAAGGATTAACATGATTAGTACATGTTACAGGTATGAAAAGTTGTATATACTTATATTGGACCAATTTTATTTATTTATTTATTTTGTGGGTGATACAGGTTGGACCTCCCTGGTCTGGCACCCTTGTGACCTGACCAGTCCCATACAAGGGAATTTGCCAGACCAGGGAAGGTCAGGCCTCCATGCTCAGCTGGTTCAGGTCCCAGCCAGCCCATTATTTGGTCTTCTGACAGTGGCCAATGCCAGGTGCTCCAGAACCAAATCCTCCATTGTCGCCCATTATCAGCTTCTGGCAAATAGAAGTAAGGAACACACAATCCATGCCCATCCCGGCTCATGTCCAGATTAAATGTTTTATTTACTTTTTTAAAAAACTTTTTTCATTGAGCCAGCAAACTGAAAAATCAGCTATTTGTATATGTGTATAGTGAATTATCAGGACATCAACAGAAGGTATTATAAGTGTTTATAAAACAAGCTTTAAGTACACCAATGATTGATTAATCGTTTATGAAAAGATTACTAATCATCTATTAATCCTTTATATTGAGGCTCCATTAATGAACAGTTTCCAAAGTCTGACCTTGATCCTCATCCAGGTTACAAATAAGGTAAAGGCAAGCAAACAGACATACTCTCCATCCAGGTGTTCCATGGAACAAGAGTTTTTATAGAGAACTTTTAAAAAATTTATGAAACTCCAGTTTCTGCTTCAGGCTTGGCATCTGATCCCAGAAGCGGCAGTCTTTCTGTATGCAACAGATTCTTCGTAGATTCTTATTTTTGTGAGGACCTAGAATGTCTTGTGGGCTTTGCCACAGACTTCCTGCGTGTGCCACTCTGTTCCTGTGGGCTGATTGCTTGCTGTATCTGGAGATTCCGGTTTTAAAAGGTCTACCAGTGCCATCAATTGCATCTTATACTCTCTATGAAGCAATGCTGCTGTAAGGTTATTGTAGTATATTTTAACACTCCAGAATGAATAGGTGACAGAGGCATTGAGCGGCAAGACCAATACCGTTCAGTCCATCGATGGGCTTGTGAGTTGCGGAATGCTGCTGCAGGGATGTGAGTCATCCGAGAAGTATTTTTCTCTCTGTAGGTTGCTCTGCAGTAAGATCCGGGCTGACGAGATATTTATGTCCTTTGGCAGCTCCAGTGACTTCAATGGATTTTCAACGGCTTACAACAGAAGAGAATTTAGCCAACAGTTTTCACGTATACTGACATGAAAACATACAGCAACTCCCCGGTTTGGTCGCCCCCCTGAGATTGGGTTTACAACTCCACCCTGGAGACCTCCTCTTCGGTACATCCCGGTGAGACGGTGTGTGACCGGTTCCCATATAGCCTTTATTTGGAACCCTCTGCATCACTGACATCTGTTCCTGGGGATGGATTTTTTTTTCCTCTTGGCTACTGAAGATCACAGCCATCTGGTGTCTCTGGATTGACTCCAGATTAAATGAGCCAGCAGCATGAGGCGTCCATCACGCTGCACCTGTTCAACACTGCAGCCCAAATAGTCTAGGCGACTGAGATGCAGTATGAGCTGCAGGTCTTGAGTCCTTTCCTTTTATTCTAGGAATACCTACCTTTTTAGAATCCCGTCCTACAGCATGCACTCAGCTTCTCCCACCCCACTGTTACATAAGGCTTCTTGTGAGATAACTGGCTCTGCATGGAGGTGAGGAATAAAGAGGGAAAGCGGTCCTCCAAATCAAGTCCTGGGGAAGTGGCCTGCACCAATCCTATTTCAGGGGTGCTGTGGCCTAGTTTGCCACTGGTACATGCTAGGTTGGCCTGCCGGCTTCCCACAATTTAAGCCCTAAAGGTCTTACAGCCGTGAGAAATCACTGGTGTGTAAGTCTGCTCTGGACTTCCCCTTTCATACAGCCTGATGTACCGGTGAGAATTCTGCCAGTGGGAATTCACCAAAAGGGACATGCAGCTGCTTTGAGGCTTCTTGGTGCCAAAAGCCACAGTGTTGTGACAAATTCTTGCCCGAGTGGAAGTTTGCGTCCTCTTCCATCCTCTAGCCCAGGGGTGAGGAACCTTTTTAGGGCTGGGGGCTGCTGACCCACAGAAAAATCAGCCCGGGGCCACACACAAGTGAGAAACAAAAAAACCTTCCCACTGACGTGGCCCCGAACTGAGGGGAAAGACACTCCCCGCATCCCCCTTGCCCATCAGAGCCTACAGGGGCTCAGCCAAGTAGATTTTGTGGTCTCCAGCCCTCTGGTGGGGGAAGCAGTGGGGGCTGGAGCATCAGTGCAAGCTCCCCGATGCTGGGGGTGGTTCTGAGCCTTGGAGGCCAGATCCAGGCAAGCTGGGGCCATATGGCCTGAGGTTCCCCACCCTTGCTCTAGCCTCTCTCTGATAGGCACTCTCGAGGTGGCACAGCATCATGGTAGTTCTCCTGCCACTTCTGCAAAAATGGCACAGGTTGAATTATGCATCTTAAAAATGGGGAGTGACTGGAAAATGACTGGAGAATTGAGGAAGTCGGAGCTTTCAGAGAAAAGAACTCCCATGAGATAGGGCTGTTGTTGAAATCACTGGGTCTAATTGCCAGAGGAGAATGTAAGGTTGTGCAGGGGCTAAATAACTGAAGATTCCACAAGTGCAAGTAAACTTTGTTGTTGCAACTGTTTTATTAAATTAGATCACGCCAGTGCCCAGGGCCAGTAAGGCTACATTACACTGCGGGTGTTTTGCGGAAGAGGAAATGCAAAAGGAGTGCTCATTTGTATATCTCACGCTATCATTTGCATATCCTCTTCTGATCCTTTTTGCAGAAGAGGCTTTTGGGATATAAAGCCCTGTGTAGACTTTAAAGCCCTGTGTAGCCCTGTGTCGGGAAAAAAAACCCTTTTGTGCAAGATCCCGTATTCCTCCAAAAATGAGGTTTACAGGCTGTTGCACAAAAGGGTTTTTTTCTGACAAATGGCCCCTGTCTACTCAGGGCTTTTTGTCGCAAAAACCTCTTCTGCAAAAAGGATCAGAAGAAGATATGCAAATGAGTGCAAGATATGCAAATGAGCACTCCATTTGCATTTCCTCTTCTGCAAAAAACCCACACCGTAGACGTAGCCTCAGAGTTGTTCTGGGCTCTGGATTCTGTGCAAACACAAGGGGAGAGACCATTCCTGCTTTGGCAATGTCCCACAGTTTCCGACACACCAATGGAATACCCTTTATAAATCAATGGAGAAAATGGGTCTTTCACAGCCGCTTTGGGTACAAAATGGTAAGTTTGCTTGCCCTTGGTGCCGTGGTTTTTAAATTTCACTCCTCTTTTTTATGCCATGTGCCATTCCACCAAAGTCTACAGCAGGCTGCATCTCTGGCTAAAAAGCAGTCCTTTGAAGATAAGACTAGATGCATTCCATGAATTGCTGGATAGTCCTAGGTACTACTAAAGTTATCACTTTTATCTTCATTGGCCCAATGCTTAAAATCATATCCCAGATGGGAATATCGCCAAACTACCATCCAAAATGTAACAACCCTGCCTTTCTCCACTTGTTATTCAATAAGGGCCTGATTTAAAGAGGTGCTGCACAAATTCGCCTAGATTTTAGCTAGTGTACGTTCAAGTTTTCCTTTTAGTTTATGTAAAGCTTTAGTATTATCTGATATTTAAAAAAAAATTAAAAAGATATATGGGCTGACTCCCTACTCCATCGTGCACCACCAAGAGCCATTTATACAAGTGTAGTGTGAGTGCAAATTGGGTGTGATATGCTCCCATGTTAGCACCTTGCACTGATATAAATGACTGTACACAGCTCAGGGAAACAGTGAATTGGTTCATAGGGATTTCTTTGTCTGTGAGAGAGACATAAAAACAGAACAGGGTTTCGGGTGGTTTGTTTGTTTTGTGTGGGTATGTTTCCAGGAGGGGTGAAGAAAAGGCTGAATATTGCTCTCAGACTGCAAACAAAAGATTACCCAGAATGCTACTTGCTGTCTAAAAAATTACAAAACGTCTAGTTGAAGCTTTAAGCTCATGCCATTGTTTTGGCTCTTGACAGAAATCTCTTTGAGTAAGTGCACATTCTTAAAACTCATCTGTTTTCCTATATGTTTAATTTGTCAAGTTCCTAGTTGTGATAGCCTCCTTTCTTCCTCCCCTTCTCCCCCCCTCCAGCCACCCCCACACCTTGATAACTGTCAGAAGAGTCTGGAAGATTTGTATTACTACTAGCCTGCAGTAGCCTCTAGTGGCCTGAGGCAACTGGTTGTACACAAAATATGTATCCTTCTGACACCCATGAATTTATTTCTTTAGCATGCCATGAGCTAAATATATCTATCTCTGGTGTATTTTAGAGGCTGTGTGGTCTTGGGTGGTAGAGTGCAACACAAAAGGAAGCTTAGTATAGATGTTTGTTTTCCCAAGGTAAGAAGTCTGGCATTTGAATGCTTTTTTACTTTTCCTTACCACATCAGTGGGAGTGCTCGCACTTCGCAAGTGTTCAGGAAAAGGCTGAGAGATGGGTGGGTGCAGTAGTGTTGCACTAGATGAGATCTGGACTCACTGTTAAGTTGGTCAGCTATTGTCTACTCAGGTCCTCTATGGTTCTGGAGCCTTGAAATAAATACTTACTGAAATAAATACGATGCAATCACAGTTTTATACATTTTTAATTAAAACAAATCAGCAAAAATAAAATCAAGAAACCATATCACCAAAGCCAAGCTCTGTTAACAACTAATCAGGGCTTGTCTGCATTGTCTCACAGTGCTATTTGGGGACTATGTGAATGTGAACTAGGAGCCTTTGAGTTTGCCCCAGCAAACAGGGGAGTTGCAGTACAGGCCTTTGGTGTGCTCCCCAATCCCTCCCGCTCCACATAATCTGAATTGCAGGGCAGAGCAGACACACTTTATGTCTAAACCAATACCACTACCAAGTACTGATTTTTAAAAAAGGTCAAATCAACAAGTTACTCTCCGTATTAAATTGGGATTGAATAATCAGGTGAATAAAACAAATAATCAATTCTTATCAATTCCAAGCAGGAATCTAAGGATGTTACTGTCCATCTGTGTTACAAACCCTAGCTTGGAGCTGGTTGAATATTTTTATATTTAATTCAAATTATCTAATGTCCGAACCACAGACTCAGTGCCAATTATAAAGCTTCCTCCTTAAATTTCAGGTCTATTGTGGTGGTTACTAGCCCTTTCCTTTACACCCATTGAAACACAAGCGTTCACAGGACATTTTGTTAAGTGGAAGTTCCATGACTAATTTAGCGGTTTAGAGCTGGCAGCTCTAAGTGTTGTAGGATATTTTAAACACAGAATACCAAACATAGTTCCCCAGGTATCTTTGAAACTAAGTTCTAGTGCTCTTCAAAATTTTGCATCTCGTACCCTTTCTGTGTAGAGCCTATAAGTGCTCCTGTTTCTGCGTGCGCACACAATCACACTTTCACACCCTAAAAATCAAAGAATTAAAATGCTAGGGTGTCTGCCAGCCAATCAAAAGAAAAGACTAAAATAGAAAAAGGGAAAATAAGATAACAGGTTCATGGGAACTCTTCAGCTCCCAGTCTTCCATATCCCAACAAAAATACAAAACACTAGCCCATTTCTGAGGAAGCTGACATGGCCTTGTCTGAGTGAAAAGGTCTTGCGAAGACGTGGTCACCAGTTTATAGAAAGCCCAGTCTAAAATCCAACAGAAATAACTACCTGAAAAGACCTGATAACAGCCAACTGCTCAACGTTCATCCATCAACGAAATTAAAAATAATCTTCCACATCCAATGACCGATATCATTCTTCTTGCAAATGAGACTGTTTAGTAATCTGCATGCTTAGGAACTAGCCCGTAAGTTAAAGAGCTTAGCATTCAAAGTTTTTTCCTCTTGATGGAAAAAAGTTACTTTAAAACCTTTTAGGATGAAACCTTTTGAATAAATAAATAATACAAAATTGGTATTCCTATTTATGATATTTCTCTTGCAGCTGTGAATTTCCAAGTGTCATTCTATATGTTTGGACAGAAACATATGAAGATGTCGGGGAATAAGCAAGAGTCACTTCACTGTGTGTCTCAAGTGAGACAAAGGAGTAAATGGGATTTAACAATCTGACAAAAGACCATGAAACCTAAGGACTTGTTTACAGAGGGAAATTGACTGGCATAGCTATGGCAGAATACGATACTCCATAACAGCTATTCTGGAAAAGATCCCCATGTGGACATTCTCTTCTAAAATAATGTCTTCACTAAATGGAAGACTGGTGCTGCTGTGATTGATCTTCCTGAGTTCAATTTAGAAGGTCTACTTAAGACTCACTAAATCAAACTCAGAGGGTGCCCTCGTTGGCACAGGTACTCCTGCTTCTGTGAGTAATAAGAGATGTCGACGGGAGAGTTTGCTCCCATCATTCTCCCTCTGTGGAGATGGCAAGGAAACTTGAAACAAGGTATTTCAACTCCAGCTAGGTTATTAACAGAGTTGGAGTTGCATATCTTGATTCGACCTTCCCTTTTATTCCACAACAGTGCATCTACACATGGAGCTATTCCAGAATAACGTTGCCGGTCCATTTTCCCCTTGCAGACAAGCCCTAAGGGTATCAGAGCTGTCTTATTAGAGAAAAGTATATATTTAGTAGTGTTGCCTCCCTCTTAGAAGTGTTAAAAGCAGCGTCTCTACTGTGTATAGTACAACACAGGAGCTTCTTTTTTGTTCTCCTTAAAATCTGAAAAGTGACTTTGATTCCTTTCCTATTCTGCTGCAACTTAGGGGTATGTTTACACTGCATGGCTATTTCGGGATACTGCAGGTATCCCGAAATAACTACCCCACGTCTATACAAGACACCCGTCATTTCAAAATATTTTTTTAAAACAGGCACGCTGTTTTGCCATCCCAGTAAACCTAATTGCAAGAGGGATAAGGGATAGCTAGAAATAGTGTGTTATTTCGAAATTTGGCACTGTGTAGATGCACCAAATTTCAAAATAAGCTATTTCAAAATAGTTTCAAAATAAGACATGCAAATTGCATCTCTTATTTTGAGTTTAGGGTGCTGTGTAGACACACCCTACGTGCTCAGTTTAATTGTTTATGAGAGAGGATTCAAATGTAGCCGGATAGCTAAAGATCACAGAGACAAGTTTAGCCATTTAGCATTATATGTAAGACTGTTAATGCAACTCCACACTTCAGCAGAACTGGAGTTCCCCATTACAAATACTCCTTCAGACTTGGTTAAACTTAACCCAAAGTGCACATAATTTAGATATCAGACTTTCAGGCTGTCTCTAAACTACATGGCTCCATTGATGGAGCCATGTAGATGAGGGTTGTAGGCAAAGGGAAATGAAGCCGCGATTTAAATAATCGCAGCTTCATTTAAATTTACAAGGCTGCCGCGCTGAGCCGACAAACAGCTGATCAAACGGCTCCCGTGCCGACCTGAAAGCCCTTTATCGACATCCCCGTTATGCCTCGTAGGATGAGGTTTACCGGGGATGTTGATAAAAGACTTTCATTTCAACAGGGGAGCGTCCAGACTAGTGTGCTGAGCTAACAAACAGCTGATCAGCTGTTTGTCGGCTCAGCACGCTAGTCTGGACGCTCCCGCGCCGACCTGAAAGCCCTTTATCGACATCCCTGTTATGTCTTGTAGGGTGAGGTTTACCGGGGATGTCGATAAAAGGCTTTCATTTTGACAGGGGAGCGTCCAGACTAGCACGCTGAGCCAACAAACAGCTGATCAGCTGTTTGTCGGCTCAGCGCAGCAGCCATGTAAATTTAAATGAAGCTGCGATTATTTAAATCGCGGCTTCATTTCCCTTTGCCAAAAAAAAAATCTACATGGCTCCATCGACGGAGCCATGTAGTTTAGACATACTCTCAGGCTCTGCTGTTGCTCATTAATATTACATGAAGGGAAATGCAAACCCGTCTGGACAATATAAAACATGCACTCCATGGGGAAACTTTAGCCAGTACCTGAGCCAAACCCAAATCAAAGCTTTTTTTCTCCTTTTTGCATTTCCAGGATCTGCTTAGAAGCAGAATTGGATGTGCCAAAACAGATGCCCTCCTAGCAGTATGGAGCACAAATAAGTTGGAGAGCCGTTTCTGCTTCTGAGGGGTGTTAAAGGCAAGGTCCTTGGATCATCCTGGGATCAGGAACTTGAATACTGCAGCAAATCATCTGCAGAGTAGAAGCTGGTAGGTTTATTATTGCTGGATACTGAGACTGCTTGATATGGGGAGGGGGTGATCATGGTTAAAGAATTGGGGAAGATGCAATTTTCCTAAATCTTGTGAGTTTTATCCTGAGCTTTTGCAATATTAACTTCACAACATCAGTTTAGTATCAGAGGGGTAGCCGTGTTAGTCTGAATCTGCAAAAGTGACGAAGAGTCCTGTGGCACCTTATAGACTAACTGAAGTGTAGGAGCATAAGCTTTCGTGGGCAAAGACCCACTTCGTCAGATGCATGTAGTGGAAATTTCCAGAGGCAGGAATAAATATGCAGGCCAGGATCAGGCTGGAGATGACCAGGTGGATCCAATCAAGGAGGATGAGGCCCACTTCTAGCAGCTGATCTGGAGGTGTGAATTCCAAGAGAATAGAAGCTGCTTTTGTAGTTAGCAAGCCATTCACAGTCTTTGTTTAATCCAGAGTTGATTGTGTCAAACTTAAAGATGAACTGTAGCTCAGCAGTTTCTCCTACACTTCAGTTAGTCTACAACATCAGTTTGTAGCTCCCGTTGTAACAGAGAACAAACTGGATCAATGTGATCCCCGAATCATTAACCAGAAGGGAAATAAAAAGATTTCTCAATGGATCATTTTTTAAATAGGTTTTTTTTCCCAACCAGTCTTAGCCTCAATTTCCTGTGAGTACAATGGAAATAATGCCTTTCCTCCCACTCTGTCTGGCTTGTCTGCTTACTTGCAATACATAACAAATTGGTAATGGTAATGTGTTACTTCCATAGACAGCAGGTTTCATCCAAGGATGTCCAACTATTGACAAGAATTCAGCTTCACAAAACCTTGTGGGGTAGGCGAATGTATGGCCAGAAGGAACCATTATGATCATCTTGCTTGGTCTCCTATACAATATCGGGCAGGGAATCTCCCCCCTCCCCACCCCCCACTGTCTGGTGACTTCTGCATCAGGCTCATAACTTCTGGTGTTAGATGTTATTTCATTGTGTAGTTGGGTATGTTGAGGCAAAAGAAAGTTAAGTGGTACGCACAAGGTTACACAGCAAGTCGGTAACAGAGCCGACAGCTTCATTTATAGTTTATGAAAGGTTAATAAATGTGTAGTAGATGTTTTAATAAATGGTTAATGCATTTTTACTGAGCTCAGCAGGTCTAAAGGTTGCTTCCAGCCATCTATAATACTTTCTATTGATGTGCACACATCCATCTACAAGTGCCTGTGACTGTAACATGAGTCTCATGTCTATAACATGCTTTATGCATCTATGAACCATTTATTAACCCTCTACAATGGTTTTTGTGAATAAACGCAGTTATCAAAGTGAAAGAACAATCATTGCAAGATTAACAGAGCAACCATGATATGAGAGACAGCTATGCCTGATTCCTAATTCCTAGCATGTTGGGACAGAAGAGTGCATTTCATCCATGTACACAGCAGATGAGTGTTGAAATGGAAACACAATGTAAAGTGCAACGAAGGCTCTGTCTACACTGCAAGCAAAAGATGTGTGTCCCCTGCTCATGTACTCAGGTAGCTCAAGGAAAGCTAGTGCAAGCCTAAATGGTAGCATAGGCCCAGTAGCACAGGCTTAGCTATGCCAAGTAGGAAACAAGTGTATACTGCACACCACCACAGCCCAGCTTGTCATAGCTACGTTACTATCTAGACTCGTGCGAGGTCTCGTTGCCCTCCCATGGGCATGTGCACAAGACCAGGAAAACCACAAGGCTAGCGTGCAGTGTAGGCATAGCCCAAGTTAACTTCCAGTCTCCTGATTTAAGCACCAGACCAGCAGAGATTTATGTAAAGAAAATTGAGTCATGTGTTGACAGTGTGCCTTTAAGACCAACATGTCATTCTAGATATACGGCTCTAACTTGGCCTGTCTGTGATTATGTGTGTTAACATCATTACTTGTGTATAGCCTGTCTTTTCCCTTTCCAGGTTATATGGGAAGTGATTCTTCAACAAATAATGGACACCATTCACAGCAGGTGGTTTCATGTTTTTATTACAAGCCCTGGGATACGTCTATAAAATGTTAAGAGCAGTTGTTAACCACCGACTCCACCATTTGTTGTTCAAAGCAACTGAAATACAGTATACTAATATGAACTGGTCAGCATATTGTACTCTCTTACATCTGTGGTCTGTGAATGGCAGTTCTTCTCACCACCAGGATGGATAGGTAGGTAGGTAGGTTGATAGATAGATTATTCTGAGTTAGCTAGCTGCTATCTAGCCGTTTCTACAGGGAAGAGTAAAGGCATTTTCCTCTTTGCACTGTTTGCAGCCTTATCAGTAAAATCCTACTCAGAGAACTTTGGAAGTCCACAACAGCCAAACAGTTTAATTTAAAATGTAGGTGTGTGATGGGCAAATTCCCACACCAATGGGAAATTCCCACACCAAGGTGGTCTATATCACGTTTAATCCCTGAAGAGAATCTTAGAGATGAATTATGAATCTAGAATGCGCAAAAAACTCTTTAATATAGAGCTATACACCATTGCCTTGAACCACTTGCTAATGGTGATTAGCTCTAATGAAAGAGTTGAATAGTTATTTGGCTCAGTTTTGAATAAGCACACAAAACCAGCTGACCAGCTAGGATTTCCAAAGCTAGCCCCCAAATCTCATTGCTCTTTGTTTATCGAATGGATTTGCATTACCATAGTTCCCAGTGGTCCCAACCAACACTGGGTGGGCAAGTCACTGTACAAATATGTAGGAAGGGGTGCATCGTTGGGCTGAAGAACTTCTAAGGGAATCTAAGGGCCACACTGTGAACCTTGTACTTCTGTTGAGGTTACTGTGGTGGCAGCAGCAGCTGGAGCCTTGGCCCTTTAAATCATTGTTGGAGCACCAAGGAGCATGCCAAAGGCTGCCTCGGGGAGCCACAGCACAGTCATTTCCACCCCGCCCCATCCACCCAAAGCCCCAGGCTTCCCCCCCACACCTTGCCCAGGGCCCCACTGTGTACATGTGTGCAATGTACTCTCCTGTCCCAACATGCTAGGCATTATGAATCAGGCATATTTGTCTTACATAGCGCAGTTGCTCTGATAATCTTATAATGATTGTTCTTTCACTTTGATAACTGCTTTGACTCACAAAAAGTGTTGTGCTGATCTTAAGGTCTCTGTTCTAATTGCCACACTGGGGTTATGCAAATTGCTAATGATGTATTATTTAGATTTATCATACAAAGACGGGTGGTACTTTGGATTTGTACCAGTGTACAGAGAGGAAGTTGGTCCCCTAGGGTTCCAAATAGAGCAGGATGAATATCAAAACATTTGCCCTGTATATTAGTTTGAATGTGTAAATGCACTCACTTTTAATATGCATGTGCCTTTTTTGTGCTCTCTTTCGGAACATATTCTACTGAATGAATTCACCAGTGGGAATGTTAACAGACACAGTGCATTTTAAGCAAATATTGCAAAATATTTATGGATAATGGACTGCAAATTCATAAAATACAAGTAGTCATGCCTGATTCTTTGAGTTGCATTCACCCAGGCAAGGGGTGGGAAACATAATCTGTTGTGTTCAGTCCAAAGTCACTAACAGCTAGAGTTTTTATTACTAGAAATGACCTGCACATGCATAATCCATAGAATAAGAGCTACAGTTTTTACAGAGAATAACGCTGAGTTACAAATGTGAGAAACTTGTGAACCATTGGTAAATAGTTGCAAACAGGATATAAATACATTATTGACTAAAATTATCCCCCAGATTATTTTTCTAGTTTATCTTAGTATGTCCACAGTTCACCTAATCATAGCACTATTTCAGAACTTATTTTGTGCTTCTCAACTCTAGCTTAAGTTGAAGGACTCAAGAAACCACTAAGTCAATGTCTTTTTAGTACAAGAGACTGTTATTTTTTTAACCTGTAGATGTTCATAACTCATTGGTAGGAAAATTACTGCATTTCCATTTACTGGGAATTGTAATGATGCGATTGTATTTTAAGAATTTTTCTCCATGATTTGGCATAATTTGTTAAAGACTGATTGTTTAAAGTCATACAAAAGTTTTGAACTAAAGCTGCTTATTTGGATGGGAAGGTGATTCACGGTAGAGTGATATAAATTCTCTTCCCACCTCTGCTTACCAAAATACACACATCAAAAATGTACAGATTCATTACATAGTTTAATTCTATTTAGTATTTAGGTGTCTCAGTAAATAAATTATTGAATGCCAGAAGCTGAAAATTCTCCATAACAAAAGGGATGCCCTAGGAAGCTATTTAAATCAGACATAAAAGCCACAATTGTATTTCAGAAATCAAAAAGCCTGTTTCACAGCTGCACAAGATATAGGGGAAGAATTACCTCTCTCCACCTGATTGACGGAAAGCCCCTCAATCACTGAAAATTTCAGTGGTACCTGTAGGAAAAACAGATTCATACTAATCTCACAGATACTAGGGCCACTATGACCAAAATGTCTCCTCTGCATTTCATGTATGTGAAATGAGTTAATGGACTCATGTGAGTTCCTGAAAGTCAGGAATCCACGTTATAAAAGGTCGTGATCATAACCGCCAGCCGCTGACTGATTTTAATAGCTGTCTCAGGAGCAGGACTGAGGACTGAATGGATGTGATGAGTGAATTGCTATCTCATCCTTTTGCATGGTCTCTTCCCATCCAGCTAGAAGCACATGGAAAGCCTGCAGTGCTGCTGTTCAGACTGCCAGGTTTCAGAGGGGTAGCCGTGTTAGTCTGCTTCAGTGAAAACAGCAAGGTGTCTGGTGGCACCTTAAAAATGAAGACGTATCTGGAATCTCTTCCTTTCTTTCTCCTCAAGCAACTGAAGAAGCGAGTTGTATCTCACGAGAGTTTGTGCCTGAATATATTTTTTTACGCTTTACGGTGCCACTGGACACTTGTTTTTGCTCAGATTGTGTGTGCAAGAGACTATGGAGTTTGCACCAATTCTCAGACAACAAACGAAGCATTGCTTATGGAGGGGTTAGGATCAGACCTGTAGAGAGGACTTATGTTCACGGGGTTGTCAATATGCCACTGGGCATAACTAATACATTTCTTTTTAACAAAGAAAATGAGTGGCCATGTCCAAACATGGATTTCCCTGTTGCTTCTCAAACTGAGGCAAAGCAATTGATGTTACCAGTTTTAAGAACGCAGTTGACAGAGACTTTCCCCCATTCTGCTAGTGGTACTGTAGGTAATTGCCACCTGTTATCTTTACAGTCTACTTTTTCTACAGACATGTCAAGGTCAATGTGAATAGCAGCATACCATGACTAGTGCTTTATGGCTTCATTGTTGTTGTTATATTGCTATAATACCATCATTACCATCTAAGTTTAAAATTACTGACTACATTGAGCAAAATACACCTTTCCTGATGTTAATGCCAAGGCGGGAACTTGACAATATCCTATAAACTTAGCTATAATTTTCTCTCTAATAAGTTACAGCTGTTACCAGAGCAGTGACTCAGTAGCTTTAAAGATGTTTCTAAAGTCAAGGTTTCTGATTGCAGACTGAAGGATTCTCCTTTTTTCAGTCACGGAAGTTAGATGCTTTTAAATGAATGCATTCTCTGAACAATGTGTCTGGTTCTGAGACGTACTGAGCTCCTGGTATTCTCTTGGCTGAGTTGCAGATGTTCAGAAAAGGGAAAAACTCAGACAGCTGAAGTGAAACTTGAGTGGCAAGTTGGTTTTGTGCTGTTTTCTCCATTGGAACGAATTTCATCCTAAGTGCTCAGTACTCATTGAAATAGAATGCCAATAGTATTGGGAGAGATAATAGATTATAATAAGCTGCAATGGAAGGTTCATTGTGGAACTGCTGGTACATATAGTCTGGCTTTCCGAAGGGCATGCTGATATATCTGTGATAAGAGATGAAGTGCTGCCACGCTGCAGAACATAATTTTGGAGATCAAGTGGTTGCCACCCTAGGAATATATCCTGTTATGACTATGCATTCATTTTTGCACATGCCTGTTCACACACGCTCATACGCTCTGCCCGTTTGGGGTGGTGGAATAGTGTTCCTTAATATAAAATGATATAAAAATCATTATTAATACAAATGTTTTAAATAAAATATTCACTCCAACACGTTTTGATAAGCAAAGATCAGGTATAGTTATGTCAACACTGCCCCACCTCAGGCAATGGGCATCGTCAGCCACTAACTACCAAGAAATCTGACCAGGTCTTGGCTTAGAGACTGCCAGGTGGTGTCTAGCTGGCAGAAAGGATAATGCACCAGCTCTTTCTCTCTTTCATGAGTGGCCCTTGAACTGGTTCTCCAGCATCTTTGGTGTTACTAAACTTTGCCAGTTGCTGTCTAGCACAGAGAGTACTCTTATTAAGTTTGCAGATGATACCAAGCTGGGAGGAGCTGCAACTGCTTTGGAGGATAGGGTCAAAATTCAAAATGATCTGGACAAATTGGAGAAATGATCTGAGATAAATAGGATGAAGTTCAGTAAGGACAAATGCAAAGTGCTCCACTTAGGAAGGAACAATCCATTTCACACATACAGAATGGGAAGCGACTGTCTAGAAAGGAGTACTGCAGAAAGGGATCTGGGGTTACAGTGGACCACAAGCTAAATATGAGTCAACAGTGTGACACTGTTGCAAAAAAGGCAAACCTGATTCTGGGATGAATTAACAAGTGTGTTGTGAGCAAGACACAAGAAGTCATTCTTCCATGCTACTCTGTGGTGATTAGGCCTCAACTGACATATTGTGTCCAGTTCTGGGCACCACATTTCAAGAAAGATGTGGAGAAATTGGAGAAGGTCCAGAGAAGAGTAAGAAGAATGATTAAAGGTCTAGAGAACATGACCTATGAAAGACTGAAAGAATTGGGCTTGTTTAGTTTGGAAAGGAGAAGACTGAGAGGGGACATGATAGCAATTTTCAAGTATTTAAAAGGGAGAACACTTTTGTGGAACACTTTCAGAAACACTGGTCTAGACAGTGCTTGGTCCTTCCGTGAGGGCAGGGGACTGAATTCAATGACCTCTCAAGTTCCCTTCCAGTTCTAGTATTCTATGCATCTATGATTCTATGACTTTTAAATGAAATGTAAAACTGAAGCCTTAACTACAGTTGTCTCTCAAAATCCTATGGCACTTGACACAGGTATTACAGGCATTCCACTCAGAGTCCTGACCAAATACTGACTGTATTCTGCCTACTTACATCCCTCCTGCCATGTCTGTTGGGCATAGTTATGGGCCTGTGGGTTGAAGGCAAGGCAGAAACTAGAAGAAATGTAAGACTCCAGGTGAGACGTCATTTTTACTCAAAAGGATTTCTGGTCAAAGACAGTAAATATCCTCAAAGAGTGCATGCACCCAAGAACCAAAATGAGCCCACCCATTACAGCTATTAAAAGCATTAATATTCTACCTTGGCACCTGAGGGGAAAATCACTCCAAGATCAGACAGAGTCAAGGAGTCAAGCCCTGCTTCCGGTCTCTGAGAAGAGCAGAAGTGCTCAGCATTGCAGAAGTAAATGCAGCACAATGTGGCTCACGTATGGTTCACCGTGGCTTTTTTGCAAGCCACCGGAGGGCAGCAGAGCCAGGTACAGGACTGTGACATTTGTCCTACTCTACAGTTGGGAGTAGCAGAAGGCTGGGGGACTCCATTAGGCGTGGGAAGGATGCGGCATGGAGAGGTAGCACGATTATGGTATGCGGGGCTGATGTTGCATTGCATTGTCATCACACATCGTATTCAGCCACTCCATCTTGTGAGGACTTGGAGTTGAGAATAGCTTGGGGGGGGTTTCTAAAAACTCCATCCGATACATTGATACTGCATTCTCCTCCCCTCTGCCATGTATCCAACCTGACTGCTGGATGAGGAGATTTCTCCTCTTTCACCCTCCTGGCAGCTGGAAGGGGCAAGTAGGAGTCCTAGGGTCTGTTTATAAGGGGGGATATTTTCTAACATGTAGATTCAGCTACACAAATGATAACACTGGTTAGTGCCATAATCAGGACTGCATTTCAGGAGATTTAAAATGAGCTGACCTTTTGTATTCAATGGGTTTCGAGAACACCTGAAATCAGTTCAGTAACGAGGAACCAGAATCCTAATACCATTTACACTGAATATACACTATAACCATAACTGATCTGAAACCAATTGGACCAGTGAACAATTTAATTATAGTGGCTAATGGGGAAGGTGGAGTGGAAGTATCACTGACAGTGATGCTGGTGCACGGAAGAAATCTCATTTCTTCTTGTGTGTGGAAAAGCCAGGCATTTGCCTTGCTGCACAGAGCTGTTGTTAGCTGCAAGATCTGTGCTTCCCCCAGAGGGAATTTTGCTTTTGTGTACAACAAGAACAGCAGCGTTCCCACGTGAACAATTCCCCTTGGGTTTTGTTCCAACAAATACCTTGGAGCCAGGTGGCTAGCATGCTCTGCCCTGTGGAGGAGGGGGAAGGTGTAGCTGACAAAAGTTAAGGCTCTGGTAGGATTCTGGGGCTGAGTACATCCCAAGATGCCTGGCCATGGCCACCACCTCACTGCCTCTGGAGCCTGACTCCTCTCTCAGGTGCAGCGGTACAGCTCACACACTGGGAACTGATGATGGAAGGGAAATGATTCGCTGGCCAGTGTGACTGACAGTGGGTGGGGCAGGGAGAGGATAAGTGAGCCAATAGGGTAATGAGGTAGGTCTGCTGGGAGCTAGCTATGACTATATAGCCCTTTGGACCACGATGGAATGAGAGATGTGAACGGGCTTTTCAAGAGATCATTACTAGCTGCCTAACTCATGCTTCAGTCTTAGTTTTTGCTGACCCGAGCAAGCCATTTATCCCACATACAGATGCCAATTTGGAGGGCTTGGGAGCGATTTTATACCAAGAAGCGGAAGGCAAACGTAAACCAGTGGCCTTTGCCACCAGAGGGTTGTCTGACAGTGTAACTCATTACCCCATCCACGAGCTAGAGTTCTTGGTCTTGAAATGGGCCATCGCTGAGAAATTGTGTGATTACTTGTATGGTGCTAAGTTTCAAGTATGACAGACAACAATCCACTGACTTATGTGTTGACAAGTGTTAAGCTGGATGCTAGTGGCCACCTTGGCTAGATAAGAGTTCAGTATACAGTACCGATCAGAGAGAAGCAATATAGATGGAGGTGCATTGTCTCATCGTCCACAGCCATCAGAAATTGTTGAGATTCCTCTGGACGGAGTGAGAGATATTTGCTATGGAAGTTATCAAGTGTCTGAGGCCCATAAGAGTCTACGTGGCTGTGTTGCAGAAATTCTGGGCCTGACATCTGAGAGTGTGCCTTCTGCCTCGGTGAATTACATTGTGTTGGACCAATCTCCATTGCCCAGGCTCAGTGCAGCTGACTGGCAGAAAGCCCAGCTGCAAGATGCTGACATTTGTGACACACTACTTGCAAAAAGACAGGGGAAAACCCTAGTGCAGCTGCCCCATCCACTCCTGAGGGTAAACTACTATTGAGGGAATGGTGCAAACTGGAACCAATACAGAGGGTGCTGGGCCGGATCACCGTAGATCCTTTGCAAAAATAATGAACACAACTAGTGCGACCAAAAGAGTTCAGAGCCTGGCCTTGAGAGCCCTACATGATGATTTTGGGCATTTGGGAATGAAGAGAACCCTTGAACTTATCCGTAGTAGCTTCTACTGGCCCCGGATGGCCGAAGACGTACAGAAAAAATGTGAGACATGCGCCCGATGTGTTTAAAGGAAAATTCTGCCTACTAGAGCAGCCTATCTGGAGAATATCACCAGCAGCACCTTTGGATTTCTTGTCTTTAGAAGAGGTCAGGAAGAATATGGGGAACATTTTAGTAGTAACTGACCATTATACCCTATGGCTACGTCTACACTGGCATGATTTTCCAAAAATGCTTTTAACAGAAAAGTTTTCCGTTAAAAGCATTTTTCGGAAAAGCACGTCTAGATTGGCAGGATGCTTTTCTGCACAAGCACTTTTTGCGGAAAAGCGTCCGTGGCCAATCTAGATGCGGTTTTCCACAAAAAAGCCCCGATCGCCATTTTCACGATTGGGGCTTTTTTGTGGAAAACACTACTGTGCTGTCTACACTGGCCTTTTTGCGCAAAAGTCTTTCAGAAAAAGTCCCCGAACGGGAGCAGCATAGTATTTCCGGAAAAGCACTGATGATCTTACATGAGATCGTCAGTGCTTTTCCGGAAATTCAAGCGGCCAGTGTAGTCAGCTGGCAAGTTTTTCCGCAAAAGCAGATGATTTTGCAGAAAAACTTGCCAGTCTAGACACAGCCAATATGTGCAGGCATATCCCACACAGAGGGCCACCACCGTGGCTTGAGTTTTGTGGTAGAGATATTTTTTGGTATATGGTCTCCCAACTCAGATACACTCTGACCAGGGATGGGACTTTGAGAATAACCTCTTGAAGGAGGTGCTATGGTTGTCTAAAATTAAGAAGTTCAGAACAACACCTTACCACTCCCAAGGTGACCCTCAGCCCGAGCGATTCAATCGGACTCTATTAGATATCCTGGGGATTTTATGCCCAGACCAGAAGGCATGCTGGAAACAGCATTTGGCATTTTTGGTGCATGCCTACAATGCGACAAGGAATGATGCTATAGGAGTCACCCCATATTTCATGATGTTTGGATGAGAGCCAATACTACCTATAGACCTATGCTTTGGCATAACAAGGAATGGTGTGAGCTATGAGACACACCTACAGAATGCCTATTGCTTGGATACAGCTGCTGCCTGGAAAAACATGGCTCCTCACAAACACTGATATGATGCAAGAGTGCATCTGCAGAAGCTCCAACCAGGGGACAGAGTTCTGCTATGAAATTTGAGTGTTGCTGGCAAGCACAAGATTGCAGATAGATGGAAGGCAATGCCATACCTGATGGTGGAAAAACATAGAGATCTGCTGGTCTACAAGATTACACCTGAGATGAGGTCAGGGCAAGGGTCTACCTCTGGGAGAGTTGGTAAGTGCTCCTTACAAAATGGATCATGACATGGGACCTTGGCGAAAATGGAGTGTGCAGCCAAATCTACCATATATGGTGGGCCCTGTGAGGTTAATTTGCCCTTACCCAGCACCTTTGAGAGTGAATCTAAAGAGGAAGATGCTCCCATGGAATATCCTAGAATGCAGACCAGATTCCAAACTCCATTAGCTAGATACGGGAAGAGCTCCTCTTCTTTGGCTCTGAATCCTATCGCTGAAGTATTTAGGCCTGTGGAAGGAAACCCACCATCCACAACAAGACCAACCTGGGATGATGAACTTGTCCCACCTACATCCCCAGACCTCCTGGAAGATGAACGGACCTGTGAAGACACACCTACGTTGGTGGGCAGAGGGAATGTTCCAGGGGAAGGTGTCCCTTGTGCCCTGGATATCCCAGCAAGTGGTACAAGGACTGTGTCTGAAGAGAAGATGTGTTCTATCCACAGAAGAATCCCCCACAGCTCCTGCTGTGCCTACTCAATAGGCACGACAGGGTTATAAAACCAGTAAACAGGCTAACTTACAATGCACCAGGAGTGGTTAGTGAGGATGTGATACATTTAGCTCACAGACTTCTGGAATCCATAATGGGATTTCTCAGCCCCTTTGAGGAGAACTCGTGTGGCTGGTATAATCAGGAATATGATTTGCTGGGACGGAAAATTCTTGGCTGGGGGGAGGATGTAAGCAGGGTCTAAATGGATGCTTCCAGTGCAACCAGCTGGAAGGGGAAAGGAATCCTAGGTGTGGTTATGCTCACCCTGTTGTTTAGCCCTGTAAGATATTCAACCTGTTGTTATATAAATACAGTTCATGCTGGAATGGGAAAGAAATCCTGGGTGTGCATATGTAAATCCAGTTCAGTCAGTGCTATACGCCTGGTAGTCTATTGTTAGAATGGTATTTTGCCTATTGTCATTCATTTGGCTGTTGTGGGGTCACCAACCATGTTAACCCTAAATGTAGGAATTGTAAAATATGACCACCAGTGTTTGCAGGAGAGACACTGTCATTGGAAAGAATCAGATGGACAAGCCTTTCCCTTCCAGACTCAAGTGGATTGGATTGGGGTGAGGGGGAGCAGAGCTCTGAACCATCAGGCTACCTGCCCTTTAGGCATGAGCTGTGAGACAGGTTCAACCTGTTTCTCTCCCCTCACACAGCTACCCTGTTCTACTGATAGAACTAAAACAGACTCCATAAGGAGTCTCTTTATTTTATGCTGCCCTGTGCTGTGAGTCAAGAGCCAAAATCACTGAGGAGCTGGAATCACTAGGTTGGCCGAGTTCCAAACCCATTGGCAGCAGGCAGCCAGCAGGGCAGCTGGCAAGAGCAAGAGGCCGGCGGGAGCAGCAGCAGGTGGCCAGCAGAAAAATGCCTCGTTCTGTGATCCTTTATCATTGCCACGTGCCTGCGGGATTGGCTGGCATTTGGATGGGAAGTCACTAAGGAATCGAAAGAGGGGAGAGGCTTGTTGGATAAGGGCTGCAGAGCACTGGTGGGGGAAAGAGGCAGGAAAAGGTCCTAGGCCAAAGAATCCCCAGGATGGAAATACTCTGCCCCAGGGCTCCCCAGGTTAATGAAAGCCGAGTTGTTCAGCAACGCTCCTTCATACAAAGGTACCGCTTCAGAACATTATTAGTCACTGAACTCCACATGCAGGTGGAGAGCAGTCCCTAGCTAGCCTCTGTCCCTTAATCCCAAGCATTCATTTCCCCTTTGCTTTTGGGGAGAATAGCTTCCACACGACACAGGTTCTTCAAAAAACCCGGGAGATCTCAGGGCTCACAAGTTTTTGATTTGTAAGAGGAACTCCATTAGCTGGTAGCTGTCACAGTTGGTCACCTTGCATCTAGTCCAGCCCCTGGAGACGGATGTGATATACACTGTGCAAACACTTCATGCTTCCTTCTAGCTATTGAAAGACACAGCCCCTTTCCACCCAGTTAAGGAGGTGTAGAGAGTTCAGTACAGCCTTTGGACTCAATGCTTGAGTCCAGTCCAGCTAGCAGCATTGCAGGAGCTGAGTGGGTAAGTGACTGTGACTACCCCTTGCTCCTTTTCATGCATCTTGAAAGGGGTCACCCAGACTGCAGAATTACTCCAGCCATGTCCCCGATACTTGGGGCGGTGAGTGTAACAATATGGGTTTCCTGCAGCCATATTGGAAGGCCTAAACTAAAGCCTTCTTCTGCAGCCAGACTGAAGAGCAGCAGCCATTAGCTGTAACGCCTGGAGTCATATACTCACATTGCATTAAAATAGTGTTACACTAGGCTGTGAGAAGGGGATCCTGTCCTAATGGCCCCCACTGCTACCAGATAAAGAAATAGATATCAAGATGGGTAAAGAAAACTTAATTAATAGCATTTCGTTTGGCAAGAAACTGTTTACCAATAGTTGAGGTTGTGGAATCTGCATTCTTTATTGTCCTCGCTTTCCTATTGTTTGCCTGTGTAATCTCTGTCTGGTTTGGAACGGTTTCTGCCTGCTGTATAATTAATTTTGCTATGTCTAAATCAACTACGGTGGTGGGGTATGATTGGTTAGGTAATTCTGTTACAGTATGTTATGATTGGTTAGTAAAATTATACTAAAATAATTGGTTAAGGTCTAGCTAAGCAGGACTCGAGTTCTGCTATATAAACTGAGGTCCAAGAAGGAGACAAGCAAAAGGAAAGAAGGAAAAAGCAAAGGGAAGAAGAGCAAAAGGGAAAGGGAGGAAGGCAGGCAGGAAGACTGAGAAAAAGGAGGGAAGACCTGAAAGAACAAAAACAAAGCCTCTTCTGCACAACAGTGATGTGCAGCAGCTAGATCCAGAGAGACTGACCTTGCCTGGCCAACAGGGGAAGTCTGCCTGCCTTTATCAGGATTGGTGAGCATGACACTGTGTGCTTAGCATGTGTATTCTGGTTGCTTGGGAATTGTCAATAAATAGAGAATAAGAATGTTACTATGTGAGGCTCTTTCAGTGGCAAAAGATCCTGCAGACCAGCAGGAAGTTACACCCTGAGCCCTAGGAATTGGGTAAGGATGGGTGAGTAAATTAACAGGGTTGAACCCTAGGAACTGGGTAAAGGTGTGTGTCCCTAAAGCGTGGAAGGGATAGAGAAATTTGTGGGGTTAAGACCCCTTGCTTCCTTGCATGCATCTTGAAAGGGGTCACCCAGACTGCAGAAGTACTCCAGCCATGTCTCTGATACTGGGGACAGTGAGTGGAAAGTGGCCCAGAGCCAGATGTGAAGGCTGTATAATCCCTAGGGCTGCCCTCATGCCTGGGTGGCAGCTAGCTGAACTGGCTTTGACAGCTCATTTACACCATGGGAACGGCACAGAGGGGGTTAGAGGGCATGCGCTATGACTATAGTGTTTGTTTGTTCTCCACGGCTCCATTCCCTCTTGGCTCACAAAGGAAAACACGAGCACTGGGTCTGCCTAGGCCATTTCATTTCCCAGCTCGCCCTGTGTTAGCTGGCTTGAAAGGCTTGGAAGTCAGTCCTCAAGTCTTCAGATAGACCCAAAAAAGAAAAGAAAAGCCCCCCACTGGGTCAACGTTGATTCTAAAGGTTATTCGATTAGTCTGAGACTGCTTGACTGAGGGCAGCAAGGTTTCCCAAACCCGCCCGGTCAAATGCTTCTCAAACAAGAAGAAATACGTGAGGGATGGTTCATCGCCTCCACTTGCTTACATCCAGTGATTGGGCTAGAACATACACCCTATTCATTCCAGAAATGTGACATCTATCCAGTCTGAAAGAGAAGCATAGCATAGACCCACTGCTACTCATTAGGAAAGTTAGAATACTGGGTTTAAAGACAAGGCCTCAGAGTACCTCAGCAGAGGCAAAGGCATATGAGAGAGGCAAAAGAAAAGCTTTGTCTGTGCCTAAAGGACTGCCATTTTTTTTTTCATTTTCCTGGTGGTAAGCAGCTAAATGTTCCAGGCATTGAAGACGGGGCAGGGAGGGGAGCAAGAGATTTTTAAAAGGCAAGAGAGACTAAAGAAAATGCAAAAGCCACAGCAAAGCACGTGAGCAGCCACGATTGCTATGCAATTAGTGCAGTTGAATGCAAACGGCAAGTCTTTGGGTTATTAAGACAATGCAGAAGGAAGAAAGCAGGATATTCTTGATGAGCCTCTGTATTAACTCCACTGCTTTAGGAATTGGGAAACAGCATAGAGTCAGTCTGCCAGCTGGTGCTGTTCTTCCCAGCCCCATGTCAGTAAGAAGCGTGTTTAACTCAGTGTTGGCAGCCAGCAGGCTCTCTGGACGAAGGCTCCCAACTTTGCTGACAGCGGTGGAGCGGTCAGCAGTAGTTGGAAAAATGTCCCTGTTGAAAGAAAGACTTTAGGACAGTGTAGGGCAACCTATGCCAGTGAGTGGGCCCCATAGTGACCCTCCTTCCTCTCAGTGGGCCGCAAGATTGTTATAATCAAGACAGTCTCCCGGGTTAGAGAAGTTTTGCTAAATTGCGCTTGGGTACTTAGAAGTTGCGGGCTGTGGCCGCTGAACTGTGGCAGCACTTTGACCGGGTGCAGAGGGAGCACACGGCTCTCACAATGTTGTGTGCAATCAGCGTGCACGTCTCTTCGCATGCCCTGCTTTACGTGCGTGTCACTTTTGTAATACCAGCAGGACAAAAAGGACATGGACGAAAAGCAGCAGAATCTGGCAACCTTGTGCATGGGTAGCAGTAACAAAATGTCCTGTGGGCATGCAGCCCTTGGGCTACAGGTTACCCACTACTGCCTTAGTAGAAGAAACTACTTGTAAATGAAAGAAAGTTATTTCAAGAAGCCCTTCTCCCTCACCGCCCAATCCCATCTCTACCCTCACCCCCCGATTCAAATACTGCTCGTTTCTAGAGCCATCACTTGCTGACTCAAATCAAATGAGCGGTCTCTTAAAATTGTCGCCAGCACACAGAGCCACCTGTTCCATATGTATTGCTTTGAGTGGCAGCTTGGTCATAACTCCCAGCTATGGCAGACAGTGGTGTCTGCTTCATTTCCCTCAAGGCTGAGTGTGGTTCCAACCCAGGGTCTCAAGCTTGCACACTCCCAACCTTTGGGAAAGTGTAGCTCCCGATCTGAATTCTGTAGTTTAGACCCATTCCCGGCCCCAGAAAAACAGCATCCATTATGACAATGGTCTCAAACTCACACCCTGCAGGCCATTCTAGGTCTGAGTGACTACATAATCGGGCTCGACACGCCCAGCATGTTGGCGGGGGGCTGTCTATTACTGGTCCGAAGGCTGCCCCTTTCTGCCACTACCCCATTCTCTCCCCACATGGCACTCCATCCTCCAAGGACACAGCTTCAGAGCTCACTGGGGCTGTGTCTAAACTACATGGCTCCATTGATGGAGCCATGTAGATGAGGGTTGTAGGCAAAGGGAAACGAAGCTGCGATTTAAATAATCGCGGCTTCATTTAAATTTGCATGGCTGCCGCGCTGAACCGACAAACAGCTGATCAGCTGTTTGTCGGCTCAGCGTGCTAGTCTGCATGCTCCCCCTCCGACCTGAAAGCCCTTTATCGACCTCCCCGTTATGCCTCGTAGGATGAGGTTTACCGGCGAGGTCGATAAAAGGCTTTCATGTCAACAGGGGAGCATCCAGACTAGCGCGCTGAGCCGACAAACAGCTGATCAGCTGTTTGTCGGCTCAGCGCAGCAGCCATGTAAATTAAATGAAGCCACGATTATTTAAATCGCGGCTTCATTTCCCTTTGCCAAACAAACAAATCTACATGGCTCTGTCGATGGAGCCATGTAGTTTAGACGTACCCTGGCGGAGGAGTTGGGACGGGGGGAACAAGGGGCTAGTTTTTGTGTCTATTACAGAGGAAGAGCCAGGGACAAAGCTAAAATGAATAGATGCGCCAGAACTGAGGGCCTAGAGCCAAACACCACAAATCTAAAATGTGCATCCGTATCTGCATCCTGCAGCTCAGATTCATCCCTGGTGAACAGGAGTGAATGGAGGTTTGAACATGTGTCTCAGTATCCAAAAGTTTACATGCTTATGCCCATTATTCAAGGGCCTTAAGTCTGTAAAAATAGGACTGGAAGTCTGATGTGATGTTGGTATTTATGGGATTTGGGGTTGACCTGGAAGAAAGGCTTTCCCTGAAGTTATTCTGCATTTCAGCTGCTGTAGCTTGATCAGCTTGGGAGAAGGTCAAGCTGCCCAAACTGACTGGACAAGCAGACTAGGAGGGCCTAGGTTTCTTTACCAAGGCATGTGCATGTGTACATGTGCAGATGCACACCAGGCTGAACTCCTCCGCACCACAAATGGAAAAATGAAAAATATTGAAAGTTAAAATGATTTTTCTCTCCCTTACATGATGTATTCCTTTAACAGCCTCCACAGGCCTCTCGGCCAGGGGTGGAGAGCAGGCTCCACACTCCAGGAAGGGCTGTGGCTTTGGCTCAAAGGGGTGGGGCCAGGCAGTTTTCCTCCAGAGCCGCATGGACCGTTCAGTGGTGCTCCAGCGGCATCCAGCCACTGCTGCTGCCTTAATTGTTAAGGGGAAGTTTGCTTGAATAAGGATTAGAGAAGAGAGCTGCCTATGAAAGAATGCATAGAGTTTTGGACCATTACTGTTGACTACTGTTAGTTGTTTTTTCAGCTGGGGATCCCTAAAAACTAAACAAAATCCTGATCAACTAACTGTAAAAATGGTGAGCAATATCTCCTCCACGTCTCTTCGCCTTCTCCAGCTGGCCAAAATACAATTGCTTTGGCTGGCTGCTTGGGATGTATCTGCTGAGTTATCTGTTCTATAGACTTCTAGGCACCTGTTAAAATGGAAGGAATCCAATGGTTTAAAGGAAAACAATTTCATAATACACAAAGGACATTTTTTTCCTCTGTTTTGCTGACTTTCTCCCTGTTGGTTCCTTCACCCTATGCAGTGGGGATTAAGAGGGTTCAAGGTTTTTCAAAATCGTGACAGTTTCCCTGGAAACCTATTTCACCCTGATTTCTTAGCACAGCTAGGGTAGGGGCATGAGTCCTGAAATTCCACTGCAGGCGTAGGGAAACTTTTTTGGGTCAGGGGCCAGTGTGGGCTCCCCAATACTTGGGGAGAGCCCTGAGCCTCGGGGGCTGGACCTGAGGTTCCCCACCCCTGCTCCAGCCCATGACAGGTGAGCGTCAGGAGGTAAAAAACGGTATATGCTCATGTCTAACAGAAAAGATGAAAGGGAAAATCAGATGAGACAAGGAGTTAACTGCAGAATTCTGATAAAGCCCCAAGACCTTTTCCAATAAGGTCTGATCCAAAGCCCAATGAAGTCAAAAGGAATTTGTTCATTGATGTTGAACCAGGCCTGTGCATAACTGGCTAAAAAGTGTGTGATAGGGTGTGTACCCCACAGGCCTGGATGGGTTTGTGTGGGTCTCAGAGGCCAATTAACATACCAGGATGTGCCTTAAGGGGAAGCCATGCTTAATTCATCATCAAGCCTAGCTAAGCAAGAGTAAGGTGATAGCTATAAAAAAAGAGGAAGTTCAGACCAGAAAAGTGCTGACAAAACAGCAGGTCTGATAACAAAAA
The DNA here is from genome assembly GCF_049634645.1 of Pelodiscus sinensis. Classification (NCBI taxonomy): domain Eukaryota; kingdom Metazoa; phylum Chordata; order Testudines; family Trionychidae; genus Pelodiscus; species Pelodiscus sinensis. The sequence continues at coordinate 11,378,923 of NC_134718.1, forward strand.
AGCAAAAGTGTAAGTCACAAAAACTTTCTGAGGGGTAAGTAACAATGAAAACCAAAGCGCAGTTTGCAGCCAGATTAAAAGACAGTTTACAGAATAAAGGCATGATCAATAAAAGGTTTTATACATAAGAACTTGAGGAAAAACTACCAAAATACACAAAAATACATCCTCAAGTAAAGATAACAAGGTCAGTGCTCCCTGTGAGCTATGTATTTGGTGGCCACCCAGGAAAGATTCAAATGCCACCTGGCTGATTAGCAGACTGCCCAAAGCCAGCAGCATGTTTTTCTATTGGTGATGAACATTTGCACATGCCTTGGTGCACATTAAAAAATTATTCCACACATGGATGGGAGAAAATAGAAGGAACATTGCATATGACATGTAATGTTTAACTATCTTCCTGAAAGCAATTTGAGGGTTCTTTTGCAATTGTGTAATGCGATATAGACACAAGGGCTACGTCTACACTGCATTCTTGCCCAAGAAGATATGCAAATGAGGCACAGCGATGAATATCGTCGTGCCTCATTTGCATACCTAATGAGCCGCCATTTTGCGCAAAGGGCTTTTGCGCAAGAAGGAGCTGTGTACACTGCTCCTTCTTGCGCAAAACCCCACTCTAGTGCAGGAGCCGTTCTGCTGCTTATTTTCAGGAAGAACAGCTCCTGCTCAAGAGGGGGTTTTTGCACAAGAAAGAGCAGTGTAGACAGCTCCTTCTTGTGCAAAAGCACCTTGCGCAAAATGGCGGCTAATTAGGTATGCAAATGAGGCGTGACGATATTCATCGCCATGACTCATTTGCATATCTTCTTGCACAAGAATACGCAATGTAGACATAGCCAAGGAGTGTTACCAGTGATGTGGAAACATGCAGTATTTACTCCAATCTGAACACCAGGCAAACTGTCTACTATAGTGGATGCCTATAGACCAATTGCACTTATGTCCTTTTGGACTAAAATTACAGAGAGAAGAATAATTGACAGGCTGGGTGCCTATTTGGAAATGAATGGCATTATAGAGAAGGTGTGGCCTTGTTTTAGGAATGGCAGATGAAGAACCATTGTCCAGATTGTTAGGCTAGAAACTGAAATACAAAAAAATGAGGAGAAACAAAGGTTTCATAATAGCCGTCTTTCTAGGTATTTTTAAAGTGTATAGCATGTTATGGAGGGAAGGCTTAGTGAGTAAAATAGGGATACGGAGACTAATGCACGAATGGATTAGAGAATTTAGAGTAAATAGACCATGCAAGCCAGCGTTGGGAAAATTGCGTACACCACAAGGAAGTTTCATCAGCCTGATATTACTGAATATTATGATTCCAAAATGCATAAATGCCGGGATAGGTGTCACTCTATTTGCAGATGATTGTGCTCCGTAGATTTAGAGGAGGAACACTGAGGTGTCTTATAATGAGGAAACAAACAAAATCAAGAAAGAACGGCATGAGTCCTCAGACTGGGGAAATGCCTAGTTTCAAGTTCTCCGTTGTTAAAACCAAAGGATTGGCTTGGTTTGATTTGGCTTAGTTTTACAAAAAAGAAAGCACCAAAAGAATGCAAAATGTGTCTGCACAGAGAACATAATATTGGATACAAAATTACTTTGGAAAGACCATATAGACTATGTTAAAGATAACAGCAAAAGGAAGGCTGAAGCTGCTTAAAGTATTTCTGGCATTAAATGGGGAGCTGATAAGAAAACACTGCTGATGGTATACAGAGTGTAATCAGACCGTTCATCAACTATGACTGCCATGCTTAGGGGTCAGCATCATAAATCAGAATAAAAAAAAAATAGATTTAATACAAGCAGAGGTACGACTAGCCACATGCAATGCATTTATTACAATATCCATATGCACATTTCAGATAACTGCTAGTGAAATGCCAGTTACACTCTGAATGATACCACTGGACTTAACTTTCGGGGCCAAAGTTAATAGGAATTGCAACGATGAAAGTGCCAAACAAATTCATGGGGATTATTGGGAATTTAGTACGTGAACTAAAGCACACAGTATTAGAATTCCCCGTGCTGTTAGAGTTAAAATGCAGTCCCGGGAGTTGAAAGACCAAAAAAAGCTAAATAAAGTAAAAAGCTTTTAGTCATGGAAAAATTAATTATGAATGAAAAGGCACATGTCCAAATGTGGATTAAGATTTAGTTTATAAAATTAAGGCTCAAAAGGAGACAAGTAGGCATAAATAATTAAGTATTCCAGTATAGAGATGAATACTGGAGTAGTTTTTGTCAAACGTATAAAGATGGCTCCATAAAAAGAAAAACCCGTAAAAGTAGGGATGCATATTATGTATCAGAAGGAGTACATCTCAGAGAATATCTGATCTTGAGGCTGTCATGACAGCTGAAAAGGTAATAGTAGCACTACCATTAAACTGGATCTGAGTGCATGAAAGAAGATTCGAGGAAGGGTGGGTAAAAAGAAGCCCAAGGAAACAGCAGCAAGAAGTGGGACTGAACAGGCCTTGGGTGCTTGTTTATAGGGTCCCTGGGCTGGAAAACTGTAGTAGGAGGGTCTGGGTTCCTTGTCAGCCACTGGAGATAGTGGCACGAACCATCTCCTGATACAAGAGGATTAAGCCTGGAAAAGGGGACCTTTTTTTGGGTTAGGAGCCACTGACCCTTAGAAAAATCAGTCGGGGGCCACACACAAGTGAGAAGCAAAAAACAAAAACAAACAAACCTTCACTGATGTGGCCCACAACTGAGGAGGAGAAAGATACTCTCCACATTCCCCTCACACACCTGAGCCTGGGGTGGGAGTGGGGGGGGGGGGGGCAAGCTAGTAGATTTTGTGTGCTTCAGTCCCACAGGGGAATTGAGGGGGGGCTGGAGCACTAGCTCCTCAATGCTGGGTCGGGGGGGAGCCTTGAGCCTTGGGAACTGGATCCAGCCCCTGGGTCTTAGGTTCCCCATTCCTGATGCTCCTGAGGAAGACAGTGGAAATCCTAGAAGGAAGAATGTGAGGACCACAGGACCAGCACTTGAGGCCAGAGCCCCTCTTGTAAGGGCACTGGCCTGTTTAATGTTGAGTTTACTGTTACCCAGCATGGGTGGATTAAATGGTGACCTGGCCAGCGGAACAAGTTACTGAAAGAGGGAATCACTGCAGTGATGGGCCACAACTACTGCTAGGCAGTGTTGTCTTCAAGTTGTCATTGTCAAGTCCAAGTCATGGGATTCGAGTCAACAACTCTGCTGCTAGGCATAAGCAGACTGAGATATTGCTTAGGGGCCCGAGCAGCACAAGGGGGGAGGAGAGGGTATTCGCTTTTAATTATAAGAACCTGCCTGTTTTAGTGAGGGCAATTATTCCTGCTCAGGGCCCACCGCTGGAGCAACTGCTATCCTATTGAGGAGAGGGCTGCTATGCAGCACCCAGCCAAAAAGGGGCACTGTTGCACTGAGTAAACACCTTCGCAGTGGGCCACAGAGGTCTGGCCATTTTTCCAAAAAAACCTAACAAGACTCTCCAGCATTGCTGAGTGTAGTTCCTCTGTCAAATACAAACCCTGTCTGCCCCAGAACGAATCAGATTTAAGGTCAAAGCCTGTCCAGTTCCAGCCCAAAGGCTGTGCTTTCCAGTGTAGACAGCTCTTTCATTCCAAAGAGTAGGAGTAGACTGAAGGCAAGCTTATTCACTTAGGGCATGTCTACACTACAGAGAAGATCGACCCTCCGGCGGTCGATCTTCTAGCATTCGATATAGCGGGTCTAATGTAGATCCCCAACTGGAATGCTGAGGGCAGCCCCCACCAGCGTCTGGTACTCCTCCTTCTGTGAGGAGTCAGGGAAGCTGGAGGCAGCATGTGCTCCTCTCGGCCTCCTGCAATGTGGACACCACAGCAGCTCGGCTTACGATAGGTCGAATCCAGCTACACATTTTGTGTAGCTGGACAGCATACCTTAAGCTGACCTGCCTGGTCTCGTATAGACCAGGCCCTAGATTGAGACATAAAAAAGACATTTTCTAAGAGCTGTAAAGGGGCGGTGATTGAGGAAATGGGGGAAGAGAAGGAAAGCGGAGCTTTTCAAAGAAGTACGTCAAGACTACCCAAATGTTTACTTCCCGCTGGGGAATGATATTGTTCTGAAGAACCTTTCAATACGCTTCAACTCTGGTCCCTACACATGAAAAACCTTTAAAGTGGCCACATTTTAAAAAGCCAACTCCCTCTTTCCTTGTTTCCACGATGTACATCCAGCCCTTAATCGTGAAGGCTGAACTACAAATTTTTTGAAGCCAGAAACAGGAGCAGCAAAATATCACAAGTATTTGCAGTATAATTACAGTAGAGGATACCTATAGTCTTCTGCCGATTATCCAGAGCTCGTGACATTTCCAGGTTAATTTTCAGGATCTAACCACGCAGCATCTGACTTCTTGGAGTGCGAATTCAAATTAAACCTCTCGCTGCGTATCCCTTGCCTGCCTTTTTTAATGGTGAGGAATCACATGAAATCACCCTCCTGAGGCAGCAGGAAAACCAAGAGATTTATTTGCTTACAAGATCTTGTTCTGTTCCTTCCCCCTCACAAACAGCATCCCCGTCAAATGGTTCAATTAAGAGATGGAACAAAATCCTACAGCTTTTAGATAAAAACTCTCTCTGGTTTTCCCAGCAGCTCATATAGCACGCACGGTGGAACTGCTCTTTTTCTGCCGCTGTGTGGTCTGCAAGATACTTAACAGGAGCAACGTGTATTGTGACTTGCAGCCCAGACACAATGTGGGCATACTGCACCCCTCGGGAGGGATTATATATACTCAAGCCAGAGAGAAGCTCCTATGTTACTCTCTCCCCTCCCATGTGACAACTCTACTTTCTAAATACAAGCAAACTGTTTGGAGCAGACTAGCTGTGGAGACTCCTTTGATGTCCTGCCATCACACTGAGCTGTGGAAAGCCTTCTTGTTGTCTTATGTAGGGAGCAGTTGAGGATATCAAAGGGAAGATGGGATGTTAAAATTTTATTGATGAATGTTTAATAGTCTGGGTTGTAAGCTGTCATGAGTAATGCTGTAAAAGGATTCAGTCTGAGTCTCACTGTTTGCTGTACAGAGCCTGAAAGTGATTAGCCTTTAAAGAGCCCAAATCTCTTTTTTTTTTCTTCCTGCAATTTATTTTCTTCTGCACTTGAAAAGAAATCTCTCGTGGTCTTTAGGAGAGAGTCAAGTGGGCATCATAGGTTAATGCATCAGCCTTTCCCAACTGGTGACTTAGGTATGAATCTGCTTTACAACACAATTGCAATGAATGTCACTCGCTCACTCCATAAGCCCACCATGTGATGTACTTGGCCAGTTCTCCCGGGGGAGCCACAACAGATGTGCATGGTTTCACATTGGAGTTGAGGGGCATTAGCAGAACAATGTGGAGAAATCTGGCTTTGGATGGCCCCAGAAGAATTACCAGGGGAGAGATGGTGGGGAGGGTATGTGTCCCTCCTTCTGGAAATCATGACTAATAATTATCAATTTCCTTTCTCCTCTAAAACACAAGGGGAATGATACACTGAAGACTTTAAGACCATGCTTGGAAGGTAAGAGACAATTGCAGCTCAGATTCTGAAAGATTGACTTCACTGCCACTTGATCTTTGGCGCCTTGTGAAAGTGAGCCTGTGAAAAACTATGTCTAATTTCAGGGGGACCTTTGGATAGGGGGGCATGAAATATTTCAAGTCTCTGATAACATGCTGGCCCCATAACAAAGTGCCTATACAATGACAGAACACGCCAAATCATGTGGATGAAGCAGGAACAGCAACCGTGGTGGCAGGAACGGGTATACAACTCAGGGGCAGCTGTCAAAGGAGATGGTGCGTGAGGTGCTGGTTTCACCGTGTTATGAGATCTAATAATCCGTGTGTCAGCCATGCAGAGGCTCTGTGGAACTTGATACGGTTGAGTAAGGTTTGATAAGCTTTGGGAAACAAAGAGTATGTCTACAATGCAGTTGAGATCTAGCCTCCCATACCATCCACAGAGTTGGGTTAACGAGACTGACACTAGCGTGCTAAAAATTTGCTGTAGACATCCTCACTTGGCTTCTCAACTTTGCGGGGGTGGGCAGGCTTTAGAGCACAAATTCCAGATGGGTCACTTTCTCAAAACCCCATCTACATAGCTGTTATTCGCATGCTAGCCTAAGGCTGTGAGCCTGGCCTTGGACAGTCGCTCCCTGATGTAGTGTAGATGTACCCAAAAGATTAATATGAAAACGCAAGACAATTCAGCAAGTTTTGGGCTCCACGTTTTTCTTGTTCTTCGAACACTTCAAGATTATTAAACAGTATACATATTTGTAAGAGAGACTCTAATGTTTGGAAAGGCTGAATTTGACAGCCTTGGATCTGAAGTTCTCTGCTTATCTATTGAACATGTACAGCAGCTTGCTGCACAAAATTTCCCCCATTCCCATGTATAACTTCAGCTTTGAGGGAGAAACAGTAATTCGTCCTCCTTGCCTATTCAGTCTTTGTTAGTACAGATTGTGGAAAGTTTGCTGTGGATGGAACTGGAGTGAGACTCCACACTTGTGTCATAGGCCAAGTCTACCCTGGCAGAGAAAATCGATGTAAGATATGCAATTCCAGCTATAATAATTGTGTCGAAGTACCTTACATCGATTTTCACAACAAGAGGTCAACAGGATAAATGCTCTCGTCGACTTCCCTGACTCCTCATGACTGTGAGGAGTACTGCGCTTAATGGGGGTGCCATCAGCATTCAATTTAGCAGGTCTTTACTAGACCCGCTAAATCAAACGCTGGAAGATCAAACACCACAGCGTCAATCTCCATGGCAGTGAAGACAAGCCCATAGTCTACTGTTAAAGATTGACCCATCCCTTCCCCTGTCATTGGGATATTTTTAGAATAGTTTTCTATTACTGATTGTGTAGTGTTTTCCTCCTCCACCACCCTGATCATTTTTTGTTGCCCTCGAAACATTCTGAGTCTCATTTTCCAATAGTTGTACCACAATATACCCATACAAATTGGAAGGACAGCTTGTGCATTGGTTCTTTTGCAACAAGGAGCTTGTAGACATGCAGCCTATGAGTTGCTCATGAACATACACATGTAGTCATGCCAACCAGTGGCGGTTTGCACTTTGGAGTTTTGCATATGTGGAAAAGGGCATGCCTGAAAATCTGTATCAAAATCTGTGCAGTAAATGTATCGACTGAGGCCCCGTGGGATATTCCTCACTCAGAATAGTTTCTGTTTTCTTTTGGATTTCCACTTTTCAAGTGATTTCCTACTGTTTGCATTGAGAAGTCTTTAATAAAACATGGTTTAATAGTCTCATCTTTAAAAACCACCCCTCCTCAGCTAGCATCCCTGCTGGCAGACTCAGTAGAGCAGTAAAGATTTAAATGGGCCATGAAGACTGACTGATGTTATCAGGCTTGAATATGGAATGTGCTGATGGGAATAGCGATAGGGAAGAGTTTTTCCCCCAGTCTTTCTTGTGAATGGGGAGAATTACTGAAATGCTCCCTTTGAGATTTTGGCCTGAGAGATTACAGATGTTTGTCTTTAGGAATCCTCAATTCTATTTAGTCCCGCATCTGGCTATTTCAATTGATGTCCCTCTCTCTCTGTTCCTCACCCCAGTTCTCTAAAGATCTGTGACAACAGACATCTCACAGTTCAGTGGTGAATCAAGAACAAAACAAAGGACTAATTAAATTAGTAGAATTTATTTTGTAAATTAAATATACGTATTATAAAAATTTCTTAGTGAAAGCATCAAATCGTACCGTTAAACATGCTCATTTAAAATTAATCTACATAAACATTGGGAATATTATTAGTTCTAACAATAATAACTTTTTTTATACCAGTGCTTTCCACTTCCCTCTCACCAACAAGAACAGCTGCTGCCAAGTGGCTCTCTAATGTTCAAGAAGAGAGCTGGGAATTAGGCACGGGCTTAAACAACCTCTTTCTATAACTTTGTCTCCTTAGAATATTACTTATTCTGTTCCTTCAGGAGCCATCCAGACCGAGTATGCTGCCTGCTCCTGTATTGTATCGTGTTGCTCTATATGGGGGTTGAGCTAATCAAAAGGCCCGTCATTTAGGATTGGTCAAAAAATTCTCTCAAACATTTTATGGAAAACTCTGTTTTCCCCACAACATTTTTTTTTCTGCTCTCCTATGGAAATTTTTGACTTTTTGCTGAAAAACTGAATGCCTGAAAGTCAAAACAATTTTATTTGGAAATGCCTCTCAGATACTTCATGGGAGTTAATTGGCTATCTCAGGCTATGTTCTCTACGATGGACTGAATTTCTCAGCCGAACTATATCTTGCACACTGTGATGGATGGGAGGGGTACTGCCCTTTTTTAGACATCCCAGCCATTTCGTTAACTAAACTGCCTGTAAAGGTTTAAACCCATGAGATGGTGGGTCTCCAGGAAGTGTTAGCAAGAAGCTGTCAGGGCCAATGGGAAGAGAGTGAGATTTAAATAAAAAAGCCTCTTCTACCTGCTTCAGTCTTTTTGTGTGAGCAAGAGCTGGGGGAGAGATGAAGTAAATCAGGAACCAGACAATATCCACATCTAGAAAGGACTGGGCGTTGGGGAAATGGATGTGTAAGTGAACAGGTAATGTTTAATTAGACACAATCAGGTTATTTTATTTTGTGGTATATGAACTCCTCTGTACTCACCCTTTCCTCTCTCTCCCCTGTATACTAACTTTTAAACTGAAAGGATTTCCCACAGGAATTCCCAAGTGTGTCTTCCTGGGCTCTCAAGGGGTGTTTGCATTTGGATGCTGGCAGTGTATCACCCAAGGTCAGGGAGTCTGTGGCCTTGGGGAGTTTTTTAAGTAGAATCCTTTAGTGGAAGGCTATTTTAAGGTCTCTTGTGGGCTCCCACCTTCTGCACTTGAAGTGTTAGTGTGGAGAACAGCCTTTGCACAATCTGGTTGACTTCCTTTCTTCTTTTTAACCCTGACCTTAAGCCTAACTCTTGGGGAGCTACCATGGTTAATAGCATGATTAAAAGCTCTTGTCCAGGGCTATAGCTGGTACCAGCTGAAAATAGAGAGGATAAGGCAGCCTCTTACCCCTGAGGTCTGATACCACACATTGAACCAACTCCATCACTCATAGAAGGTATCAATTTCCACTGACCTCATAGGGAATTAAGGGTGATCAGCTACACAGAAAATGCTGAAACATATGGGCCCAAAATCTTGATCCTCTTCTGTCAGATAAGATATGATGTGCCCTCTCTTTTCTCATAGAATGTGCAGTATATTAAAAGGGGAAAGGATGAAGTAATTTTAAAAAAGGGTATTAAATGCACTGTGTGCCATCTTTGCTACTTCTAAGAAATCTGTGAAAGACAATGTAATTCTGTTCTTTTATGCTATTAGTTTACAGCAAGGATTCTGTTCAGCAAAGCACTTAAGCATGTGTTTGACTTTCAAGCCCGTGATTAAGCCTATCCATATTCAGCAAAATACCTAAGCACATACTTAAAGTTAGGCATGTATTTGAGTCATGCTGAAGCAGGACTTAAGCTGATTTTATTAAACTACTCAAGCCCCAGTCATACAAACCTTTACAGTCTGTAGTGCTATTCATGTATATACATTAAGCACATGCATAAATCTTTGCAGGATTAGGCACTAGGGAAACAATCATTTCAGTGTAGGTATCCAATTTGTGCAAAAAAATGTGAAGAGGATTGTGAGACGTGGTGGATTGTTAAGGTCGGAGGATTCTTTTAGCTTTTTTAAATTTATTTTTGCCTTGTTTTCCCTTGTTTGCTTGTTTGCTAAGGTTATATGAATGACACTAGTGTACTTTCGTTATTTTTTATATGGGATAGTCGGTATTTTTGATAACTTAAGGTGTGCCAGGTGCATCTCCCTGAAGCATATGGATAGGAGCCCTAAAGGGCTCCTAAGAAAAATATAATTTGAGTGTCATAAAACAAAGCTTTATTCATTATTTTAATTTGTGTGTCTCTTCCTTGATAATTGGCATCATGCTTCAGTTTTGAATTTCTAATAAAGATGATACCAACGTAGCTAGTTTTAAGAAATGAAGGCCTTGTGTCCACTACATGGTGTATGGACACTGCAACGATAAATTCACCAGCGATCTATTTATTGTGTCTGATCAGACATGATAAATCAATCTCTGAACACTCTCCCATCAACTCTGGTATTCCACCAGGACAAGAAGTGTAGTCAGAGTCAACGGGAGAGCACTCCCTGCCAACCTTACACATAGAAGACACTGCAGCAAGTATGTGGATTTCAGCTAAGCAATTTGCATAGCTGACATTGCATAGGGAAGATCAATGAAAGGGGAGGGATTGAGTACACAAGGCCTAAGAGATTGGGTCTGTTCTGCGAACTTGTGTATGATGAGAAGTAATGTGGCTGAGAGCTGTATAGAATGTGTTATACCTGAAACAGTGTACATCCACATTAGAGAAGATCTAAGCCATCTGGAGTCAGGTATGGGAGTGCATCTCAAAGTCTTTCTTTAGAACATAAGAACATAAGAACGGCCGAACTGGGTCAGACCAAAGGTCCATCTAGCCCAGTATCCTGTCTACCGACAATGGCCAGCACCAGGTGCCCCAAAGAGGGTGGACCGAAGACAATGATCAAGCGATTTGTCTCCTGCCATCCCTCTCCAGCCTCTGACAAACAGAGGCCAAGGATACCATTTTATCCCCTGGCTAATAGTCTTTTATGGACCTAACCTCCATGAACTAATCTAGCTTCTCTTTAAACTCTATTATAGTCCTAGCCTTCACAGCCTCCTCTGGCAAGGAGTTCCACAGGTTGACTACACGCTGTGTGAAAAAGAACTTTCTTTTATTAGTTTTAAACCTGCTCCCTATTAATTTCATTTGGTGTCCTCTAATTCTTCTATTTAGGGAACTAATAAATAACTTTTCTTTATCGGCCCGCTCCACACCACTCATGATTTTATATACCTCTATCATATCCCCCCTTAGTCTCCTCTTTTCTAAACTGAAAAGTCCCAGTCGCTTTAACCTCTCCTCATATGGGACACTACCTTTCCAAGGTTCGGGAGGGTCTTTTATTTGAAGTTCCAGCTCAGCCCATTATAGAAAGAAACACTGAACTGAAGTATCTTGAAGCATGTCTACACAGCAAAGAAAACCCCACAACTGTCCAATACCAACTGACTTGGGCTTGCAGGGCTTAGGCTGTGGGGCTATTTCATTGCTATGGGCTTGTGGGCTTGGGCTGGAGGCGGGGCTCTAAGACTCTGTGAGAGGGAGAGTCTCAGATTTTGAGGTCCGGCCCAGGCCCCAATGTCTACAGCTATGAAACAGCCACACAACCAGAGCCCGAAGACCCCAAGTCTGGCCAGTTGTGTTTTGTTTTTCTTTGCTGTGTAGAGATATTTTAGGGCCTCTTCTCCTTTGGCCCCAAACTGGGAGTCTTCCAGTCTCAGGGTCCAGTTTAATTAACAGATTATTCATCTGGAAAGGACTATTGTGATCATCTAGGCTGACTCCACCATAAAAGAGGCTCTAGAACTCCCTGGAATTAACTTCTGGTTGAACTAGAGAGGGGATGGCCAACCCATTAAACAAAGAGAGCCGAAACAGTGGTGGAAAAAATGTGAAGAGTCGCACCAGAATGGTTTAGGAAAAAAAAATTTGCTGCCCCTTTAAAAATGAAGGTTAGGCTTTTTGGCCACATCAGGCTCCCATTGGCTGCTGCTATATTGTCACTTCCATTTTGCCACACTGGACAGCTCCCCTGCACCCAGTGAGCACAGGGAGCCAGGGGCCGTTTATAGCGGTGCATGGAGTGGCTTCGCAAGCTGTGGGTGGGGGAGAGGTTCAGGGTGAAGAGCCGCATGCGGCTCGCAAGCCATGGGTTGGCCACCCCTGAATTAGAGCATGTCTTCTAGGAAAAAAAACCAACCAATCTTGATTTAAATGTTTTCAGTGATGGAGAAATTTACAATCATGACTGTTGGTAAATTGTTCCAATGATTAACCTTCACTGTTAAAAAAAAAATCTCTGCCTTATTTCAACATGAATTTGTTTAGCTTCAGTTTCCATTGAATTGTGTTCTACCTTTGGCTACTAGTTTGAAGAGCCCTCTGTCAGCTTTCTGTTCCCCACCTAGCTACATAGTTATTGTGATAAATTCAACCCTTGACCTTCTCATTGATAAACTAGATAGATTGAGCACTTGCACATCTACTAATGTGAAAATGCCACCAAGTGCCAGCAATGCCCCTCTACCATGTATCTTGGCCAAAGAGGACGTTCTCTATGCAAAAGAAGAAATAGACACAAATCAGACCTATAAAAATCAATAGGAGAAGACTTCATTTTTCCTGGACACTCAGTAAGAGATTTAAAAGTGTCCATCCTTCAGCAAAAACTCTTCAAAAACAGCCTTCAAAGGGAAATTGCAGAGTTGCAATTCATTTACAAACTTAACACTGTTCATCTCGGTTTGAATAGGAACTCGGATTGGCTGGCTCACTACAAAAGCAATTTTCCCTGTAAGGGTATTCACACCTCCTCATCAAATGTAGGGGATGGAGCCACATCCGCCCTGACTGAATTGGCCTATTTCTGTGTTTCTCAACTGGTGGTCCATGGTGACTTTTTCGGTGGTCCACAGGAACATTGTCCAAAGTCACATGGCTTGGGCAGGCACCAAAAATCTGTTAGTAATAAATAAATTTCAAACCAAAATGTTTGTTGTCTGCTCTTTTTTATCATATCTTAAAAAGAAGGTGATCCATGAAAATTTTTTGATTGGCCTGGTGGTCCGTGGACTGAAACAAGTTGAGAACCACTGGCCTAGTTAGTACTAGTTCTCCACTTGATAAGGTAACTCCCTTCTTTTCATGTGCTGGTATATTTATGCCTGCCTCTGTAATTTCCATTCCAATGCATCTGATGAGGAGAGTCTTTGCTCACAAAAGCTATGCTCAAATAAATCTTTAAGGGTATGTCTACACTAGCTCATTAGTTCGAGCTAGGTAGGGTAATTAGGGCAAGCGGAGTTGCAAATGAAGCCCAGGATTTAAATATCCCGGGTTTCATTTGCATGTTCCTGGGCACCGCCATCTTTAAATCCCCCTTAGTCTGAACTCCGTGCCCGCGGCTACATACGGCACGGAGTAGGTAGTTTGAATTAAAGATCATAATTCGAACTACCATTACTCCTCATTCCATGAGGAGTAACGGTAGTTTGAATTCTCATCTTTAATTTGAACTACCTACTCCGTGCCGCGTGTAGCCGTGGGCACGGAGTTCGGACTAAGCGGGATTTAAAGATGGCGGCGCCCGGGAACATGCAAATGAAACCCGGGATATTTAAATCCCGGGCTTCATTTGCAACTCCGCTTGCCCTAATTACCCTACCTAGCTCGAACTAGCGAGCTAGTGTAAACGTACCCTAAGGTGCTACAAGACTCCTCGTTGTTTTCGTACATACAGGCGACACCTCTAATCTTTGTCAGTAGGAGGCAGGTTTTCCAATCATTTAATCATTCTGGAACTCTCTAGAAATTTTCCACATCCTTCTTGAATTGTGGACACCAGAACTGGATACGGTATTCCAGTAGCAGTTGTACCGGTGCCACACACAGAAGTAAAACAATCTGCCTATTCCCATTCAGTATTCCTATGCCGAAACGGTTGGCTCCTACTCCATTTACTTCAATGATGCTCTAGTGGTTTACTACAATTGAGGATGTGGCCCAGGGCTCTAAACTATTTACATTCGTCTAGAAATTTTATATAGGAAGTAAGAGATTAAAGAAAAAAAGAGTATTTTTAGTCAGAGATTCTGCTGACACAGTGGGTTCTGAGAGCACAGCGTGCTTAGTGAAAACATTTGAACCTTGAAATAGAAATATAGACCTCTTAATTAATCTTGCTGTTATTTTATAAAGTGTTAAGAAAATGAATTCAGAGACTTTTTTCCCATTTAATTACAAAAGGAAAAATGTGTGTGCGCATGTGACAGGGAGGAGGGTGTGGACCAGGGCAGCACATTATGCTTCGAAAGTAATTATGTAGGAGGGGAAAGTTTATTAGGCTGCTATAAGCTGTCATTTACGATGGTGCAGTCTCTATTAGAGAACTACCTGTTAGTATTGCTCCATTTAAACTTGCTTCAGAATGTGTGAGATCTACATCATGGCTTTTCTTGAATTTATAACGATGCTGGAATTTGTTTCTTTAAGCTGAATCTGGCCACATTAAAAAAAGTGACTTACAATGCATTTAAATGTTTGCTGTTAAGGTTTTAGTTACACTTGATTATTTTAATTTTATAGGTAATAAATTTGCAGGCTCGCAGCTCAGAATTTGCTTTCTTATAGGGAGCTCTGGGAAAACTGGGAAATCAACTGTGATGGGGTATATATCGGACTCTTTAACGACCCTGCAGGAGGCCTTACAATCCTATTACAGCCTGTCCCGGAAAAGGAACGGTGAAGGTGGGTCCTTCAGGCCTGCCTAGAGAGGCTGCAGAGAAGCAGCCAAGCCGAGCACAGCAGGCCCAGTTAAAGGGAGCAGTGGGGCTAGAGCACATCAGTTGCTAGCTTAAGGATGTTAACTATCGGTTATTTTACTAGTCGAGTAGTCGATGGAATTTCCATCGACTACTCGACTAGTCAATAGGCACTTCCGCATTCCTCCTTTGAAATGTACAGAGCTCTTGCTGGGGCTCTTGTACATTTCAAAGGAGGAATGTGGAACTCCGTGTGCAACCCAAGGCCAGTGGGAAGTCCTGCTGACTCCAGGCTGCTCCCGGCACGCCAGCTTTGAAATGTACAAGAGTCTCCAGCCGGGGCCCTTGTCCATTTCAAAGTGGCAGTGCAGCATGGAGCCGGGGTCAGCTGGAGACTCCCCAGCTGACCCCAGGTTCCGCACAGCATTTCCCCAGAACTCGGGGTCAACTGGGAACTCCTCAGATGATCTCGAGTTCCACAGAAATGCCGCACTGGAGCCCACGGTCAGCTAAGGAGTCCCCAGCTGACCCTGGGCTCCATGTGCAGCAACACTGCACAGCTGATCCCAGGCTCAGCAGTGCAGCGCTGCCACTGTGAAGTACCCCCTCTTCCTCCCATTTACTGCCTCTATCTTATAGAGGCAGTAAGGGGGTGGGGAATTGACTAGTCAACTAGTTTTTAACATCCCTATGCTAGCTAGGACCAAAGTAGCAAGGAAGGAGAGGAGTTGAGATCTTCAGCCCTGAGGGAAGAGAGAAGAAGTAGAGGGCAGGCCCGGGTCCACCTCCCCTTTGTTCCCCATGGCAGGGTAGCCTAAGTCTCAAGGCAAGAAGGCTTGTTTATGGGGCCAAGTAAAGGGCAAGATTTAGGGTTCTCACAGAGAAAGGGGATGCTGTCCTATACCAGGGCCAACACTGACTTAAAGCTAGCCCCAGAGGTGCTGAGGACTGAGCCCTGAGGCAGCGCACAAGGACAGGCCCTGTTGGACCATTTACCTAAGAAGGGGTTCCTTCATGTATTTGTGTGTGACTTGGCTGGAGAGCCTAGCCACTGGAGACCGAGCGGATGAAGCTCGTAACTGACAGGGAGTACCACAAGCACAAGGAGTGCAGGTGTACACCAAATGATGGGAGGCGCTACTGAGAGGTGAGCATCCCCCTCACACCACCCAACCTCCGCCTTGTTTTGCTGATCTGTACAGCTGTGTGTCCCACTGTCCTTGGCTGCCTAACCCCATTCCTGCAAGCCACCAGGATATTGCCATGTAGAAAATTAGGCTGCTTCTCTGCTTGTATTATTTTTCAGCAGCCCATTTGCTACATGAGGCCAGCCCAGTACACGCGGACATGCATTTATCAATATTAAGAAACACAAGCCTATTGCTCTCCACCACTGAGCAGCTGGAATTGTGCTGAAGTTGCAGCTTTCATTTTCATACACAGAATTCCTAGGATCGGTGTGGCAGTGTGCTGAGAAACCCGTTTTATATTTATGGTGATATTTTAATTGATCCTCTTTGGTGCAGTGAACTGATGGAAAGCTACTGGGTTTATCATGGTGCAAGAGCTTCTGGGTTAGTTTGCCCGTATATGTGAAGTTATATTTGTTTTACTGTGCATCTCTTAGAAGCCAATTGATAGGCACATTTAGGAATGCATTAAATATTAACTCCGGGTGTGGGAGATGTTCTCTAAAGCAGCGTGATTACACAGGCATGATGAATTTTGAGATGCTTTATGTAGGCTTTAGAATCATTAATTGGAACAAAACCCCTCCAATCCTTTGGAGGTTCACCCATCCCTAAGGTATGGCTGAGCTATCAACATGCAACTCCCCCCCCCCCTCTCCATTCTTGAAGCTTGCATGTAAGCAACGGATATATTACTGTTTGTTGTTTATATTAGCAGGTAGATGCCCCCAGAGAAACTGGGGTCTAACATGTTGTATATAAACACAGCAAAGGTCAGTCCATGGCATGAAGACTTTTTTTTGTCCATTTTGAATGCATTACTAGCAGCCCCATGTTACAGACAAGAAGCTGAGGCACAGAGAACCGAAGTGGTTTACACGAGATCACAGAGAAAGTTGGTATCAGAGCCAGGTGTAAAACTGAAGTTTCCTGAAGCTGCAAGAGCATCATTCTGCTCAAAGAAACTCTTGTTTGGAGTACGCTGGTTCCCAGAGCATCACCCTTCCCTGTCCGTTCGGTGGTGCTTCGTTCCAAATCCATTCACACTTTTTTGGAGGGTTTCTGTCTTTTTAAACATGCCTCGTATGTTCTAAGCTTCCCCCAGCCCCAAACTCTAATCCGAATCCCACCCCCGCAATCAAGAATTGTGCGAATTGTGTGTGTCACTCAGGGTCCCAGTGTAAAAGAGTGAAAGGAGAAAAGTGGGGCACTGTAAGCTGCCTTGTGAATGAGATGCTGGCAGATTCAGACGTCTTGAGTCTTGCTTTCCTTTTGCACCACAATGGGAGGAGGGAAGTAATTCCTCACTGTGTCAAAGCAGGGGAGAGAGTGCTATTAGAGGAAGCATACTGGAAAGATAATTAAAATGATGGGCAACTATCATTTTAATCATTTGGACTTTGCTTCATAAAGAGAGATGAAATTTCCCCCCTTGGTCTTCAGAGTGCTTGGATTTCATGCATGATTCCCCGCTGACTTGTCTGCTGGATATAATTAAAAAATTTGAATTTTGTAATATGCCCTGTGTAACTCAGTTGCTTGTTGAGACAGATTTTTTCAATGTTTTACTCCCCCCTCCCTGTCATGTGTGTTCGCTATTCCTCTCCAAACAAACAAACAAACCCAACAACAATAACACAGCTTGTCAGACAAAAATACCAACTGTTCCTGGCACAAGGCAAACAAATTCCCCAGAATCAAGAGACACATTTCTAAGGCATGGTGGGGGAGGCACAGGCAACATCCAGCAATATAGATGGGCATCATCAGTAAACCTTGAAAGAAAGGCAGGGGATACACTTTTCCAGTAAGTAGGCGATTTTGGAGCTGATATTATTAAATGCATAACTGTTTGCCCCAGGAGACAACCACAGTATTCATTCCTTTGTCTCCCACCTGGCCACGGAGCTGAGATAAGTTGTTACTGCTCTGTTCCAGTAGCAGCTTGACTTAGCCGTTGGCTGTTATGTTGGGAATAGTATATACTACTGTTGGGCTTCATTCATTTCCCACCGTGGGCCTGCATTCTTTGCCCATCTCCATGCGATGGGAAGTAGTGGCTCCTTAGAGACTGCTCTCTCTCCCACTTCCTGCGATGACGGAGGAAGCCAGCTCAACCAAGGTAAAAGGGTGTCTTACAGCCCCTTGCTCCTCTGTGTGTTTGTAGGTCAACGGGCAACCAATGGAGGAAGATAATCAACAACAGCATTTTGCATTTACATAGAGCCTTTCCTTCCTAATAAGTAGCTTTACCAATCCTACTTTGCAAACTCCGTCATGGACATGCCCTCACACATGACTGCTCTCTGGTGATCGCAGCCAGCAAGACTGTCTAACAGGTTGGGGCAAGAACTGAAGAATAAGTGAAATAACAGAAGGAAAAGGTTGGTCAGAATGCAGTCACTTGGGCTAGGCATGCAGGGTGCCCAGAAGACATAAGAATATAAGAAGGGCCATACTGGATCAGACCAAAGGTCCATCTAGCCCAGTAACCTGTCTGCCGACAGTGGCCAATACCAGGTAGGATGACCAATACCCATAGGGAGGGATCACAACAGGTAATCCTCATGTGCTCCCTCCCCTGTCTCCCACTTCCAGAGAAACAGGCTAGGAACACCATTCCTACCCATCCTGGCTAATAGCCATTGGTGGACCTAACCTCCATGAATCTATCTCGCTTTTTTGAACCCTGTTAAAGCCCTAGCCTTCACCGCCCTAATCAGGTGGATGGGTGAATATCAAGCCCAGGATCAAATGTTTTACAAATCTGTGTGGATGTTGGTCCCTAACCTTCCCAGGTAGGAAGTTTCCACAGACAGCTCTGCAATCCTGGGGTTGTATACAGCTTTAAGCTGCTGTTTGTCTGTTACTGCAACTTTAAAATTTAGAGTATTATCAGGCACATAACTATAAAAACCCTAGTTATTGAAATCCTTGATGCAACTGATTTCAATGGGATGTTGAAACTTAAGCATACGCTTAAGTGCTTTGTCGAAGGCAATCTTACTAAACTGTCCCCTTTACAAAATTAAGGTTGATATTAAGGTTCAGATCTGTGATTGATTGAGTGCTATACAATAGTTAACTCGTATCAACAGTAACGTCTTCATATTCCCTCTACTTTGAATAAGCAAGAGCTTCAGTCGCTCGGAAGCTGTGATATGAGCTAACCTTGCAATGCCCATTCCTGTACATGCTTGTGTTTATGTATATCAACACCTATCCTACATATGCACACCATTTAAAATACAAACAAAAACCCACAGTAAGGACTTGATGTGAAGTCAGTCGGAGTCTTTCCATTGGCTTCAATGGACTTTGGATCAGGCGTAAGTGTGTATATGTCCAGAACACGCTTGTGAGGGTGTATTTGTGTGTGTATGTGTGTGTACATATTTGCAGGTTTATATTTGTGTGAGTGTATCTGTCTGTGGTATGCTTATGTGTGTATTTACATACACATTCTTACAAACAAATATATATTTAAGATTTACTGTTCTGGAAAGTCTAGTGAATAATGTAAATGATTAAAGCAGATGCCTTGCAGAAAATATTGTACAGACCTCCTCATTTAAATTCAGCCTCTTATTCACACTTGGTAATACACTGTGCCGTATGAATTATGGATGCCTGTTTTTATCTCTCACACTACACATGAATGTTTGATAAAGATTGTTTCCAATATTATATTTTGTCAAAATGCTCATCTAAAATTCAGTCAAAAATACTTCCCAGTAATTATGCATTGACTTAGCATTTAAAAAAAAAAAGCCAACTAGTAGCATCATTGTTTTTCCTGAATATTTGTGCTGAATAAGGGTAAGAAACTGAGAATATTTGAAGCCAAAATTCCTTATTTATACTCAGCCCGCATAGAGCAAGGGAACTGCAGTATGGTTGGGGGTTCTTTTTACACTGCTGTACAAATACTTCAGCCTTACCTCTTTGTCTTTTAAAGGACGATACTCTCTTTATGCTAAAATGTTTGTAATGATGTTATGACGTGGATTGCTATCTAGAAAGGGTCTAGAGTCGAGTTGAAGGGATATCAAATGCAGCTCCTTGAGACATCCGGAGAGCTTTATTATGGTGACTCTAGGGATGTGTCTACACTGCAGAGTTTTTTCGGAAAAATGGCCTTTTTTCTGAAAAATCTTCACTTACGTCCACATTGCAAACATGTTCTTTCAAAAAAAAAATCGAAAGAACAGAGGGTTTTTTCTGACATTGGTAAAGCTCTTTATGCAAGGAAGAAGCCTTTTTCCCCAAAGAGCTCTTTCAGAAAAAGGTGTGTGTGGACGGGGAAGAGGGAGTTCTTTCGAAAGAAGAGGAAAGAGGAAAAAAGCACAGGTGCCCTGGTGGCCGCTTCAATGTGGACGCTATCTGTCAAAAAAGCAGATCGCTTCTTCGATGTGCTTGGGCAGTGAGGACGCTCTCTTTCAGAAGAAGTTTTTTCAGAAGACCTCTTCTGGAAAAGCGTCTTCTGAAAGAAGCCTGCAGTCTAGACATAGCCTAGAAGAAGAAAGCCCAGAACAGTGTTTTGTGCTGCAAGTATTTGTATTGTTTTGTTTTCCCTTTCTCTGAGTGAGTTTAGTACTCCTGTACATGCAAGACTATCAAAAGCAAAACGAGGGGTGGGCAAGTATTCAGAAAGAATTCCCTATCCAGATCCCTGCAGCTCTGCGAGTGAAATTAGACCATGACCTGTAGGTGACTCCAAGACCAGCCCTTTCTTGTGGAGTGTCATCTGAAATTGTGCCAGACTGTCCGAGTGGTTTGTGATAATAGTCAGATGCTCAGAAAAAAATGAAAAGCTTGATCTGAAGCCCACTGAAGTCACTGGAAAGACTCCCATGGACTGCAGTGGATTTGGGATACAGTTCTATGGGTCTTCAGACTCTTTTTCACGTGGTGGGTGGCTGCTGCAGCTGAAGCCAGCTATTCACAGCGGCCCTCCAGCTAGGGTATATATGTTGGTGGACTGGTAATATTTTATTTGCATATTTGCATGTTTGCATATTCGTTATTTGCATAATGAATATGCAAACATGCAAATAAAGGTTACTGTTCCACCAAAAGTTTGTGAATGGGCTTGCCAGACTGTGGCATAAAAAAGGTTGGGAACCACTGCTCTGTATTATCATACAATTATAGGGTCGGAAGAGACCTCAGGAGGTCATTGAGTCCAACCCTTGCCCAAACGAGGACTACCCCCAACTAAACCATCCCTGCCAGGGCTTTGTCATTACATTGTTGCCCCTTTCCTGAGCTGTAGAAGCCCTTAAGAGAGGATTTCATGTGAAATGACCATTATTTGTGTGACCGGCAATCTTGACATTGCACAGCTGCATGTGTATGTGTGCTCAGAGTAAAGAAACCCAAGGCCTGATATAGAACTGCCTAGAACGACAATGTTTACAGGTAAATCACCACTTCAGTCGCAATATATTTGTCGAAGGTGTTTCTGATGCATCAGAATCATGACCTGGATCGAACGTTCAAAGAGGCATCTATCTTTGTCAGAAGCGGCGAGGAGTCCTCTGGCACCTTATAGACTAACTGAAGTGTAGGAGCATAAGCTTTCATGGGCAAAGACGAAAGCTTATGCTCCTACACTTCAGTTAGTCTATAAGGTGCCACAGGACTCCTCGCCGCTTTTGCAGATTCAGACTAACACGGCTACCCCTCTGATATCTTTGTCAGGAAAACATCAGAAGTTTCTGTGCTCTTAATTGTTGGTGTCTCCTGGCTTTTTGCTTTCCTTTGCTGACAAGTGAGAAAAGTGTTTCCAGGACCAAATCCTCAGCCATTGTAAATAAGCATAGCTTCAGTGGCTTAAACAGAACTGTGCCAATTTACACCAGCTGAAGATCTGACTGCTAAACTCCAGCAATTTATCCTTTATATTCTTGCATCAGTAACCCTAAGAAATCATTATTGGTTGCTCTCCTACTGCATTCCCTTACTGTGGTTAGAGATGAGTTACTGCGTGGCTTGGGTTAATGGATGCATAGTCTCCTGAGATATAAGAACACACTAGCTTTTAGATGGGGATGGGTACTTTATTATGGTGTATGACTGATTTCAATGCTGCTTTAGCATCTGCCAGCATGCACACACAAACTAATAAGCTGTTCACTGCTTCGTGCCCCTGAGGGCACCTTTCAATGAGGAAAACCATTGATTTTTACCATCAGACACACACACCATAAGCCATTGCCTGTATTAGTCTATCCCCAGTGGTTCTTTCTGTAAGGAAAGCCAGTCATTTTAGTCATTGCAACCATACATACAGATAAACTAGCTAGTAAGACACAACCTAGGATGCTCAGACATTTAATTTTTCCTCCTAGCAGGAGAATAATTGCTTTTAACTTTTTTGAGCGGTCCAGTGGCCAAAATAATCCTTATTAAAATATTTTGATAAAAGGCAGAGCCATGTAAGGATGAAATATGTATGCTCTGACAGCGTGAAGTTCCCAGTGCATCGCCAGCTGGCTATCATTGTCATTCTTGGTGGCAGTCTCAGCAAAAAGGCCAAAGATTGAATGGCAATGAAGTGTGTAATCATGCCTACTACCTTGTAGATTGCTTGCTTGTTTTCTCCCGTGTAGGCAATCGTCCCTCTTCTGCCTTGCTATGGTGCTGTTTCGAGCAGGGAGGAAATTACGCTAGGTCCTAGACCAGCCATTCTCAGACCCAGCTTCCCGCCTCTAATACTCAAAGTTGCTAGAGGTGCCACCTTTGACCATGCTAACCCCATGTTGCTGTTTGTGTTCTTATTCTCTCGCAGTACTTTAAATAAACCAACTTTGCTTCTCAAGGGCTGGCCAGACGACAAGGTCCTAGCTTTTCAGTTGGTGAAACTCCACAGATCTTCATTGACTTCATTGGAGATATGCTGGTGCACACCAGTTGAGGCTCTGGTCTGTGGATGGACTTCTATCTTCCCTCTTTAGCAAGAGGGTCTTGGGGGAATCAGCAGACACAGTAGTTCCTCCTCAGCCACTTCCGTGACCAGCTCTGCAGCTCCTCTTTCCCCCTCCCCTTCAGTCAGCTGAAGAAAGCAGCAAACTGAGGGGATCTGGGGAATATCAGACACTCAGGTCCATGCTAGACTGGACTGCCTGGAAAATGCTTGTGATAGTCTGAAGCTTTTTAGCCTTGTCTGAAGTACCAGTGACAATTTCAAAGCATGATGCCTTCTGAGCCTGCAGAGCTGAAAACATGTTACCAATAAAGTACAGCAGCTGTTTCCAGGTGTATGGTTCACGAGACATTAGACCTTAAAAATCACTTTGTCTGGATCATATTCTTTGTCTCCCGTATGTGTGTTACCCCTGTCGCTGAGTAACCTTCCTGACTATTGACCTAGCATATCTGAGCTTCAGATAAATGGAATGTAAGAAGAGCTGATTGGAAAGACTTCATGAGTGGAAAAAAATGTCAACCACCAGAAAATGTATCTTCGTCACAATCAAAATTTTCTCTGTAGAAAGAAGCCAAGAGTCAATATCCATGAATTGTTTCTAATTTCCCAATCGGGAGTACCGAAACACAAAATGGCATTTTGGATTGACCTTTTAAGAACAAAAAAAGTCAATTAATTAGTTGTAATTCAAAAAAAGAAAAACGTTGACATCTCTGATACAAAACGTTTTCTCGTATTTTTCATTTCGCCCCAGCCCCAAAGCCAACTTTTCATTCTGATCTAAATTAAAAAATTTTGAAATGTAGAAATTCCCCATAAAAGGAAAATTGCCTTTCTTCAACCAGCTTTAACCATCGGTGAGCTGGACTTAGGACAACAGATCTTCTACCATATTCAAATCTTTGTGTATGAGCCAAGCTGCAGAGGCAGCCAGTTTGTTCAAATCTATAGAATTCAATGGAAACTATACCATCTATTTTCCCACAGTCATATACTGTAACAAACTGATTTCATGTGTACTTTTGATAGCTATTTAAGGATCTGAAATGTGAACTTTTACCCACATCCCTATGTGGTGAGGAAGAGCTATACTGGCCATTATAACAATTTTAAACCAGGAAATGGTTTTCTAAAAAAACAAAAAAGTGGACCACTGTGGAAAATATCCTCAAACTCTTCCAGGATCGTGACGTTAGCCATATTTCAAGGAGGACATTGGCATGTCTGTGTGCACAGTGATTGTGATGAGCAAACAGTATTAACATGTATTATAGAATCATAGAATACTAGAACTGGAAGGGACCTCGAGAAGTCATTGAGTCCAGTCCCTTGCCCTCACAGCAGGATCCAGTACCGTGTTGATAACATTTTAGACACCTTATCAACAATATCAAGTTAACAGGCTAATTAATCATTGGAAATAGTGGTGGAGGGACAGAGTTTGAATCAAGATGGGGTTTTCTTCTAAAAGATCCACTTTGGGGCCAGATAATAACTTGGACTGTGCAGCCATGTGAGGGAGTAAATATCCTCCTTACACTCATAGCCAGCCCTCAGCTCCAGATGCAAAGAGTAAATAGTGTTGTGTACCTGCGTACCCGGTCCCTGGAGCCAGTGGATTATCTGTCTAACTAATAAGTTATTACTTGTAGAGGCCAACACTACATTACTACCCCAGGGGCAATGGAGGAGCAGAGATGTGATGCAATCTTAATGGGCTTGTAACTGGAGGTGGGGATTTATTTTGGAAGTGACTGCTTGAGCAATTGGCACCCCAGTCACAAGCATGCAACAGCAAAATAGCTATTTGTTTGCACTTTCAGGAGACCTGAGCAAGAGTAGGTCATCCGGGAGTTTTCTGGCCTCCCAGCTCAAGATAGGAGACTGGCCTTGCAAAACCAGGGCATTAACTCACAGATTAGAACATCTTAATTTAATCATCCATTGTCCACTGTCACAATGTCAACAAACCATTCGTCACACTTGGTAACTTTGCTCCAAACTGGAAGTGAAGGCATGGTATAACTCAGACATGAGATTCATGAGCTGAATTGTATGTCAAGCTCATAATCTGCTTTCCTTTTTAATGCCCACATCAACTGAAATTGATTAACCCCTATCTTTCATTAGAACCAGGACAACTTGCTCTCCCCACCCTTTTTAAAGCCAGCTTCAATGGGACAGGAACAAATTGCATTTGTAATCTCTGGCTAAAAGACAAGCAGAATACCCTATCAGTGGCCCTGGATATTAAGATGTAGAGCCAATGAAAGTTTAAGAGGATCCTGCAGGCAGGGTCATGCTTTACCTGCAACTACTCACAGATTAAAATCCTTTCAAGTGTTTTACAGAGGTGGGAAATGTTCTCTTCGGACGCAAATCTTTAACCACGATGTAGTCATTGGAACTTCTGCAGGAAGAGGTGAATTCTCCATCTCTTGAGCTGTGTCTACATTGGCACCCCTTTCGGAAAAGGGATGCTAATGTAGCACTTTGGAACAGGCAAATCTGCGGGGGATTTAAATATCCCCCGCGGTATTTGCATTAACATGGCTGCCGTTTTTTTCCGGCTTGGGGAAAAGCCGGAGAAAAGCGCCAGTCTAGACGTTATTCTCCGGAAAATAAAGCCTTTTCTGCAGTAACTTGAAAGTAGGAATAAGAAATCCTCCGGAAAAGGCTTTATTTTCTAGAGAATAACATCTAGACTGGTGCTTTTCTCCAGCTTTTCCCCAAGCCGGAAAAAAGCGGCAGCCATGTTAATGCAAATACCGCGGGGGATTTGCCTGTTCCAAAGTGCTACATTAGCATCCCTTTTCCAAAAAGGGTGCCAATGTAGACACAGCCTCGGTGTCTTTTCATCAAGACAGGATGCCTTTCTTGAGGAGATGCTTTAGTCAAACAGCTATTATTGGGCTCAATGCTGGGGTAAGTAGGCAAACTTGCATGGGCTTTGGCATGGAGTATTATATGTTAGATGATTTAATGATCCCATCTGACCTAAAAATCTATGAATTTTGCAAATTTAGTACGGGATAGTTCAAGTTAAATATAGTCAAAGCTAGAAGGGTATGGCAAATTTGCTTGCAGAGAAACTACATAACAAAAAATATGCTATGATATAATAATAGCAAAGAAGATGTAAAAAACAGAAATGTCCTAGATCTGGGCACCAGTTCCTACAATAACAATAGGACTCAGCTTCTCCAAAGTTAGTATCAAAGTATAATTATGTATAATGACAAAGTCTCTGAGCAGAGCAGCTGAGCCTCGGATTGCTAAGTAAACCATTGCAAAAGGCCCTTCAAGAAAGCACCCACACGCCACACCAACAACGCACACCTCAAAAGTTTTCAGAGCTGGAAGAGGAAGAGATGAAATTAAGAAAGTTGTGGAGAGTTAATCATGGCAAAAATAGCATTTGGTCTGTTTATAATGAAAGAAAAACACGACTGTGTTTTACTCTCTTGGAAATTTCAACAGCAACCCAGAACTTCTTACCAGTGCGTCCAGTCCAGAGGCTACACAAGGCACTATAGTCTGCCAGATGGAATCAGAACCCTTGGCCATCTAGTGCAATATCCTCTTTGTCTCTGGTCAAGGCCAGCGCTAAATTTAGCCATTGGGCCAATGGGACCTGTGCCCAGGTGCCCTGGAAAAATGGGTGCCCCTGCACTTTGACCTGTTCTGCCCACTCAGTTCCTCAGAGTGGAGGGCAGACAGGTGGAGTGGGTGAAGCCCCTAAACCTCAACCCCATGGCCTGGCTGGATCACCAGGGAGGCAGAGCAGAAGTCTCCACATCCCAACCAGCTCCCTCACATGAGTTCTGGGAATGCGGTGGAAGGGCAGTATAGGGCTGCAGGTGGAAGTCCTGGGGAGGGACCCCCACCTGCATAGGCTTAGAGGCCCACCAAACCCTAATCTGCCCCCAGACAGGGCAAATCAGTGTTCTTATATTTTTTCTGTGTTTTTGAAAGGGCCACTTTCTTCTGTTCTGCTGGACACATAAGAATGGCTATCCTACGTCAGAACAGTGGTCTCTCTCACCCAGTAGCCTGTCTTCCAACAGTGGCCTGTGCCAGTTATTTCAGAGGAAATGAATAGAATAGAGCAGCTATCAAATGCTCCCTCTCCTGTTGTCCACTCCCAGCTTCTGGCAGTCAGAGGTTTAGGAAAACCCCGTTGATGGGGTTGCGTCCCTGACCATCTGAACTACTAGCCAAATAACCACTTATGGACCTACCATCCATGGACCTCTTCTCTGAACCTAGTTATACTTTTGACCTTCACAATATCCCCCGGTAATGAGTAATGCAAGAGATACTTCCTTAGGTTTGTTTTTACATGCCGCCTATTTCGTTGGGTGACTGCTGGTTCTTGTGTTAGGTGAAGTGGTAAATCACACTTCCTTATTGACTTGCTCCACACCATTCATCACGCCATCAGGTCCCAGCTGATTCTTAAGATAACAGTTGACTTTGCTGACTGGGTCTCTGGAGAAATGGCCTTTGAAATGATTTTTTTAAACTTAGACTGTAGAGTTGGAACTCTAGTTCTATGCAAGTGAATGGGAGCATTGCCGGAGACTGCAGTGGGATGAAGATTTCATCCATAAACTTTAGGAATGTAAAAAACATATACTGGCAAGGTCAAACGATGTCATTCGGTATCCTCCTTCCACTACAGGAAGATCATTAAAAAACCTATATTGTACCTAACCATGCAGTATATACCTCAGAGGCTGAAATTTCCTCTTGTAGTTCTAATTAGAGAATTTATTCTTCACATTCCCTCTTCTGTGTGGTTGTGGTGCATTGCTGCTGCTCAGTTAGATCCCTTTTCCAAGGAAAAATCCCTTTTGGAGTTGTCAAATTGTGATTTGCACACGTCTTTTAAGAATATTCCTTGCGGGATTTGCGACAACATAAATGCTTTTCTTTCAGGGTGTTTTTTGGTTGTGACGATGAATGAGCAGCAAGTAAAATCACCGTGTCCTAATCTTTAGAAAACGTGAAATGCAGGCCTCTTCATATCCAAACAACAAAAGAGTCTGCTCCGTTTGGAGAGAGGGGGAAAAAGAATTAGAGCAGGCAGAGAAATATACTAGTGTTCTTTAAAAGATGCAGATGCCACGTGGGAAACCATGGATTCATTCTCTTTGGAGTGCAAAAAATGTTTGTAGTCCCACAGGCACATGTGATGCCTGTCACTGATCACCTACATTCTGTGACTCGGAACCAAAGATACGGTCCGGTTTCTATTGCAGTAATTGTAAGGCCTCATGGGTTTAGAATTTAGGCTTGTCAGGCAGCTGAGATTTCTAGGTTGCCACGCAACGGAAATTATAACAAGGTTGTAGAACTCTACTAGTCATAACCTGCAGTGGACACAGACCATAAGAAGTCCCGCCTCAGTGGGTCTTACAGGCAGCAGTATCATGGCTCCAGATTGGTTGGATTGACAACCCTATATAAACCCAAGCGGGTTCTAGAAACTGTCCAGATAAGTGTGTAGCTCTCTGGTAACTACCATGAGTGTTCCCATGCCTGAACTCCTGGTGTCTATCTTGGCTAGATTAGGACTTCCTCTCCTGCCCTGGACCTTGAAACCTGACTTGGACTCTGGCAGTTTGTTATCGACCCTGCCCTGGAACCTACCTATGAACTCCTCTGCTAGTTCCAACCTCAGGTTTGACCCACCTCTAACCCTTGGTCCTGGCTGCCCTTGTTTTGATAATGAAAGCAGTAACTGACGTGTCCCATTCAGCCCAGCATATGACCTGTGAGATGTGACTTGGGCTGTTCATTGAAAACTGATCTACTGGGAAGCCAGCGATGACTGACAACCTTTTCCATGGCAAAAGAAGTTATAGAACGATATGCCTGAGCCCCATTCTCTCAAATTCTGCCGGTGACATCATTGTCTCTGATACAATGGAGTAGTTTCAGGAGTGGCTTCTTTAAATATGCTGATGTTCCAGGAAGCAGAACTGGGAATATAGTTAAACTGCTAACACCTTATTGACAGAGCTGGAGTAGTACATCTCTGGATCAGAACTCCTTGTGCCTGATTCAAGATGACAGCCTTCTTCCCAACGGGAGGACAACCTGCTATATACCTGGTTTTAAAACAGCAGAACTGAATATGTTGGGGCACAATGTATAGCTTTTAGGAGCATCCCCTGAAATTTCTAATATGGGGAATGTGGAAAAAACTCCTTCCAGTGAGTGGGAGACTAGAAGAAAGTGTGCTCAGTTCTCCATTACGTTTATACTAGATTCTATATATGTCACAATGGAAAAGATTTGCTGCTGTTATCACAAGTCACAGCTTTGCTGACAATGAAACAGGGCACTGTTGGCAGATGGTGCTAAACTTTCCTAGATGATGGGAGTTTGCTTTGGGGGGAAAGGAACAGGTGTGGGGAGCCCTGGTAAAATGACAAGCCCACTTTTACAGCCATGGCAGCAGCATTCAAAGAGATGTGCTTTCTCTGTAGCGTTTACATGTAATTTGAACTACGTGCCCAGGCAGGGGCGAGTAGTGGAGTGAGAACCCCACATCAGCTCTTGTACAGGTGACCTACACCTTGGAGTTAAGTGGAAGAGAGGAGAATACAGAGGAAATAGAGTCTGCCTCTTTACCCTTTGCAGTGGGTGGGTGGTGATGGATGAAGGATCATATCTTTGCGGCTAGCACAGACCAACAGCAAGTTGCCACCTCCGTTCCAGCAGCACAGAGGAAATTGTGCCTCAGAGGGGTGTCTCTCAGTAACAGAGCCTCCAGGGGCTTGTCCTGTGAGGGGGCAATTTACATACTATCCGTTACTCATGGCTGTGCTCAAAGGCACAGTCTGGCCCTTAGCAGATTTTGCAGGTGAGCTGGCAATCAGCTTCCAAAGAGCTCCAGGAAAGGCATTTGCACTGAGCTGGAGAAAGAACTCAGCCTCTCCATCCCCACCCCCTCCTCCTCACTTGAAATAGCAATACAGTCCTAGGACCGGCGGGTAGTTACTGCGGTGCGGATAAAACTGCCCGAGAAAGGGGTCTCGCCTGGAACCATTTGTCGTCAGTGAGCATTTGGATCTCCACAAAGCCTTTTCCCTGCGGGTTGCAAAAGATAAAGGCAAACTCTTCACAGATTACTCACTTCTCAGACCTCTGATGTCTGAGCCTGTAAAATATGATCTATGGCCAGTGGAAAAGTGGCAGAAGGTTTTTATGGAAGCTCCAGAAGTGCCTTTGCTGTAGACTTGTAATTGCCTTGTAATGAGGTCCTGACTCAACTGCTTTTTGCAGCAAGCATTTTCTCTCCCTCCTTTTTTTTTTAAAAGGGTGGAAGGATTCCAATAACTCACTTGTTAATTAATGTTTTGAAACTGGAGACAGCACCATGTGACATTTTTTTTGTCCTGCTCTAAGAAATGATTGTCTCCACTCAGTTTTAGGTAGCCCCCCTTCTCCCAAGACCAGGAGCTGTATTCTGCCATCAGATGCTCTCCAGCAGTTCTCACTGCAACGTGCAGTGCCCTTGGAGAGAAACAACCTCACAATCACAATGTGAATTCTTTTAAGTCATTGGGGAATCTTCATGCCATCACAGATGTTCACCCGGACCTCAGTGGAATCTCCTCCTGAATAATGGTTGTCGAAGAACCTAGCCCATAGAAATTTAGGGTCGGTGAGCGTAAATTGGCATTGCTCTTTCAACTAGAGGCTTTGCTGATTGAAACCAGCTTTGGATCTGGCCCTGGAGATGGGAAAGACCTGTTAGCCTATCTCCCTTCCAGTGCAGGACTGTTATCTATAGTATATTGTTCTTGTGATACGTCAGGATATTTTCAAATGCCTACCTCTGTTTCCTCTGGGAGATTATTCTACAGCCACAAGACAGTTCTCATAGTCAACCTACATTTCCCCTTTCCCAGTTGCATCATATTATAGCTCCTTGGTTTGGGCTAAGTAATTCCTTTATACATCGTGGCCGTGTCTACATTGGCGTGATCTTGCGCAAAAGTGGCCACTTTTGCGCCAAAACTTACTGCCTGTCTACACTGGCCGCGAGTTCTTGTGCAAGAACACTGACGTTCTAATGTATGAAATCAGTGCTTCTTGCGCAAAAACTATGATGCTCCCGCTCAAGAATAAGCCCTCTTGCGCAACTGTTCTTGAGCAAGAGGCCAGTGTAGACAGGCAACATGAATTTCTTGTGCAAGAAAGCTCTATGGTTAAAATGGCCATCAGAGCTTTCTTGTGCAAGAGAGTGTCTACACTGGCATGGATGCTCTTGCGCAAAGGCACATGCCAGTGTAGACGTAGCCAATGGTGTATAATACCCTTCAGACACATGTTCTAGCTTTTCTCCTTTACTTGTTATGTAGCCATGTTATACAGATTAAATGATCGAGTTTTAGCTCTATTAATCTTCCCTGAGAGCTATCCTTACAGTTCCCTGTCAATGAAGTGCTCAGAATTAATCACTAAATGCACCAGCTGTGATCTTATTCTAAAAGGACTGTCCTTATTTCTTCTCCATGGTCTGATGCATCTGTATATTTCTCTGTATATGGTGTTTAAGACCAAATATGCATCTGTCAGTAATCAGTGGGAACATTCGCAAATAAGGGTAACATTTCAAACAATAAACAAAAATCCACAGACATTCCTCTTCACAGGGGCTACGTACCAGTAGCATGTTGTCAGTTAGCTGGAAGGTTTGGAAGAAAATGCTCCACACGCTGAAGAGAAAATTCCACTGCCTCACAATTTATTGTTCCTACTGCCTTAATTTTTCCTGCTATTTTTTAATGTCTCCAGTAACTTTAATTTGACTTTTCCATGCTGCCCAATCTTTGGGCCCTGGTTTGTTTTTTAACATGACAGTGCCCATGAGGCCGGTTTTCCCAAATGCCTGCAGCTCTGCTTAAAATTCAATCATCCTTGGACTAAGTTAAGATCTGAAGTAAATTAACTGAATTCCATGGAGACTTTCATTGGTTATGACCCAGTATGCATGTAACCCAGATTGCTTTATATGCATTTTATCAGTGGGGGGTGCCAGACTATGCTGTCTCCTTCTCCCTCTCTTGTTCTAGTGACTCGGTTTCCAATAAGAGATAAAAGAGCTGATTTGCGATCACTAGGGGTAGAGTTGGACTCTGCAATCTACAGTGCTGCCAAAACTGAAAGCTCTGTGCCAAATTGGACCATACATTCTACCAGTGGCAACATCTGGTGCTTTTACTAGCTGGCTCTGCTGGTAGCTTGGGTAATCCGACTTGCAGCTCTGAGTCATTTTTTTCTGGGACTATCTCTGGGTCAGGATGTGTCTTTTCCTTCTCCTATTGAAAGCCAGCTCCCTGAAATCAACTAATTGCAGCATGAGTTTAAATTAAAGGCTGCCAGACGTGGAATGAATTTACAGAAGCTAAAACTTAGATAGTTTTAATTGTGAACTTGCTGGAATGCCACATCCCCCTCGGCACGTTAATCCTCCTCACGGATCTCACAGAGGAAGAGTCCCATTGTGAGCTGGTGCAATTCAGCAGGGTTAAGTTTGAAGACAACAGACAAAAGCCTGATAACTCCTTGTGTCCTCTAGAGATAAGACTGTGGAGGGGTGGGCTACTTCTATTGGCTTCTAGCCACTTCCAATCAACAACTCCACTTATCATTGCTCCTTCCTGTAATTATACTTCTGAGACTCAGCACTAAACTTCGGTGGTGCCAGTGGCCAGGCATTGGAGAGTGCAAAGGAAATGTACCTCATGCTTTAAGAAAAGAAAGCATTTCCTTTTCTAATTGTCAAGAGCTAGGCTTATGAATACTAATATGGACTAGCCTTTTAATACCTCTGGTAACGAAGGACCTGATTATAGTTACACTCAGCTTCACCTTGGGCCTTTAATGACCATCGGCCACTTGCAATCTAAAGAGGTATCATTGCTCCTTATGTTGGATGTAATCATGCAAAAGATTGATGCACTCGCTTAATTTTGAAGTCTGAGAACTATTCACGTGCACAGAATCAAAGATGTCTTTGCAGGAGGGGAGCTTAAATGTTGAACAGAATGAACAGCTGTTAATACACCGTTCTGGCTAAGATATACCACAGCAGATAAGGCATTATGCCTTTAACAACACAGAAGTCTAAGCTATCGGCCTGCTTCTCTGTTGCCCTGATCCTTGGACAATCACTTCCACCGAGGCAAAGTGGGTGTAAAACCTGCTGCTTTCATCTGGTATACTTTACATCCACTTTATAATAAAATTCTGCAATCCTCTCACTAAGGCTAGTCAATTTCAGTTCCATTGTGTTCTCTATCACATGGGGCCATTTCTTGCTCTGGGGTATATCAAGAGTAACTCCCTTGGCTTGAACAGATTACTCTAGATTTACTCTGGGGAAGAGTTCCCTGCAAAGTGGTATCTTGGGCAGCCATACAGGAGAGATTTCAGTGCCTCCCAGATGATTAGCAGAGTACCCACAGCTTGCAGCATGTATTTCTACTCGTGGTGCACATCCACACATGCTTTGGTGCATGTAACACAGTGTTTCTTAAACTTGTTAAGACCGAGGTACACCAAACAATACTTTTTATTATGAGGAACACAAAGGATTTTTTTTGTTGAGCAAAAAAAAAAAGGTCGGAGGGGGAGGAGAAAGGGTTGAGGGAAGTTATTTAGAAAAAAAAGTTGCCTGCCCCTTTAAAGGTGGCCATTTTGAATTCTGTTGTTCTCCACAGCACACCTCCGACTGCCTCGTGGCATACGGGTGTGCCACAGAACACAGTTTAAGAAACACTGATGTAACAAAAAGTATTCTGCACCTGGTTGGAAAAAATAG
Organism: Pelodiscus sinensis; assembly: GCF_049634645.1. Lineage (NCBI taxonomy): Eukaryota > Metazoa > Chordata > Testudines > Trionychidae > Pelodiscus > Pelodiscus sinensis. The sequence continues at coordinate 11,412,427 of NC_134718.1, forward strand.
AGGGAACATTGCTCTGGAGTAACTGAATTTAGCCTTTGGTGTAGGAGACATTTAACTAAAATGTCAGACTATTTAACATGGTACTAATTTGCATGGATACATATTTGGATTTTTCTGGAAAAAAAGATTTTTTCTGTTGTATTTTTGTGAGATTTAATATGCACAAGGCTCGGTGTAGTAGACGCCAAAAATAGCTCTCAGGCTGAGGAGGGATTAAATTAAAATGATCTTTTGTGTCAGAACACGTTTCCTCCAGAATATGGACCAGGCAAGAGTAGCCCTGGATGCAAATGTTTCATCAGAGACTGACACTGTGAGAGAGGTTTCTAGAAAACACTAGAAAGTGCTGGTTGAGCATAACTTACGCTTTCAAAAGGATTTAAATATTATCAGCCCATAAGATGGTTTTCCCTGGGATCACCGATCTTTACATCAACTGGAGACTATAGAGAGACCAAAGGAACGGGTTGCCCCAGTGCCCTCCCGTTCACCCCTACCATCATGCTCTGTTGCACATTAAGCTTCTTACAAATCTTCTGTCTTTTTCAGCTCCTGCTTCTGTGCAAATATATCTCTGCTTTGCAACATCACAAACAACTGCTCTCTGCAAAGTAAGCTTGTCAGATCTCCCTAGAGTTCGATGCGCCGTTTGTACAGATATAGGGAAGAGTAGGCAAAATATCTACCCAACTAGGTCCTTAATTCAAATAAGTTTTGGGGTTTTTTTTTTTCATTTAAACCATTGTTCTGGGGTGGGGCTGGGAAGGAGGGATTTTTTTTCCCTCCTCAATCCCAGCCCTCTCTCACCACAGCAGCTTAGGGTGCAGATGAGAAGCACCTGTCTATGGTTGCTGCATCTGCAGTGGGCACATCTGGGGGAAAAGGTGCGTGTCTGTCTCCCAACCAGCTGAGTGAAAGACAGACACATAGACAAACAGACAAACACTCTTAAATATACTTTCTTAAATGTCTCTTTTTCCACCCCAACCTCCTGCTGGGGTTATAGCTGTTCTGGTCCCCATCTCTGCTCCCTTGCTGCCCCCTGTGACCATTCTGTAGTATAACTGTCCCTCCTGACAGACCTCTCCGTTTCCATTGTGTGAGAAACAAATTCCAGGCACATCCCATAGTCCTGGCACAACCAAACTCTGACCTTGCTTTAAGGTCTGGTAAAAGGAAGCTGCCTACCAAATTTGGTGGCCCTAGGTCTTACCATTTAGGAGTCCTTGAACAAATGGACTCACAGGTGGATGGACAGACAGACCAATGGATGCACATTTTTAAAATATATCGCAAGATAACTCTGAGCTAGGGTGGGTCAAGCCAGTAGTCCAACTTGCCCAGTATCCTGTCTTCTGACAGCTGGCCTGTGCCAGAAACTTTGGAGGGCATGAACAGAACCGGGCAATTATCAAGTGACCCATCTTCTGTTGTCCTATCCCAGCTTCTAGCAATCAGACACTTCTAGCAAAGATATTCAATGCAAACTAATTAAGTATAATTATTAGCCTTCTTATTATTACACATACAACTAGGTTTAGCTTTTTCTCTTGTAGATTTGAAGTCAGAGACTTTGCTGGGCAGTTGGAGGTTTTTACTGTATAGTTCAGGGAGTGTGGAATCCTTGTTGCAGTTGGGATTTCTGTAAATCTTTGGTGGAAAATTCCCACACAACTAAAAAGTTTCTGAATTTTGGATACAAAAAAGCTATGGACCCCCAACATCCAGAGACGTAACGGATGCCGTGCCAAATCTCACCCATTCTGTGTGACACCATCTGCCTCTTCTCTCTACTCCCCTAGAGAGCAATTTGGAAATTCTTGTACGTGAGGAGATAGGAACTGGATAGTTCCACAGAGATATGGTGGGAACTCAGACTGCCCCACTTCCAGGCCTGCAGAGATAAGGAGCATAGGTTGGGCTCCTCAGGTGGCTATTGTTGCAAGGGGGCAATGTTGTGTCACCATCTAGAACATTGCATGTGGTAATATGTCCTAAAAAACGGGGCAGGGTTGGGAGAAGTGAATCACATGGACCTATGAAAGTTCTGGAAGGGGGACAAACCAAGATCTGGGGGTAAGAGGGGCAATTGCCCCCCTTGCCAGATATCAAATGATGCCCCTGCTTACAAAAGTGCTAACTGGGTGAATTGGAGTGTATAGAGTTAATATCTGAGGTGCCAGTAGATGGTACGCAAGAACACATTTGACAGTGGTAGACTTTAGAGTCAATGAGGCTTCTTGTTGTGCAACAACAGACGGCTTCCTGTGTGCAGCCGTTTACCTCAGCTTTCAACTGTGTCAGTACGCTGAAGCTAGACTGACTTACACCAGCTGAGGATCTGGCCCAAAATGTAAAATAGCCTTAAACTATGCAGCCTTCCCTCTTTTTTGTGGGGTTCCCTTTTCATGGGGGCCTTTCGAGAGGCAGCCACAAGTTGAGTCCTGCCTTCCAGGGCTCAGAAGACTGGCATAGGTTTCCCTGGATTCTGTAGGGACTGCTTGCTGGGCCCTGGGCTGTTCTCCAGGGGCTGGAGACAACTTGGAAAAATCATGGGGAAAACCTTGCCGAGATGCTTCCTTTAGCTCCTTCCAGTGGGTCTCAGTTTGCATATGATCAATATTGTGAGTGCGCGCACTTAACAGATGACCTCTTAATAAATGACCTTGCTTAGTCCTGGAAGGTCAGCCTTCATTGAAGAGAATGAGATGGGGCAAAGCAAGTTCAGACCTTTGCTGCTGTGATTAACTTAGAAATTGCCGAATGCAGAAAAAACTTGCGAGACCCATTGCTTTTTTTTCTCCTGTCCTTGGCTGGATAAGGAATGTTCTCAAGGACTATGTTGACTTGGTGTCTTCCATGAACATGGTCCTACCAGCAGGCCCAGCACTTACTGCCTTTCTAATCAAGCATCTCTAATAGCGCAAAGCTTTATGAAGGCTCTGATAAAACTCTTAGGGTATGTCTACACTACCACCCTAGTTCGAACTAGGGTGGTTAATGTAGGCAACCAAAGTTGCAAATGAAGCCTAGGATTTGAATTTCCCGGGCTTCATTTGCATCTTGCCGGGCGCCGCCATTTTTAATCCCCGCTTGTTCGGACTCCGTGCCCGCGGCTACACGTGGCACGGAGTAGGTAGTTCGGATTAGGCTTACTATTCCGAACTACCGGTACACCTCGTTCCATGAGGAGTAACAGTAGTTCGGAATAGTAAGCCTAATCTGAACTACCTACTCAGTGCCGTGTGTAGCCACGGGCACGGAGTCCAAACTAGCGGGGATTTAAAAATGGCGGCACCCGGCAAGATGCAAATGAAGCCCGGGAAATTCAAATCCCGGGCTTCATTTGTAACTTCGGTTGCCTACATTAACCACCCTAGTTCAAACTAGGGTGGTAGTGTAGACATGCCCTTAGTGTGTGTGTGAATAATCAAATTCTCTCAGAAGTGACTTAGCCATAGCTCATAAATCTTAGTCTGCTCTTACACTCTTTTGTCTCCATTGATTTGAATAGAGCTATGTCTGACATAGGGTGACAGGGAAAATCTATCACCCATCAAAAATGTCCACATTTTAATTATTTTTGCACTATAAAAAGATTTTCTTTAAATTTCCATGAAAGTGTCATCCTTTTTCTTTCCTTCTTTTTTTTTTTCACCAGCTGAATAACCATGTGGAAAACCAGTGGGAAAAAAACCCAAATAGTTTTTGGCTAACTTGTTCCCTGAAATATGGGAACATTTTTCCATCCATTCCAATTACGATCTATGTGCATGTATCTTTTCAGACATGGTTGTGCAACTGCACCATGGAGAAGGCTATTTTCATGCCAGATTTCAATCATCACCTAATGTTGAGTTATCTGTTGGCAATACACTGTGCTGGAAATTGCATGTTCTCTTCAGCATGCCACATTACCATTTCCATCACTGAGTTTAGAGGATGAACCTTCAAAGCCCAGCTTCATGTCCTGTTGGGAATGTGTAAAAACCAGAAGAGAGGGAAGGAGGGAGAGAGGGAGGGAGAGAGAGAGAGAGAGAGAGAGAGAGAGAGAGAGAGTGGCATGTGTGGCAAAGCTCTGGCCGGTCCCCATGAGTCTCGCGCTACTGGCAGACAGGGTTTGCCTCAGAGGCTGACTATGGCCTCTTTCTCTTTTTCTCAGAGGCAGGAGTGGCAGCCTACTGAACCAAACTCATCACAGACTAGTTCATGGTTTTGGAGTCCAGATCTCCCTTTTTAGGGGCAAATTCTGTGAGAGTGTGGAGAGGTTTGGGGAAAACCCGGGCCCCCCACTACTCCGGGTTCCCACCCAGGGACCCCAAGGAAGTAGCAACAAACAGAGTTACTGCCACTCCCCATTTGGCAGCTTTTCCCTGGGGCATTTCCCCAAACAATGCCTCCCAGCACTTTTCCTCTGGTACCTGCTAGTCTGTCCTCAGCTTACTCCCACACAGCTCTTCTATACCACACTTCCCGTCTTCACTCTTTTCCTTCCCCCATCCTTACCTGGGGAGGAAATCTTTTAAAGCAGCTCCACAGGCCTTAATTGGCTGCAGGTGTCTAATTAGCCTGTAGTTTCCAGCAAACTCTAATTCACCCCATGTGTCTGCCTGATTATACTGCACTAGACTTGGCCCTGTTTACTCAGGGAAGAGAAAGCTGTTTGCCCAAGCCCCAGCATGTCTTCCCTCCATTAGTGTGTGGCAGCCAGCTGGTGAGAGTCTGTCACAGGTGATTAAGCCCAACGTCTCCACACAGAAGTGAACCACAGTGAACCGTAATAAAATCACAGACAAACTGAGTTAACCTTTAGAGGACGGTTTGATAAAACCAACTCTAAAACAACAGCATAGAGTTTGGGGGTTGGAGCCACATCCTAGAGCCTGGAAATTTGCATTTAGTATGTAAACACCCACCTTAATTCTGCCGTTTGACTTCTCAAAAGCAGCTAGAGCTGAAGTGCTGAAAACATGCCCTTGTGCTTAGAACTTGTTCCTCCTCCATGGTGTGCACCTAACTGCAGATAACAACCACATAGCCTAAATGAATCTATCAAAGATTGTTCCCTAGCTTCTCTCTGAGAAGTCAGAAAACTAAAGTGGTATCCTCCTACTGGTCCCTTCTTGCCCTAAATTCTATTTATTTACTTTTCCAGTGCTAGCAGTATGAAGAATTTTTCTAATACTTTCATGCCATCTCCATGTGCTTTTGCTGCACTGTCCTGGTAGCTTAACAACCCTTAGAAGGAGCAAAAGCAGTTCATTTACTTTAATGTTAACAGCAACAGTACAGCCAATGCACAGGGAAAAGGGAGTGTGTATCACACTCCAGTGATTTACATTGGACAGATTGGGATTTGGCAACAGCTACCATAAAACATTATCAGAATTTACCTAAGAACAGGAAATAAAGTGAGAAGTGGGTGGTATTTTAGTGGAAGGCGGAGCAAATGGGATTTCCAGTGTTTGTTTTCCTCCATTCTTCCTTTCTCTTGTTCCATCTCAGCCTGTGCCTTTCCTCTTTTCCCTCTCTTCTCTTTCACTTTTTCTTTCCCTCAGGCTGTGTCTAAACTACATGGCTCTGTCGACGGAGCCATGTAGATTTGTTGTTTTGGCAAAGGGAAATGAAGCGGCGATTATTTAAATAATCGCCGCTTCATTTAAATTTACATGGCTGTCGCGCTGAGCCGACAAACAGCTGATCAGCTGTTTGTCCGCTCAGCGCGCTAGTCTGGACGCTCCCCTGCCGACATCAAAGCCCTTTGTCGGCAGCCCCGGTAAACCTCATCCCACGAGGAATAACGGGGCTGCCGACAAAGGGCTTTGATGTCGGCAGGGGAGCGTTCAGACTAGCGCGCTGAGCGGACAAACAGCTGATCAGCTGTTTGTCGGCTCAGCGTGGCAGCCATGTAAATTTAAATGAAGCCGCGATTATTTAAATCGCCGCTTCATTTCCCTTTGCCTATAACCCTAATCTACATGGCTCCGTCGATGGAGCCATGTAGTTTAGACACAGCCTGAGGGAAAGAAAAAGTGAAAGAGAAGAGAGGGAAAAGAGGAAAGGCACAGGCTGAGATGGAACAAGAGAAAGGAAGAATGGAGGAAAAGTAGAGCTGAGGATTTAGATTTAATAGGAAAAAAATCTTCAAATATTCAATTCTTGATAGGAGAAAATGGTCCAAGCCTAAGACACCAGCTAAATCAAAAATTATATGCTGTATTTGCAGTAAAACAGTAACGCTAGATTGTTCACTGTCTGTACAACAACCATGGTTGACTTCCTCCTCGTTCTTTCTAAAAGCTGGTTGATTTTCGAGTGTTAAATCAAACACAACTCTGGGTATGCACAGATGTAGATGTGTCACTGCCGATCCGTCGGCAGAGTATGATGCATGCAGACTGCTTTACTTAAGGTGCTTTGGGAGGTGTGGTTGTCCAATGGGGAAGGGGTCCACAACCTCATTAAAAATAACAGGTTTCTTTTTCCTTGTCTTAAACATCTCTACAGATGTGTTTGTCTGTTAAATTAGTCACAGGCTCCCAAGCCTGCTGAACTTGGAGAACTTTCAGAAGGGTTTTTGGAAAGTTTTTTTTTAATTTATACTATTTCTCATTCCAGCTAAGAACAGAAACAGTATCTGACCTAGTGCTCATCTTCATAATTACTTGCTCACTCAAAGAGCTGCAACCAGAGTTGTATTTGTAAATTTTAGGATTTTTTTCTGCTAGATTTTTAATTTTTTTCTTTGTTTCTTGCTTGGACTGGATTGTAAAAGGAAAGGAGGAAAAAACCCTCTAATTATTCAGGGCATCATCACTCAGCAAGGAAAAGTGTGAAGAGTCGGTCTTCCTGCAACTTTTAAGATTCATGAAACACCAAGCTGGCATCTCTGAATTGCAGCCACAGATGTCAGACATCTTGTGAAGAGAACATGCTGGAGTATGAGCAATTTGGCAACATCACACAGCACAAGAGGAAAAATGGTTGGCTTCAGAGCAGGCTCTTGATGTGACTGTGCCTCCTAGCCAAATGGTAGCACTGAATCTAATTCCATTACACAGCTCATTTTTCTCTAGCAGAGCATGATGCTTGCACACCCTGGGTCCACCCTGCCCAGTCCACCCAAATCTTCGTATTAGTCCATGTACTTCAAAGACCTTTCTTTCTAATCTCCTTGGGGTAGGAGAGATGCTGTAATTACATATCTTCAGGCCTTTCAACACAGAAGAGCAAGGGGGCAACTGCCCCAGGGCCTGGCAATTCAAAAGGGCCCACGGCTCCCAGCCGTTATCGCTACTATTGTGACAGAGGCCTTAGGCCTTTTCAGTCACCGCGAGAGCCCCATACGGTGTGCTCTGGGCAGCTCTGATGGTGCTGGAGGAAGCTAGTTCAACTCCCACCTCTTCTGCCATAATCCCACCCCTACTGTGGAACAAAGTTCCCCACCTTCTTCAGGGGCCCAGCGAATCTGTCGGCCCCACTGCCACCCACCATGGCGGGACAGCTTCAGGGGATCTCCCTGGTGCCCAGCAGTCAGGAGCTGCTGAGGGCCTGCCTCCATTAGGGGCTGAAAACTGTGGGGCTGCCTACTGACTGCTCCAGCCCTGGAAGCAGAAAATGTCATGGAGGTTTCTAGAAGTCATGGATACTGAGACCTCAATGACATAATCATAGCTTTCCTCAGAGGCCAGACTGATTTGGATTTGAGCGGCTGATTTGCTATATTATGCCATTCCTCCCACCCTAATTTCCTTCTTTATTTATAAGTGCACCACTATCACTTTGCTTGCTGTTGAACTATTCATTAGCAACCCCATATATGTCTTACCCTCCGTCGTGACTTCTCGGCACAGCTCCATAATATCCCCAGAGCTTAGCTTTACAGGGCAGCCTGCTTCCTGCTCCACCCTGTAAAAGGAGGCTGTAATTTAAAAGTGATCCTCAAAATGCCTTTGGGGATTCCACATTTCTTGTTCCTCGTTTATTCTGAATCAGTCTCATCTTGGCGATAAAAGGACGGTTCCCTGCCTGCAACTGTACAACCTCAGCCCAAGTTCTTCAAGCAGAGTTGCCTTGTTCCCTTTCATTTGAACGTTCCTAGGCTCCACGTGCCCAATAGTGTCCTCATTCACACCTGGGCAGTCCCATTGTCTTCACCTCCAGCATCGTCAATGGCATTGCACAGTTGCAGCTGATTGACACTTTGGGAGATAATTCGGTTAATGCCATGGATTCTGGAATCCAATCCTGCTCGCCCCCTGGTAGCTGTGCTGGTTCTACAGGACCAACAGGGGTACGGCTAGACTGCAGGGTTTTTTCGGGATACCTAACTCCGCTGTGTCTAGGGAACACGTTTGCTCTTCCGCTTTTTGTGCGGAAGAGCAAACGTGCTCCTTCGGAAGCCCCTGTATTCTTTGTTCTACAAGGAAGAAGGGGACTTTTGAAAGGGGAATGGGGTTTCTGATATTTGACCCCGTCTAGATGGGCCACATGTCAGAAAAGCCTCTTCTAACAAAAGTATCGGAAAAAGCTACACAAAATGCGCTCTGCATTTTGCGTAGTTTTTTCCGACAAACAGATGTATTTTAGATGTACTAGGAGTAAATCGCTTTAAGGAGGGAATTTTAAATGTTTTTTTAAGGCATAAAGGATCTTGCACAAAAGGGTTTTTTTGCGCAAAACGGACCCATCTACACTCCTTGTTTTTGCGCAAAAACGTCTTGTGCAGAAAGCATCGGCAGAGATATGCAAACGACAGCGTGACAAATGCTAATGAGCACTTAATTAGCCTACTCTCTGCTGGCAAAAGGCTGCTGTGTAGACGTAACCCCAGAAAGCTTCTTTTAGCTGATAGCATCATCAAGGGGAGAAGATGGGTCAAAGCTTTGCCTCTTCCTTGTTCCTCCCAACACTTTTAGGAGCTGCTTGTTCGCAAGGAAGAAAACTGTCATTGGCACCTGGATGAAAGGCTCAAATGGAGGTGGGGAAGTTGTCATCTTTTCACCCACATGTGGGCACCAGGAATTATTACTGACTATGCATTTTACACTAGAGAGTACAATCTTCCCCAACCAAGACCAGGGTTCCCTGCTGCTAATCACTATACTGACACCTAGGAAGACACAGCCTACAATCTAAGAGCTTTCAGGCTTTATGGACAAGACGAAAAAGGGCGAAAGAAAGGAAGTTCTGTATTTGATAGATGAGGAACAGAGGCATCGTGTGATTAAATGACTTGCCAGGAAGAGGATTGATAATTCCGTGGTTAGGGCAATCGCCTGGGACTCAGAAGTTTAATTCCCTGCTTTGCCAGAAAGTGTTTATGTGAGGTTAGACAAATCACATTGTCACTGTGTGCAGCTACAGTTTCCCATCTGTAAAATGAGGATAATAGTATCTCACAACAGTGGGAAAATAAATTTATTAAAGATTGGGAGGCACTCCAATACTGAGGTGTTGGAAGGGGTGTTGGAAGAAAAGGCATAGAGCTACCTAAGATGGAGAAAGAGAGAGGTCAGCAAGAAAGGCCTGATAGAGCCAGGAATAGAAGCCAGCTCTCCTTTTGGCCAGGCTAGTACATTAACCACCAGCCCATACATCCTGTCTTGCCTCAGGGGGGTGATAATTATTTTTGTGATCAGTCTGATCCTGGGGGTTGATTATTTAACTAACACACAGGCTGGAGCTCAGGTTGTTTCTGAGGATGAACTAAAATATTTGAAAAGGGCTCTATCCCCCCTTTTCAGTGGAAAAACTAGAGATGCACAGGTGAGCACACAATGCTCCTATTCTATAAACTAGGACCTGCCATTGTATCTAAAAACCCCTCTCTTCTCCCCCCCCCTTAAAGAGCAGCTGATGAAACGGTGATGAGAAGTATGTAGAAGCCTGATAGCCAACACTAAGCTACTTCAAGTGTAATAAATGCATCCTTCTCTTTTCTAACAGGGACAGTTGGCAACATGATTTTTTTCCCCTGTTAAAATGATAGCATCTGGACTAACGTAATCCTTAAAGTTGTAAACTGCATCATGCTGTTTCTCTTTGGAGTGGATCCGTCAGTCTGCTTGCCAGAATTTATTCGAGTAAAGCTAAAGACATTGGCTATAATTTTACTAGGGGTGGGTTGCTTTGTTCATTTCACTGTGGGAAATTATTCGTTTCAGATGCGGGATTAGGTGGGGTAGGAAATGCTGTACAAAATTAAGGGTTCCTCCCCCGACAAAAATCCCTACTATAAAAATATTTAGAAGAGGCTGTAATCATTTTACTGTGAATTTTGTCACCCTCTGGATTATAGTGTGTGGAAGATCTTAGTCGTACGGGATAGCAGCAGGATATGTAGAGGAGACTGGCAGCTTTAGGAAGGGAAGTAGCAGTCTGAAAGATGAGATTCAGAAAGACGGAGATGCTGAGGGATTCTGAGTACCATCCGTGAGAGGGGATTATGCAGGAGCAATTCAAATGAAGCTGAAAGGAAGTGAAATGAACTTCACGAGCTTCAATTTCCTCAGACCTTTCTTGGGCATCCAGCGCAACCTCTGGATTAAAAACTTCTGTGTCATGCACTAATGCTTTTATCCTGAAATTGCACAATACCCACTGCAAAGAGGGGAGAGACACAGTCAGGAGGAGGCAGTGCCTGTGTTTGGCCTGCATCCTTGACATGCATAATCCCAGTGGCACAAATGGCAGAGCAGAGGAGGCTGAGTACTCACTAGAAATACACCCTGGAAGCTACTAATAATTTTAGCACCATAGTAGCCTGAGGATTGTAATATCTTGCAGTGGCTCCTGTTAAACTATGTGTTTAAAGAGTGTAGGGCTTGGATTCAGTTTGAACAAAGGACCAATACTTTAGATGCTTATCTGGTGTACCTAAAATATTTAGATCTACTGCCATGGGCAGAGGAGTACTTATGAGAACAGGCTTTCTGGTAAGATATCCAGTGCTTCCGGCCCTCTGCCATCTTGCACTTTGGGTAATAATGTGCACGTGGGCATTTGACATCCACTTGACATAGCTGCAAGGGTATGTCTATGCTGCACACTTATTTTGAAAGAAGCTATTCAGGAAGAAATACTCCGAAACTGCTTATTTCAAAATAGAATCATAGAATCGTAGAATACTAGGACTCGAAGGGACCTGTAGAGGTCATCGAGTCCAGTTCCCTGCCCTCATGGCAGGATCCAGTACTGTCTAGACCATCCCTGATAAAATAACATCAATCTACACTACAGGGAAGCCTTAAAATTAGTCTGAGGCAGATTTCCCTAATGTGAACATGCTACCTTGATTAGAGCCAAAGGAGGTACTAGGGAGTAATTACTTTGAATGGTGCCTGGGTGTTACCTGCACAAATTTATCTATCCCTTCCACACTGTAGGGACACTCACCTTTACCCAGTTCCTAGGGCTCAAGGTGCAACCCTGTTAATTTACACACCCACCCTTACCCAATTCTGAGGGCTCAGGGTTTTGCAGGATCTTTAGCCCCTGAACGAGCCTCACACAGTAATATTCGTATCCTCTATTTATTGACAGTTCCCAAACAAGCAGAATATACATGCTAAGCACACAGTGCTATGCTCACCAATCTTGGTACAGACAGACTTCCCCTGTTGGCCAGGCAATATCAGTCTCTCTGGATCTTAGCTGCTGCATGTCACGGTCGTGCAGGAAATTCCTGGCAGCTCTGGTCTTAGGCTGTATCTCCGAGGTGAGTTCTTCTTCCAGCTCTTCCCCCTTCTTCTTGGTGTTCCTTGTCTCCCTTTGGTCTTCTTCCAGCTTTTTGCTTCTTTCCTTCTGCTTCTATTACTTTTTGGACCCCAGTATTAGTGAAACCTGAGTCCTGCTTAGCTATACCGTAACCAATTATTTTAGTATAATTTTACTAACCAATCATAACAAAATTACCGAACCAATCATACCCCATCCCCTTAATTGATTTACACCTAGCAAAATTAGTTATACAGCAGACAGAAACAGTTACAAAGCAGACAGAGAGATATCACACAGACAAACAATAGAAAAGTGAGGATACTTAACCATAGAGTGCGGATTCTGCAACCTCCGCTATTGATAAGCAGTTTTTGCCAGACAGAATGGTGTTACTTAAGTTTTCTTTACTTATCGTGACATCTGTTTCTTTATCTGGTGACAGTGGGGGAGTTATCAGGACAAAATCCCTTTCTCACAACCTGGTGTGACACTATTTTAATACAATTTAGATGGAACTGTGAGTATGTGACTCTAGGCCTTACAGCTAAGGACTGCTGCTTTTCAGTATGGCTGCAGAAGAAGGCTTTGGTTGAAGCCTACCACAGGCCTACAACATGGTTACAGAAAAACCATATTGTCACAGTCCCCTCCTTAATGATGCTTTTACCAAAGCTGTCATTACTATTTCAGGAATCCAATACTCAGACTGGCTGAGCTTGGTCTTGCCTCCTGGGTATCATGATCAAGGGCCTCATTTGTCTTTGCATGCCAGCTTCCTGTATCCTTCGAACAGTTCTCTTCACTCAGCAAGCCAAAGTGATTCCCTAATAAAGCCAACTGGATTCCAATGATCACCACAATGGGGTGAACCATTATATTTAGCACACCTGTTGCAGAAGGTGACCAACCTAATAGTGTTTCCCACCAGGGGTGATGTCCTGCATCTGCAATAGTTTTTAGTACATGAGTAATTTCTGCATTATTATGCTGTACTTCAAAACGTATTTGTTCTCCTGTCTGTGCAATATACTGTAAATGTGAATGTAACCTTAGGTATGAATATGACGTCCATACAGGTACATAGTATTCAAAATCACAACTCTTCATTTTTCTAATGTTACACGAGGAGGTGCTATTTTGAAATAGCAGCAGAGGAGCATCCATATTACTGCTATTCCGAAATAGCTATTTTGGAATAGGCATTATTCCTTGTGGAATGAGGCTTGCAGAAGTCAGAATAAGCCATCCGTTATTTTGAATTTATTTTGAAATAACGGAATTGCTGTGTAGACACACCCTAAGGCTATGTCTAGACTGCAGGCTTCTTTCGAAAGAGGCTCTTTCGAAAGCATCTTTCAAAAGAGCCTCTTTCGAAAGATCGCGTCTAGACTGCAGGCGGATCTTTCGAAAGAGAAATCCGCTTTTTCGAAAGAGAGCACCCAGCGAGTCTGGATGCTCTCTTTCGAAGACGGCCTCTTTACATTGAAGAACGCCTTCTTTCGAAAGAGGAACTTTCGAAAGAAGGCGTTCTTCCTCGTAAATTGAGGTTTACCGCCATCGAAAGAAAAGCCGCGTTCTTTCGAAATAACTTCGAAAGAACACGGCTTGAGTCTGGACGCAGGGGAAGTTTTTTCGGGAAAAGGCTACTTTTCCCAAAAAAAACCCTGAGTCTGGACACGGCCTAAGGGAGTACACAAGACAGAGAGAGAGGCAGTGGGGAACCCAGCCCTCAGCACATGTAAAACCTCACTAATGGTGTGTCTTCGCGTACCCCGAGATTGATGCTCTGGAGATGGATCTCGTGGGGTTCGATTTAGCATGTCTTGTAAGGACCAGCTAAATCAATTGCTGATGGTACCCATCAACCACAGTATTCCACCAGGTCATGTAGAGTAAGGGACGTCGATGATAGTTTCTCCCATCAATCTCCCACAGCGAGGATGCTGCAAAAATTGTACTTAAGGTGCATGCACTCCAGTTCAACTATCCTCATAGCTAGGGTTGCGTATCTTAGGTCAACTTTCTCCATCGGTGTGGACTTGGCCTTTGAACTCACAAGTGTAGGGCCTTCCACAAAACACTGGAAACACCAGAAAAATAAAAGTCAGTCAAACTGTTTTAAACGGCTGGTTTATTTTAGATATGGAACAGAATTTCAAGGGAGGAGGGGAATTTCTCATTTTATCCAGATCTGCTGGCTCCTTTTCAGTTTCAGCCCCTTCATCTCCCCCACAGTGTGCCCAATTCAGCTTTTTTCTGCACACTGGCTAGTCCTTCCCACCAGTGCAAAGTGGGTATAAAATGCTACCAGTCCGAGTGAGAAGATTCAAAGAGGGATGGGGGGTGTGCACATCACAAGCACAATTAGCATTATGCTAGTAACTATTTAAACCTAAACAAGAGTTTTGGAGGACTATAAACTCTCATGTATTGGGACATAAGCCAGTATTTTCCCCCATTGAGCAGCACTATTAATGGCAAATGGATGATACTTCAGTTATCTCTACTGAATTTTTAAAAGGGACTTTTCATATGAGTGCAAAAGCACCAATTATGTGAACAATGAAAGAACGACTCTTTACACTCTTAAACACTCTTCAGAACCATTGAAGAGCAAGTGTTTTCCCTCTACAGAAACATTACCAGCCCATCTTTATCCATCATCCTGCTAGCTAGCCCCAGAAAGCGTGCATGGTGTATTATGGGTGTCACAGCCCTTGAATGATGTAGAAACCTCTCAATCAAAGCAGCTGAACTCTAAGAGCGTTTCCAAGCTGTGCTGGTACAGAAAAGTGCAGGCAACCCATCTTCTCCAGGGGATGCCAGGGATTTGGGGTGGAAGGAAAGGACTTATCTGGCCAACCATGCATGAGATGGACAATCCTATTTAGAGGTCTCCTAAAGTTCTAGGAGCCTTCACTGGGTAGAAAAAGAGTTGCAGGATATTTCTTTCTTGCATACATCGTATCCCCACCCTGCAGCAGGGAAAAGGGAAAACTACTGCTTGTTGAGGACATGGGACTTTCTCTCAGAGATTCAGGAGAATTCCTTTAGTTTACCAGGGAAAACGTCAAAGCTCACCTAAGCTTGATGGCTTTGGGTGTATCTAGACTACAAGGTTTTGTCGACAGAAGTGGGCTTTTGTCGACAAAACCATACCTGCGTCTACACTACCGCCGCGTTCTGTCGACAGTTAGTCAACAGAACACGGCAGTTTTGTTGATGGCGGTAAACCTCATTTTATGAGGAATAATGCCTTTTTTCGAAAGCACTCTTTCGAAAAAAGG
Source organism: Pelodiscus sinensis (assembly GCF_049634645.1). Classification (NCBI taxonomy): domain Eukaryota; kingdom Metazoa; phylum Chordata; order Testudines; family Trionychidae; genus Pelodiscus; species Pelodiscus sinensis. The sequence goes on from NC_134718.1 coordinate 11,427,435, forward strand.
CACTATTGCATGCAAACTGTGCTTTTTCGAAAGAGAGCATCGACACTCTTTCGAAAAAGCAGCTTGTTTTTTCGACAGAACTGGTTGTACTCTAGATGCTCTTTTTTGACAGAGGCTTTGTCAACAGTATCTGTCAACAAAGCCTCTGTCGAAAAAGGCGTGCAGTCCAGACGTAGCCTTTGTGTTTAAGCTTCACTGAGTTTATGGCTGTATACAAAACCAAAACTCAGCAGGGTACTCCTGGGTGTCAAAATCATGTCAGCCAAACCTCGCAGAGGAGGAATGGGTGGATTTCACACATAAACATTACTCTTCATGAAAATATACCAAGGACTGATTCATTTGCTTCTGGAAAGCAGCCTGAGATAGGAAGAAGAGATGTTGGTTTAATATCCCTCTTATCAAAGAAGAAGTTATCACTTATAAAATAGCCCACTCAGGGTACATCTAGACAACAGATCTTTTCCAGGATACCTGCCATGTCCAAGGAATGCATCCGCTTTCCTGAAAAATTTTTTGGAAAAGCAAACGTGTTTTTTTGGCAACCCTGTAAACTTCGTTTTACGAAGAAGAAGGGATGTTCTGAAAAAGGGTTTTTTCCCAACTTTTGGCCCTGTGTAGATGGGCCAAATTTTGGAAAAGCCTCTTTTGGAAGAAAGGTTGAAAAAGATACGCAAATTGCTGTTCGCAATTTCGTATCTTTTCCCACCTTTTCTTTGTAGTGTAGAGACAGCCTCAGCAATGCAGTTCCTGATGTGGGAAACTGCCCAAGTCTTTGTAATCATACCCATATGATGCCCCACTATGTCCTATTCAAAAGGGACAGATTCCAGGGGAAGAATATAGACCAGGGGAAGCCCTAGGGGCCACAATGATACTCATAGCACATGCCGACAGCTGCAACTTAAGTGTGGTTGCATATACATGTAAATATATATGCAAATAGTTTCCTTCACACTGATGGGCATGAACACAAAGATTAAGGCAAGCTACGTAACACACAGGCCACATTTAAGTCAGTTCTGCTGATATTCATAAAATGCACTATTTACCCTATTTCCACCCATCTGACAGCACTTTTAATGAGTAATGACAATCCAGGAATGTAACTACTAAAACACATATTAACAGAAGACCAATATATTGACTTGCCGTTGTGAAGTGTGTTTCCTGTGGAAGCCAGGTTCAAAGGATCCCACCTGCAAGCCAAGTGTTGAGCCCCACATGAACCCAAACTGCAACGCGGGCCGCAAATAAATGGCTCGTAGGCCACATGCAAAGAACTTATACTGGGGTAAATGGTCACAGCTCTGGTCACGTTGGTACAGCTGAATGATGTAGCTGTCCTTTGTGTCTGGGGCAAGGGCAGCTGTAGAACCTTCTTCCACTTTGGCCATCAGGGCTGTGAACTGCAGTATGGAGAGGGGGAAGATATTATTTACAGCACGTTCTGGCTGCTGTTCAGGGATTAAGTCCAATAATTGTATCGTTAGATGTAAACTCTTGGAGGCAAAGAACAATTCAAGAGTGGGACTGATTTCCACTAGCTGAGCATTGTCCCAGAGTCTTCTGGAAGCATCGTGTTTCTTTCATGTGCAAGCTGTGTTTAGGCCTCCTGTGGCATGGACGTTCTGTGGTCCATCTGCTCACTTTGTGTTATTTCCTGTACAAAAAGAGATGCTCTGATTCACATCACTGCCAAGCAGTTCACTCCCAAGAGAGACCTCAGATGCACATCCAAAATGCTTCATTTTCATTTCTTGTTACATTATACAACAACTAAACACAAAAAAACTCCTCCCTCTCGAAAACATTATACAACAACTAAACACAAACAACTCCTCCCTCTCAAAAACCAAAGGCCAGATCCTTAGCTCTTGTAAGCGGGAGTCACTCAACTCCAGTCAAATGGAGTGACTACCAATTTATTTCAGCTGAGAATCTGGTCCAGAACTGTAGAATGTCTTGCACATCATCTAGAATCTCAATGAACAGTTGTAACAGTTTAACATCATTTCAGACTTTTCCCATTGTTGTCTTGGATATATCCCAAAAGCTAGAGAAATAGTAAATCTAGACCACTCCAGGTATTCCAGAAGCCAGCTAGGAGTTCAGAATCAGGCCCTTGCAAATCTCTCCCTAAGAAGGTACCAGTGAGCTCCATATAAATGTAAAGGTAGTTATGGGGCAGCAGGTGTCAAACACCTTTCCTCTCTGGAATACCAAGTGCAAATCCCAGCACCATCAATTAGGCCAGGTCTACAGCGATGGGAGAAAGTCAACCTAAGATATGCAACTCCAGCAACAAGAATAGCATAGTTGGAGTCGACAAATTTCTGCAGTTTCCCCAATGTGGAAGGTCATTGGGAGAAACTCTCGCATTGATTTCCCTTACTCCTTCCAACCCCATGGAATGTATGGGGGCATCATCAGTGGTCAATTTAGTAGGTCTTTACTAGACATGCTAAAGCAATCCCTGGAAGATCAATCTTGGGAGCATCGATCTCTGGGTAAGACTAGACAAGGTTTTACTTGTCTGCACTGTGATACTAGTACTAAAAGTACCACCACCTGGGAATGGTGGGGGCATGAAGTTGCTTGGAGTATCAGTAGGCACTTTTTTTGAGCAGCTAGCTGTGATTTCTGGCATGTATTGGAAGTTACAATTCAGGCTCACATCTGTTGAGAATAAATACTGAAAACGACTGGCCTAGTGAAATATGAGCTACTTTTTATGACTTGAGTCGACTGAAGTCATAGCATCAGTGAGAGCACATTCTGAGTTGCAATAAAAACTGGTATGTTTAAAGAATGGCTCAGTCTGTGTGTAGATTTGCTGAGGTTTCTCTTTTTACATGCAGAGGGGGGAACAGGAAGGTCTGCATCAAGGAGGAAACTTTGACGAGAAAAGAAAAATGGAAGAAAGAGTATGGAAGAGAAAGATTTAAAGACTAGATACAGGATTCAGGAGGAAATAGAGGAACAAGGAGAGGAAATGAAAGTGATGCAAATTGTGAAGGGAAAAAGTGATACAGAAAATAGCGAGAGAAAAATGACAGAATAAGATTAAGAAAAGCAGCAAGGGAAGCAAGAGAGAAAGCATTAGAAATGGTGCCGGAATTAGGCAAATACTACGCAGTGGTAGTTCAGGAAAGAGCCCTGCTATCTCAATGTAATGGGGGCTGGCGGCAAACCAAAAAAAGTTGTTCATGTCTAATTCTGGTGATTAAATCCAAACACTGATGACAGAGATGCACAAAAAGGAGTGCAGAATGAAGCTTCGCGGAAAGAGCTTTTTAATGTGACAGTTCTTCTGCATGGAAAAATTATGTAAATGTCAAATATGTAGAGCAGGGGCGGGCAAGAGGTAGCTAGCGGGCCACATAAGGTCCTCCAAGCCGCTGGGTCCAGCCTGCGGCCGCCACGCCAACACCCTTACTACGGAGCATCTGCAGCGGTTTTTAACGGTAGGTTGCTAATTGCTATGCAGTCTGAGCAGGGAGGAGAAAGCCTTGTGCACTGTCCCTGCCCCTTAGCAAAATCCCTCAGCTCCCATTGGCCAGTTTCCGGTCAATAGGAGCTGAGAAATTTTGCTGAAGGCAGGGGCAGCAAATGAAGTCTCCTCTCTCTTTCCCTCCCCCAATCCCTCCTTGTGCTGGAGCAGAGTCACATGCAGCAGCCTGCCCAGGACACACGCAGGTAAGTGCCTCTCAGCCAGAGCCTTCCCTTGACACCCCACTCCCTTCCTCCAACTACCTGCTCCAGGCCAACACCCAAACCCTCTGTATCCTCTCTCCCCACCTCCTCCAGGTCAAAACTCCCTCCCAGACCCTTTACTCCCTCCTACAACCCTCCCCCATGCCAGAATCCTCTCCTGCACCCATAAATCCCTCCTGGACCCTGCACCCCAAGCCCCCGTCCCAGATCACAACCCCCTCCTTCACCCAAACTCCCTCTCAGACCCTATTTTCCCTCCTGCACCCTAGTCCTCTATCCCAAGCTCCCTTCTACACTGAACCCACCAACCCAGAGGTCGTGCCCCCTCCACAGAAGTTCAGCCTTTGACCACTTACCAAAATCTTGGAGTGCCTCCCCCATTAAAAATTATTATCCACCCCTGATATCATCATTTTGGAAATTGCTATAACTCCAGAAAGTTGTAATTGCTCAGGTGCTCTCGGACTTTGATTCTGAGCTTAAATAGAATCCTACAAACTTTAAACTGCATATAGCTATGAAGAGACTCTTCAAATGCAAGTCATTTGAGTATTCACTTACATTATTAACCAATTTATTTGTAAATTCCCGGAAAATGTCTTCTGAATTCAAGGAGTGAGCAGAACTTTGGCAAGGATGCATGGCATTCTTCACATATAACAAAGTAGATGTATCTTTGCCTAAAGGCAAAACTCCATTTAACCTTAACCAAAGAACTGCAACTGGCACTTCCATAATGGGAATAATTTCTTACAGATGTGCTCCTGTAATAATAATGCACAAAAGGAGAATACTTGTAGGAACAGATTGCTAGTGGATAGTTTGCACCAGCTGAGAACCTGCAATCCCTCCCTCCTCCGCATTATCTCTCATGAAATCATTCCTGGAAACAGATGAGACATATACATGCCCTATCCTTGTGCCAAGGTGGAATCTCCCATTGATGTAAATGAGGCTTGTAAAATAGTCATGGAGAGCAATATGTGGTTGTCCTGTATGTAATATTTTAAATGACTTGTTTTATTAATTATTTAAACATACCTAGTAGCTTTTTAGTAACAGATTGGAGAGACCCTCTACTATTGCCTACATTTAGGGTTAGTCTACACTGCACACTTATTTCAAAATAGCACGTCTATACCGCAGGGAAGCCTCAAAATTAGTCCGAGGCAGGCTTCCCTAATGGAGACGTGCTATCTCGATTTAGAGCCCCAGGAGGCACTGGGGAGGAATAACTTAGAATGGCCCTGGTAAGGGGCTATTTCAAACTAGCAGCAGTCAAGCATCTACACATGCCTTATTTCAAAATAGCTATTTCAGAATAGGCGTTATTCCTCTAAATCATAGAATGAGGTTTACAGGTTTCAGAATAAGCCATCCATTATTTCGAAACTACAGTAGACATCCGATAATCAGGCATCTTTGGAACCCTGGGGGTGCCAGATTATCAGATATGCCGGAGTATCAGGAGGTACTCCGGTGGCGGGCTGTGATGGGTCTGCCGGGACCCACACTGCAACTGGGGGGGGGAGGGTTGGCGGGGAACAGCGTGGTGAAGGGCCAACCCTCTGCCGTTTTGCAAGGAGGCGGGGGAAGCCCTGCGCAGCTTCTGGCAATAGGACAGCTGGGGCTGCAAGCGGCAGCGGCGGACTTGGGGAAGCAGCGGAGCAGAGCAGCTGGGGTGCCGCCGGGTTGATCCTGCAGCGCCGCCTCTCACCTGAGCGGTGCTGTGGGACCAACCTCGCAGCACCCCAGCTGCTCTGCTCCGCTGCTTCCCCAAGTCCGCCGCTGCCATTTGCCGCCTGCCTGCAAGCAGCGGTGGCAGACTTGAGGAAGCGGCAGGGCAGAGCAGCTGGGGTGCTGCCGGGTTGGTCCTGCAGCACTGCCCCTCACCTCGCCCCCTCTTCTCTGCCACCGCTTGCAGCCCCAGCTGGCCTGTAGCAGGCGGCTGCGTGGGGCTTCCCCCACCTCCCTGCAAAACGATGGAGGGTTCGCTCCTCGCCACGCCATTCCCTGCCAGCCCCAACCCCCGGGCCGGACACAGTGCGGGTCCCGTCAGAGGGGTATAATCCCCTTTCCCTCTCTTCCCTTTCCCTTTCCCAGCCCGTGAGCGTGCGTGGGGCTCGCAGGAGCTCTAATTGTCTGGCTGGCTGGAGCACTTCTGGGTTCCAGTTGGTTCCAGACTATCAGGAGAGCCAGACCACTGGATGCCAGACAATTGGAGTTTTATTGTATTTCAAAATAACGGAATGCCTGTGTAGATGCTCACATTGTTATCTCGAAATAACGGTGAAGTGTAGACGCACCCTTACTAAGCCTCATTCTTGATTCCATGGACCCCAGTGTAAATCATGAATAGCAGCACTGGGGTTATATATGTGTAAATGATAACAGAGCATTTAAACACAAGCTTAAGTGCCAACACAGTGAATGTATCTTTAGTACATGTTTAAGTCTATTGCTGAATCAGGGCCTTAATTTCTACAAACCAAACCTACATGGCATTCAAACTTGCAGATGTCTGGTTTCAGAACTGGAAGTATAGTTTAGGCCAATAATTAGAGAGTGAATGATTTTGCCATATATGAAGTTGGGCAGAGCTACAGACCATGTAAAATAAAGTGTTCCTATTGGTTCAAAAAGTGTGTGCCCCAGTAAAGATGAAAATTAACTGCTTCTGATCTCTGCCCTTAGACTGACCTTAACAGCAGCTTCTGAGTAGAAAGAGAAAATGAGTTTCGGTAGCTGGTTAGTTGTCTGGTTTGATTTTGCACTCTGGAATCTTTCTGTCTGTAATAAAAGGTACCTAATTTGTTAGTATCTTTAAATGTCATGGTGAACAGTACCTTATAATGTACTTCAGAAAGCTAAAAGGAATTCCCAGTGTGGGCTTTGTGAATTTTTAACACAGAGATTTTGCATTATCCATCAATAAAAGCAAATCTCTGGAAAGACAAAACTGTTTCCATATATTCAGAGTATGATAGTATCATAAACTGAATCACTGCCATTTAGGCCATGTCTACACTACAGGCTTCTTGCGCAAGAAGCTTTTTGTGGAAGAGATCTTCTGCAAAAACCTCTTGCGCAAGAGAGCATCCACACTGCAAAAGCACATCGAAAAAGCAATGCACTTTTGCGCAAGCAAGTGCCCAGACTGCATGGACACTCTCTCAAAAGAAAGCGCTGATAGCTATTCACAGAATGGCCACTAGGGCACTTGTGCTTTTTTCAACAGGGTTTTTTTGCACAAAAAGAGGCAGTTCCCCATCCACACACACACAGCTCTTGCACAAAAAGGAGTTATTCCTTGTAGAACGAGGAATAACTCTTGCACAAAAACCCTTCCATTCTGTCGATTTTCTTGCACAAAAATGCGCTTGAGGTATGGACACTCCATGAGTTTTTGTTCAAAAACAACTCTGCAGTCTAGATGTAGCCTTAGAATCACAAGATACCTTATTTGGCCAAGCACCTTTTTAACTGTACTTTTTTCCATGTTCTCCTTTCTCCTGTTCTGCAAACTCTGAAAGCTGTCCTTTAAGATATGCTACTCTTTAACTCTCTCATGCAATCAGGGAACAGAATACCATGTCACTCCTGTTTCCAATCAAAACTAACACATCTGAAATGTGAAATGTCAACTATTCACAACAAACATCTCATGATCAGTCTGCAGATGCAGCATCCCAATCATTTGGTGAACATTATGCAATAATAACCACTTTGAGAAAATCAGAGACTGCTCACAAACAACTTATGAATATAAAAACAGGCAAAATGTTTTGAATACATGATTCTCATTCACTCTGATTGTATGTTGGTGGTCAGTACCTCAGTAGGAGCCTATCAATGGAAACCAAGTGCTGCAGGCAGTAGTTACAGCAGTTCAGTAGGTGACACTTGTCTTTCACAGTTAATATTAAGCGAGCACTGGAGGGGCGAGGGGTGAAACAGTTTAGTCCTAATCACTTGTTGACTGAACACCCATGAAACTTTGCATGAGTGTTTGTTCCGGCAGGATGTAGCTGTAGTTCTAATTCTTTTCATCTGATTTCTCTTGTCATTTAACCAGGGGCAGATGACCATTTTGCGGGGCCCAGGGCAGCATAATTTCGCGGGGGCCCCCTTTGCCACGGCGCATGCGCGGGGCTTTTTGAAGCGTGGGGCCCGGGGCGGCCACCCCGCTCGCCCCGCCCCTGCATTTAACCTTAAAGTGATCAACTCAAGTAGCTCGACCTATGCAATTTAACAAAGTAAAGATTTAGAATTGATGGAAGCACAGTTTGCAAACCTCCTCATTGTATTTTAGAGTACCCACGTGCCATCTAATAGTGGACTCTTTAATTCACTGCTGGCTAACCCACGGCTTGAGAGCTGCATGCGGCTCTTCCCCCCTTAAATTGCAGCTCGTGAAGCTTCCCCCGTGACTCACAAAGCTGCCCCTGTGCCCCTAAAAACCACCCTCTGGCCCCCAGTTCCCTGTGCTCACCATCCAATGCGGCAAAGCAAAATGGTACCAACAAGATGGCGCCGTCCGGTGGGAGCCTGATGTGGCCCAAAAAACCACCCTGAGTTTTGTTTAAAGGGGCAGGTCTGGTTTGGTTTTTCTTTTTTTTCTTTCTTTTTTTTTGCTAGACAGCTTTTTTCCCTCAGCCCTTTGTGCTATATCCCCACCTATTGTGGCTCTTTGCCTTTAACAGGTTGGCCACCCCTGCTTCAATCTGTCAGAGAAAGGTAGGACACAAGTCAGTGGCTGGTAATTGAAGCAGGGCAAATTCAGGCAGGAAATAAGGTATGAATTTTTGACAGTGAAAGTAATCAACTATTGGAGCAATTTCCCAAGGGTGATGATTGAGTTTTGCATCCTGGGCAATTTTAAATCCAAGACTGGATTTTTTTTCTAAAAGAGAGATACTCTAGGAATTATTCTGTTATGTGCCCAGTGTCATACGGGAGACTAGGTGATCACAGATGAAGTAATCACAATGGTCCTTCCTGGCCTTGGACTCTATGAAGCCATAAGTTATTCTTTATATCTCATTCCCAACTCCCTCCCCCTCCAGTATATAATCTTCAATGCAGAACTCATGTCAGCCTTAACTATGGAATGGAGAAGTGAACTTCCACCACTATTGGTACAGTACCCCTTAAGCGGTCTGTAAAACACTTGGGGATATTTGTTCTATAAATAAATGCAAGATGTTGTTAATAATTATCTGCATACCGTGTACCTATGTGTTTTATAAAGTCTGGGGTGGGGGCAGACTAGCCCTACACCCAGGAAGAAGGGGTTAAGGAGAGCCTAATGGTGCAGCTAGCTCTGCTCCCACCAGGGCCTCTGACAGCAAGGAGCAAAGCAGGCATTTGCTCTGGAACCCAGTGCTTCAAAGGAGCCCGGGGCTCACAACAACTGGAGCTCCGTGCTGCATGCTCCAGGTAGCGCTAAGGGCTGGCTGTCCCTGGCCCTGCCACTTCTGCCTGAGGCTCTACCCTTCCCAGGGTGCTAACCCGTCCCCCTCCCTATCTTGTCCAGGGGCCCACAGCAGCTGTTGGCTCCCCTGGCCCTCACTAATACCTGCAGCCAATGGCAAGCTTGAAGGGGGGGGGGGTTAAAAAGAGAGCCTGGCTCAGTTGAGTTGTGGCTGGCCAGGAAGGAGGATGGAGCTCTGCCTGAACGGAGTCTCATATGCAGAGATGGGCCTGCTGGGGAGTAACAATTAGACCCCAAAGAGCATGTGATACATGAATGGAAGACTGAGAACCAAGCCCAAAAGAGAGGGCGGGACAGCCCAGTACAGAGTGAGGCTTACTTTATGTTGTAGAATGTCTTGGGGCTAACCCGTTTCCCCTAGATCTTCCAGCAGGGGATAAGACAGAAGGGCCAGTTAGCCAGTGGGCCAGCACTTCTTCCCCCACAGAGTGTCCTGTGGCTTTACTGGGCCATGTGAAAGAGGGGCGCAGGAGCAGAATACTCTTAGAGTGTTCATTCAGGTAATCTTAATGCTAATATTTTATAAATGTACCCCATACATTAGCAAACAGTATAGTTTATAAATTAATTTCAAGTTCATATTAAGCAATGCTAAATTATTATGAAATTACAGATGCATTACTACCAAAAGAGTCCATGATTTATGTTATTACACTGAACACCAAAGGAATTAATAATGATTTACACTTATTATAAAGTGGCACCAATGTGGGAGAAAAAAAGAACAGTTAGTCTAATTAAATTCTGGAAACCACTTTAGGGCTCTACTGTGTTGTGGATGCTGGTTCTTATGTTAATAAATTCTGTCTGAATGGCTTTAATATTGTTCAAAGAGACACAATTTTGCAACCAAAGAGTATTTTGGATTATTTTTTCCCCGTGGGATCACTGGCCAAGAAGAGCCCTTAGCATAATGGTGATCCGCTTCTAGGTACTATTGAATACAGAAAATAAATAGCAATATCAAGGATAGTCCTAAGATGTTGGGTATATTGGAGGAGAGCTGAAGCACAAGTTGTGGTAGCTTCATGTTTTGAGAGACCTGAGTGAGTAGGAAACATAGCCTCGGTCCAGCAAATCATATAAGTACCTGTATATCTCTGATCCCATGAATAGTTCCATTGACTGTATGTAGCTTGAACATGGACATTATGAAACTCAGCTCGATATATCTATAGATATAGATGTTAGTAGGCACGAAGACTCAAATTTTCCATCTGGGTTGAGCAATGTGAAAATCCATGTTCCGTGTTGTCTCTGTTTGTTTATTTCACTATAAATAACTAAAAGAGACACAGCCATGAGTCTAGACACTTTGACACAGCTATACCATAGGCAAGCACTGGGATAAAGCATTAAAAAGACAGTTTAAATTGAGACACCTTTCTATGGTGGAAGGATATAGAAGGAACCTGAAGGGCTCGTCTACACTGGCCCCTTTTCCGGAAGGGGCATGTAAATTTCAGCAGTCGTCGTAGGGAAATCCGCGGGGGATTTAAATATCCCCCGCGGCATTTAAATAAAAATGTCCGCCGCTTTTTTCCGGCTTTTAAAAAAGCCGGAAAAGAGCGTCTAGACTGGCCCCGATCCTCCGGAAAAAGTGCCCTTTTTGAAGTAAGAATAAGAGCCTCCGGAAAAGGGCACTTTTTCCGGAGGATCGGGGCCAGTCTAGATGCTCTTTTCCGGCTTTTTTAAAAGCCGGAAAAAAGCGGCGGACATTTTTATTTAAATGCCGCGGGGGATATTTAAATCCCCCGCGGATTTCCCTACGACGACTGCTGAAATTTACATGCCCCTTCCGGAAAAGGGGCCAGTGTAGACGTAGCCGAAGTGTTTTTTCAAGTAGAAGAGTCACATCATAGCCCTAGAGTGGCACATTGCTGGTACAAGCCTGCACAGCAATCTGGCACATGTAGTAAAGTTTAATCTAAGCAACAGGGACTGTAGGGGAAATCTAGTTGCCCATATGGAATTTGACATCAACACTTTTACTCTAGAGAAAAGTGTCATAGACACATTCATAACAATTAGGGGACTGTGACTAGGCTGAATAATAGCACTTGAGCAGCTGTGTGTTCCTGACACCCCATTCGGGAGATAGCTCTTGAACTTAGAGAACTTACCTATTGAATCACCAGCCCTGCTTCCTTGTCATTCCCTCCCTCTGCACACCAGGTGTCTCATACCAACACTAACCAGATCTGTCTCTAATTAGCTTTTTTTTTGGCTGTTTCTCACCTCTGAGACCTGAGTAGCTGCTCTCATAGTAACTACGGTTCCTGGCAGTTGCAGGTTACAGGATACAAAAAGTAAAATCAATAATAACTTAGAAAACCCTTAAATATTTAATAAATAATTTTACTGTAAACTTTATAGCATCTTCCCAATACATTATGGTCAGGGGTAGTATAAAAGGATGTGTTGGCATCTGTTTAGGACTACCTGTATAACTCACTCATGGTTTCAAAACTTTTTGAATAGTGTGAGCATCCAAAAATCATTTAGATTTGCACCAATATTAAGTTATGAAAAATATGCATGGAAATAGTCACTCTGCTCCTGTCGCTAGTCCTGTTTAATTTGCTGAAGGGCTTTTACTTTTATTTAACTCGCAACTCATTGCTATAGACCTGCTTGAAAAACCTATTCTAACAAGATGTTTTTCAGACTGCAATTCGCTTAAATCACATGCTTGCTTTTAGGCATGTTTTTAGGTTCTGTTGACTTAAAATGAATCATACAGTTAAGGGGTTTTTTGAATAGAGATGGCTAAGCGTGTGCTTAAATCTTTTGCTGAATTGAGGCCTAAACCTTTTAATTAGAGACACGTTTACAGTAAAAGTGGTGAGGAGTCCTGTGGCACCTTATAGACTAACTGAAGTGTTGGAGCATAAGCTTTCGTGGGTATCTGACGAAGTGGGTCTTTGCCCACGAAAGCTTATGCTCCAACACTTTAGTTAGTCTCTAAGGTGCCACAGGACTCCTCGCTGCTTTTGCAGATTCATACTAACACGGCTACCCCTCTGATGTTTACAGTAAATTAGATTCCTTACCTGTTCCACAGTGATCAAGAAAACTACCAGCTTGTCACTAATAAAAACAACCAGTTCTTGCTTTAGTTGAAACTTGCAGTGTAAGGAAGCAATAAAGAATATATAATACATTAATTTAATTCTTTGTTACATCAATTATTTATTTGACATCAAAGAGGGAACCATGAAGAAAGTGCAAAGTGTGGTTGTTTGTTAAATTCACATATCAGTTAAATAATGGAATGATACCAAATCTTTTGTGCTCTTAATCTTTTTCCTTCCATACAGTATGGTATGTAGTGCCTCTCTCTCTCTCCTTCCACTCACAATTTATATTCAGGATACTCTAATGAAGTACATCTTGAGTCTCCTTTTCATGGCTAATGAGGAGACAACAAGAATTTGACTAATACTAGTACAATTACTAGAGCAGTGAAGCGTGCATCTCTGATTAGACATGATAATTTGCAAGGCTGGGCTCTTCACATTAAGTTTGCAAACAGTTTAAAAATCACTTCCTCTATTTATCCAGCTAATCTCTGTTTAATGACTCCAGATCTGAAAAAAAGAAAATGTCTCTTAAAAATCCTTTATTTCATTTATGAAGCTTGAGTAGGGAGACCAGGTGTAATTTATAGCAAATCTTTTCCAGGATACTCTTTGAGGAAGCCATGGAGCTGACTTTTCACATATGATGGTATTAGATCCAAGTTTCATTTACACTAAGCTTTGTAGCCTTTGTTTTCTCTATCGAGTATCATTTTAGCCTAGTCCCCTGCACTCATGGCAGGATCAAGTATTAACTAGACCATCCCTGACAGGTATTTGTCTAACCTGCTCTTTTTATAACTCTCTAGTGACTGAGATTCCATAACCTCCCTGGGAAATTTATTCCAGTGCTCAAACACCCTGACTGGAAGTTTTTCCTAATGTCCAACCTAAACTGCAATTTAAATCCATTACTTCTTGTCCTTTCCTCAAAGGTTAAAGAGAATAATTTTTCTCTCTCCTCCTTGTAACAACCTTTAAGGTACTTGAAAATGGTTATCATGTCCCCTCTCAATTTTCTCTTTTCCCAACTAAACAAACCAAATTTTTTCTATCATGCCTCATAGGTTGTGTTTTCGAGATCTTTAATCACTTTTGTTGCTCTTCTCTGGACTTTCTCCCATTTGTCAATGTCTGTCCTGAAATATGGCACCTAGGACCAGTTCAGGCCTAATCCATGCAGAATAAAGTGGAAAAATTACTTCTTGTATCTTACTAATGACACTCCTGCAAATACATCTCAGAATGGTGTTTCCTTTTTCTTTTCTTTTTTCTTTTTCCAAAAGTGTTATGCTGTTGACTCATATTTAGCTTGTGGTCCACTGTGACCTCCCACATCCCTTTCTGTAATACTCCTTCCTAGGTAATCATTCCCCATTTTTGTATGTGTGCCACTGATTGTTCCTTCCTAAATTGAGTACAGGCAGTCCCCGGGTAACGTACAAGATAGGGACTGTAGGTTTGTTCTTAAGTTGAATCTGTATGTAAGTCGGAACTGGTGTCCAGATTCAGCCGCTGCTGAAACTGATCAGTTTCAATAGCGGCTGAATCTGGAGGCCAGTTCTGACTTACATACAGATTCAACTTAAGAACCCCAGGCATCCCCAAGTCAGCTGCTGCTGAAACTGATCAGCAGCTGATTCCAGGAAGCCCCGGGCAGTGGCTTCCTGTAGTCAGCCACTGGTCAGTTTCAGCAGCGGCTGACTTGGGGACACCTGGGGCAGAGCAGCTGGTGTGCTGCTGGGTTGGTCCAGTGGTGCCCAGAGCGGGGCTACGGGACCAACCGGCAGCACCCCAGCTGCTGTACCACAGGCGTCCGGAGCAAAGCCGCGGAACATGGGGGCAGCGGGACAGCCCAGACGCGCCGTGGCTATCCTGCTGCCCTCGGGCTCTGTGGCTTTGCTCTGCTCTGCTCCCTGTCCCCCTGGTCTGCAGACCAGGGGGACGGGGAGCAGAGCAGAGCAAAGCCGTGGAGCATGCGGCCAGCTGACAGCCCAGACGCGTCTGGGCTGTCCGCTGCCCACGTGTTCCGCCGCTTTGCTTCCTCTCCCTGGTCTGCTGGAGACCAGGGAGAGGGATGGCCCCGTTCGTAACTGCGGATCCGACATAAGTCGGATCCGCGTAACTCGGGGACTGCCTGTACTTTGTATTTGTCCTCATTGAATTTCATCCTATATATCTCAGACCATTTATCCAGTTTGTCCAGATCATGTTGAATGTTAATCTTATCCTCCAAAGCACTTGTAACCTCTCCCAACTTGGTATCAACCACACACTTTATAGGTGTACTCTCTAGGATATTACTTAAATCACTGGTGAAGATATTGAACAAAACCAGACTCAGAACTGCCCCTTCAGCTTGACAATGAACCACTGATAACTACACTCTGGTAATGGTTTTCCAACTAGTTATGCATCCAACCTATAGTAGCTCCATCTAGGTTGTGTACCCTTGTTTGTTTATAACAAGGTCATGTGAGAAAATATCAAAAACCTTTCTAAAGTCAAGATATACCACATCTATAGCTTCGCCCCTATCCACAAGGCTTATTACCCTGTCGAAGAAAGCTCTTAGGTTGACTTGACATGATTAGTTTTTGACAAATCCCTGGTGACTGTTTCTTATCACCATATTATCTTCTAGATGTTTTCAAAATGATTCCTTAATTATTTGCTTCATTATGTTTCTGGAGGCTGAAGTTAAACTGACTGGTCTGTAATTCCCCAAGTTGCCATTATTTCCCTTGTTATAGATTTGCCGTATATTCACCTTTTCCTGGTCATCTGGTATCTATCCCATCTTCCATGACTTTTTGAACAAAATTGCTAAAGGCTCAGATACCTCCTCCGTCTGTTCCTTCAGTAGTCATCAGGCCCTGCCAAATCAAAGGCATCTAACCTGTCTAAGTAATTTTCAACTTGTTCTTTCCCTATTTTAGCCTCTGGTCCTACCTCATTTTCATGTTAGATGTCCAATTGCTACTTTTTGGAGGAAATTGAAACAAAACGTGTTATTTAACTCTTCTGCATTTCCACGTTTTCTATTGTTGTCCCCCACCCATTGAGTAATGGTCCTCTCGCTTCTAATCTAT
This sequence comes from Pelodiscus sinensis, assembly GCF_049634645.1. Taxonomy (NCBI): domain Eukaryota; kingdom Metazoa; phylum Chordata; order Testudines; family Trionychidae; genus Pelodiscus; species Pelodiscus sinensis. The sequence continues at coordinate 11,442,818 of NC_134718.1, forward strand.
TTGCAAAATGTTTTCTTGTTACCCTTTATGTCTCTAGACAGTTTAATTTATTTTTGTGCCTTTAACTTTTAAATTTTGCCCCTACATAATTGTGTTCTTTGCTTGTAATCATCCTTTGTAATTTGACCAACTTTCCATTTCTGTAGCACTCTTTCTTTGAGTTTCCCATCACTGATAATGTCCTGATGAAACCAGGGTGCCTCTTGCTATACTTCCTATCTTTCTTGTGTAGTGGGATAGCTTGCCCATGTTCCCTTAATAATGGTTCTTTGAAAGACTACCAACCCCCTTGAACTGTTTTTCCCCTTAGATTTGTTTCCCATGGCATCTTACCTATCAGCTCCCAGAGTTTACTAAAGCCTGTTTTCTTGAAAGCCATTATCTTTATTGTGCTGTTTTCCCTCCTACCATTCCTTAGAATCGTGAACACTACCATTTCATGATCACTTTCACCTAAGCTGCCTTCCACTTCCAAATTCTCAACCAATTCCTTCCTATTTGTCAAAATCAAATTTAGAACAGCTTCCCCCACCTTCTGAACTAAAAAACTGTCTCCAGTATATTACAAAAACTTGTTGGATAATCTGTGGTCTGCTGTATTCTTTCCTCAATATATTTCTTGGTATTGGAATCCCACAACACCACAAAAACATATTCTTAGGGTGAATTTGTTAGCTGTTTCAAAAAAAGGCTGATCCACCTCTTCCTGGTTATGTGTCCTACCCAGGGCCGGACCGAACTATTCCAGCTCCCTGGGCAGACAGTTTAATTGTGCCCGGGTTGGGGGAGGGTGGATGCATGGCCCCGCCCCCGCCTGGTGCCTGGGGGAGGGCACATGGACCTGGCAGCGGCAGGACGCACGTGCCCGGCCTGGAGCAGCCCAGGGCCGCCCGGGGTGGGCTGAGCCTGGCCATGCAGGGCCCCACGGCCACAGGGGAAAGGACGCTGCTGGCCAGTGCTGTGGGGGTTAACGTGGCCCCTGCCCCGGGAGGCCGCTGCAGAGTGGACACTGGGAGCTGCTGCAGCCCGCCATCCAGGAGCCAGGCACGTGGCGCTTGATGGCAGCGATAAGGGGTGCTGCGCACCCCTTACAGCTGCCATCAGGTGCCCCTCGGAGGTTGGTACCCCGGGCAGCTGCCTGGCTCGGCCCCCCCTTTAATCTGGCCCTGGTCCTACCATGACATCACCCTTGGTTTTTACCACTTTTATCTATGCCCAGAGAGTTTTAACAAGTCTGTCTTCTATTTGCATCTTAATCTAAGTCCAAATGTATGCCTTTTTAATTCAGGGCAACACCTCCTCCTAATACACCCCTTGGATTTATACTTCCCTATTTACACAAGGCAAATTGCTTTCTTTGACAGGAGAGTAGTGTTTACTCATCAATCAGCATCATTGTGCACAAGCTTATTTCATGATACTTTTGTAAGGCTGACGCGATTCCCAGGCTTCTGTGACGTTCCCTTTGTCCGCCTGAGCTCTGTACATTTTCTACAGTCAAAGCCGGAGCAGACAGATTCGTAACGGCCAGTGTGTCCTCCACGCAACGTTCTCTGAAGTCACAGCTTACTCGGAGAAGATTCTGGTCAGACTTTACAAGCCGAACAGGAGCAGATAACTCCTTGGATGGAAATCTTTCCAGAGCAAAAGCCACTCCAGGAACTGGTGGCATTGCCTCTGTAGGTGTTGGTCTACCCATGTAAGGAGCCAGGGATGAGCATCAGCCATAGCACGGCAGTGGGAGGGGAGACAATCCTGCAAGGGTAAAGTCAGGACTAGGCAGTCCTCTCTTCCAATCTAGGTATATCCAGAGCTTGGTTTTCAAAGAGGCTGACTACCTCTATTTCCAACTATCTTCCCAAATGATTAATAGATTTTCAGGCCAGAAGGGACATTTTTTATCCTCTCATCTGACCTCCAAGATAACATGAGACAGAGAATTATACCCACAGATTGTTGGTGAGATTACAGATTGAACACCTCTGAAAATCAGGCCCATCTTGTTACTCATCACCAAAGGAACTGGGCACTGTAAAGCTGTCTTTTCCCCGGAGAACACCTGGTGGAGAGCAGCCATGTAATCACCACTGTTCTCCCTGGGGAAGTGAACCTCAACTCTGGTGCAGCATCCCCCTCCTCTGCAAAGAAGACCAACTTATCTTATGCTTGTGAACACTGCTCGATAAAAAATATTAATGGTTCATGCTTTCCATATCCTTCGCTGGACCGGAAATATACTGGGCAAAGAGCCTGTCTTATATTTTTTCTGTATTTACCCTAATGGGTGCAGCCTGGAAGCTAGAAATATAGAGTTGGATGAAGGTGAAAAATAATGAGCGAGGATAAACTATTTTTTTCAAGTCCCTAAAAGTGTTGAGGTTGAGAGAATTGAGCAAAGTTCCTAGTTACTTTATCTCAATTTTAACTCATTTCTACTGAATAGTTTAAATATACATATGAATATGAAATGTCTGTGTCCTGGTATAAATATCAAACATTTTGTTCCTAATTCAGTCAGGGTCTGATCCAGTGAAGTTAAGGGGAGCCTTCTCATTGACTTTGTTTGTCTTTGAGGTTCTGTCTTGTAATGCTCCAGTATGATATATTTTTAAAAAATCTTTTTTTTTTTTTGCCTGTAAGCTGAGGAGAAAAAGAGGGGAGGTAATTTATTTTATGTGTAGAAAATTATTTGTGAGCAGAAATCTATGACTAGAGGATCATTTTCATTTAAAAAAAAAGCGAGGGAATTAAATTTTAAAAGGAGCATTGTCATTTAAAACAAAGCCACGTTGTTCTCAGCTATATATCACTGTAGCTGTTAGTGGTGGAGAGAGAATACATCAAATACTCACATTAAAACCCCCAAATTCAATTAGCTGGTTGCTCCTTGAGGTGAAAAGGGTATGTGACTAAATTTAGTACACATGACTGATATTTTTTTGCTATTACTTTTTACGAGGAATATTTTACGTGTGCAGTTCAGTGGAAGTTGCTGTCTTTTTCAAGCCGTGAGTCTAAATTCTCTAAAGCAGTACCTTTTGCTCATTTCCTCGCAACTGCTGCAGGCCATACCCAGGAAAATTTGAAACTGAAACAGTCATTCTAAAGCCTCATTTTAAAATTGTATCCAGAATTCACTCTGTTAATGCAAATAGATCACTGGGTAGCATGTATCACTGTACAAATTGATCAACATGCTCTTAGAGATTACTTTCATGGAACAGCTATTATATTTCTCTTTGTGATTAAAAGGAACAATGGCCCTATGATTAAGGCACGAGCCAAAGAATTTGGGAAATATAAGTTCAATTCCAATTTGTATATCAGACCAATTGAGCGACCTGAAACAAGATGCCACGGGTGCTCCTCCATAACATAGGGGATAATGCTTCTTTTCTCCCACTCTGGGTGCGTCTACACTGCAGGACTTAACTTGAAATAAGCTACGTAAATTGAGCTACATCAATAGCATAGCTTATTTCAAAATAGGAAGCGTCCACCCAGCACTAATTTCAAAATAGAGCACTCTTCCTCCGACTTCCCTTACTCCTCGTACAATGAGGGTTACAGGAGTCAGAGTAAAAAGTCCTCCGGCTTGACAGTAGTTTGACACTATTTCAAAATAACTGCCTGTGGTGTAGATGCAGACTAAATTATTTTGGAATAGTGTTGCAGTGTAGACATACCCTCTGTGTGCATTTGGGTTCATGGACTCGTAGAATCTTAGAACTGGAAGGAACTTTGAGAAATCTTTGAGTCCAATCTTCTTCATTCATGACAGGACAAAGCACCATTTAGGCCAGTGTTTCTCAACCTTTTTTTATAAAGTACCCCTTTTTCAAAAAAAAAAAAGTCCCCCCAATACCTATAGTTTTCAGACACACACATATTTTTTCTACCATTGCAACACATTTGTTTAAACAACTTAATCGTAGCCGAGCGGGCGCTGAAATTTTCGGGTGTAAAAAGTACAGAAATAATAAAGCACTGTAAAACTTAACACAAAAATTCAGTTTTCTCCAGATTTCACTTGTGTTGACGTACCCCCGTAGACTTCTCTCGAATACCCCTAAGGGTATTTATACCACTGACTGAGGAACACTGACCTAGGTGTCTGTCCAATCTGCTCTTAAAAATTTCCAGTGATGGAGATTCCGCACCATCCTTAGGCATTTGATTCCAGTGCTTAACCACTTTGATAGTTAAGAAGTTTTTCCTAATGTTCAACCTAAACCTCCCTTGCTGCAGTTTAAGCCCATTGCATCTTGTCCTATCCTCAGAGGTTAAGGAGAACATTTTTTTCTCCCTCCCTCAAGAACCTTTTAGGTACTTGAAAGCGGCAACCTCTTAATATCTGTCTCTTGCTATGTGTACGTGTGGTCAGGGACTGTATGCCCTACTATCAAAGAAATAATAAATGGATTTTCCCTGTAGAATAATTCTGCCACTTGAGCCACAAATGCACCTTTTTATTGTGAATATTCCCGTGTCAGCATCTCTCATTACTCAACTAAGCAACCAGTGTGAAGCCCATCTCCAGCCAGCTTTGTAGATGTGGTGCCCATATAAAATATCTGGAAGAGTGAAGAAGGAGCAAGAGAGCCTCATGCTCTTTCTCTACAAGTCCTAGATCTACCTTAAAGCATAGCAAGTTACTGGGGTATATCATGGCACAAAACAATCTGACATTAAATTCTGTAAAATAGGAAGGGTCAACAGTAGCCTAAAGCAGAGAGAGGAGCCACTTTTCTTTCAAATCCCAGTTTTCTTGGTGTGGAGTTTTACTGTTGCTCTGCTACAGAAAGTGAAGTAATCTCAATGTCAATAGTCATGGAGTTTCCTGATAGATTTGTAAAGCCATTTGGTCTTCTGAGGTCATTGCTTCACTCCAGTAGCAGCTGTGGAATTTCAACAAGCCCTGCCCCACAAAGTAATTCCAATTTTGTTTCTCCCCCCCCCCCCCCGCATTTGAGGTGAACCCTTAAAATGTCCAGCGTTTCAGAAAGCTGTGAAATACCCCATTTTGCAGACGCCACACAAGCCTCTGAACATCTTTTGTACCAAATCACTGTCGTGGGGAACAAATACGTATGGAGCTATTTATTTCTCCATTGCTGTATCACAAGATAATTTGAAAGGAGAGATAGGTTGAGACTTTGAAAAAAAAAAAAACTTCTCCAGCAAACTCTGGCTGTGCCATTAATACAGGGTTGGCCCGAGGCTTTTGTCAGACTCATTCATGTGGTGTCTCATCCAGCTCCCTCACTTCAAGCCATCTTTGAAGCTCATTTGTGCTGTGTGCACTTTGGCCATCATTTGAGAATCTGACCCATAATGCCCAGCGAGTGGGTCTTGTGATGCCTTTGTCTGTCGCATGAAAGAGCTCTCTACTCTCTGTCTTCCCCCTCTGTAGGTACTTATAGACAGTGATTAAATTATCTCTTTGGTTTTCTGAAGTCATTGCTTTACTCTAGGCATATCTCTGGAATATCAAATTGCCTCGCAATGTCTATCAAGAATTTCCTCCACTCCTGACATTATGATTATTTCATTTTTGCCAATACTATAGCAGACGAACAGACTTGCTTCTTTTGGAAATCTGCTCACACTTTGATTTTGATATTAGAATATGAATCCTACCTTAATTGCTTGCCCCAAGCCCAATAAGCAGTCCTGTGGCATCTTAGAGACTAACAAAAATATATATTGTATCATGAGCTTTCATGGGCACAGCCCACTTCATCAGATGAGCTGGAGTGAAAATAACAGAAACCAAAATATTTATAACAGGGGAAAAAAGTACCTGTCAATTGTAGGATCAGTGCTAATGAGGCTAATTAAGTGGTTTGGAAGTGTCCCATTCTTAGCCTTTGATGTAAAAATGAAGTTGTTAAAGGCAGGGGAGATTGTCTTTATAATGCGACATCCAGTTAGTGTCTTTGTTCAAGCCCAGGGAAAAAGTCTCACTTCGTCTGTTCATTATAGGTCTTCATTGTGCCTCAAAATCCCAGTTCATATCTGTTGGCGTCTGGATGGGCACAACTTACAGAAAATGTGCAAAATGCCTAGCATAATCTCAATTCAATGCTATGATCGCACTATTGGTTATATATGCGATCCTGAAGCTTAGTAATGGGAAAATTCATAAAATAAGGTACTAACTAGCTATCCCTAAAGGCTAATGTTGGTGTGTGTTGTCCTCCTGATGTTTGTGGAAAATTTATTTTGCATGTATCATTAACCTTGAAGTAAGATCCTTGCTCTAGGAAATCTTAATGTCAAGGGAATTATTTTTTGCCATGAGAGTTCAAACAATTAACTCATTCAGGGGAGAGGAATTTTAATTGAGATCACTGGAGTTGGAAATACAAGTGTTTTATTCATAAGCAAAATGATTCCCTCTCCCAGCCCTTTCCTCTAAACATTTGGTCATAAAAGGGTTCATTCTGGGACTGTGTGTAGCAACAGCAGAAGTAAACATTGCTCTAAAGCTTAATATTCTGTGAGCCAATGGAAATGGGTGTGATCCAGCTAGATTTATCTTGCCCTGTCACTTCAGATGTACCTTGCCCACTCTACAGAATCATTCCTTGTTGATACCAGCAGGAGTCCCTGCCATCTTAAACCTGATTTTCTTTTTAAACCAGTCTTGTTTGTTTTAGACAGGCTGCTTCATACTCTGTTCAAAAATGAAATGTTTTCTTTGTGCATGGGCTTTGACAGAAATGAAGAAAAATCTCATCCATTTCCCTCAGTTGCCCTTACCTCATACAAAGGAAAACATTCACAGCTGTCTCTGGTGTCCTGTAGTGCCATAATTCTTCTCCAGATGCAGAGTAATACCTGAAAACCTGCTGACATGGCCACTTGCCTCCAATGACGCTGTAACTTCTGGACACTGAGAACACATGATGGATTTGTGTCGTTTTTCTATTAAGTCCAATATCCCTTTAAACAATCTCGAAGCATATTGCTGTTTAGAATGATGAAAAATACTCTACAGAACTCTTTGATTTTTATCACTAATGTTAAAGATTTAAATGGTTTTCAAAAACACCTAAGGGAATTAGGCACATGGGTTCTATGGAAACTCAATGGGATTTATACTAAACATTTGACAACCTTATCCTTACATTTGTATTAATAATTACATACCCCAACCCCCCAAAAATATGGCAAGTTGTTTTATCTCTATTTATACCAGCCTGCTCATTCTGTTTTAACATGAATTACTACAATAAAGTGATACATTTATTGATGCAAATAGAAAATATAAAAGTAAATGTGAATTGGTTTGAATTTTAGCTGCAGTACAGTCTTTTTTTTTTTTTTTTTTTTTTTTAAAGTCACCAATGGACTAAAAAGAAGTCTTCTGCCTGCAGAAAGTAAAGGTAAAAACAAATGTAAAATTAGCTGATAATTAATGGACTTGTGACAAATCAGGTGATAAATACCATCTTCTTTGGTTTGGTATTTAATTACAAAGAAAGACAGACAAGCTTCATAAGAAGATCAGAGGTTCCGGCTTTTTGCCTTGAACCAGCAATTATTTATGATTAAGGGTGGAAAACATGTGAAACTCGGTGGTTTTCTATGGTGTCGCCCTCAAACCATATAAAACTTGGTGGTTTCAGCTTCAGTGAACAAATGGAACTAAGGAAGTGTGAATCCAGGTGAACTGAAAAAAAAAAAAAAGATAAGCAAGAGACCTGAGATATAAAGCCACAGACATTTTGTGCATTTGTACCAGAAACCTTAAAAAAAGCAGTTTTAGGAGGGGAGGAGAAAGAAAAGATTATTTTGAACAAAAAAGAATCACAAGGCAACAAGCTTCTATTGTGTGTTAGGGAAGAGAGAATCCAGGACTTGTCATTCCAGCTCAGACAATCAAATCCAATATTCTATTACTAGTGGTGCCCAACACTTGGCTAGTTATGCAAAGTTGAACAGGAGGGATAAGATTCCATCATAAGAACGGCCATAGTGAGTCAGACCAAGGGTCTGTCTAGCCCACTAGCCAGTAGCCAGTGCCAGGTGCCCCAAAGGGACACAGAACAGAACAGATAATCATCAAGTGATCTACTCCGTCACCCATTCCCAGCTTCTGGGAAACAGAGGCTAGGATCAACATTTTCTTGCCCGTGTGCTTTAACCAAGCCATAACATAGAAAAGTAGGGCATACCTACAGTCTAAAAACCCATACCTAACTCTTCCAGCAGCAGTTGGAAGATTTCACTGTAAATCCAGGAGTTAAAATCAGTTATGTGTCAGAAGAAAGGAGTCTACAGGTTAAACACTGTGCATTGAAGTCAATGGAAGTTACACCCAAGCAAGGGCAGAATTAGACTCTAAGCATTCATTATATTTTGTTAAATTGAAGCATGTAGCCATTATCCTCATGGTCAAAATTTTATTCCTGCCTGCATATATAACGTATTATCCTATTAGAGATTGACCTCACTCATATAATTGACAAAAGGGTATTCCATTAAAAGTAAAAGCTTTTTTATTTCATTTTCTCTCTATGGTTCTTTTTTTGATAGTCCAGCCTTTTAGTGACCAAGCATTTAGCAGGTTCACTAGCTTTCCATACACCCCTTTATGTCTTGGCTGTGTTGCACAGAGGTAAATGTCTTGATTATTTTTTTTACTCAGAGAGGTGACCAGATTCTTGTTTTCCAAACTGCTCGTCATCCTAGACAGCTAATGGGTTGTAGCAGGGACACTATCATTCTGTGTGTATCGACAGCTCATCGTGCCATCCCGATATAAATAATAATAATAATACACCCGGTCCCCGATTTACGACCATTCGCATTTATGACCAAACCTCCCATTAAGTGGTCATAAAGGTGGTCCCCGAGTTATGAACATGACCCACGCTTACGAACAGTGCGGTCGCAATGTAATTCAATGGGGGTCTGACTTACGAACATTTCGAGTCACGGCCAAGTGTTTGGTCTGTAACCCGTTCATAACTTGGGGACCGGCTGTACCAGCAATGCTGGAGTTCTTGGAGGACAGATGTTTGAAGGTTTAGAAGGATACGTTTTTACAGGGCTGCCAACATGGGGGGGAAGGGGTGCAGGAGCAAACGGGGCTGTTGGCCGGGGGCCTGGCAATTTTTAAAGTGCCTGGGACTACAGGCTGCCAACACCACAATAGTAGTGGTGGCCAGAACCTGGGCCCTTTAAATCGCCATCAGAGCCCTGCACAACACAGTCCAAGCACCACTCAGTGCTACCTGGGGAAGGTGCAGCATGGTCTGGGCAGCATTGAGGGCTGTCAATTCACAGCCTTTCATAAAGCTTGACAATTAATATAATGCATTTATCTCCTTCAAGTGTTCATGTACTATCAAGTAAACACAGTTTTGCAAAGCATCTCTCAGGCCAGTCTACACTAGACCCAGCAGCTCGGCTTAAGGTTTGCAACTCCACCTATGTAGAATACGTAGCTGGAGTCAGCTTACCTTAAGATGAGCTTGGTGGTGTCCCCACAGTGGGAGGAAAATGGAAGCAAGCGCTCCAGTCGGCTTCCCTTACTCCTGACAATAGCAGGAGTACCAAATGCCGGGGGGGGGGAGGTGCCTTCTGAGTTTGATTTAACAAGTCTTAACTAGACTCGTTAAATTGAACTCTGGAAGATTGATCACAGCCGTGTCGATTTTCCGCAGAGTGAACACAAGGCCTTAGTCTTCCAATAAACTTAATATGACTTTACTGTATATAAAAGTAACAGGCAGATGGAAGCTGTGAGTTGTGAAAACTGTCTCTGAAAACAACATTTTAGCAATGGATTTTAGGTGTGAGGAAGACAATTAATGTATCATTGACCTCAAAAGGTGGGAGAGGAATTTATTAAAAGTTCTGCAAACAGCCAGCATCTCTCTGGGGCATCTTCTGCATAGCAAATGTGAGTAGATAGTGCTCAACAGAGCATAGGACACAGAACCTTTCATCTCTAGGTCAGGGGTTAATATCTGGCCCAGTGTCTGAAATTCATTATCATCTGATAATCACTGAGTAGCCTCTGTGACAAAATGAGTTGGTCTCAGTCCAGTAGCTGCCCACACCACATAAACCACTACTACAATTAGCATTAACTCACATCATGTGTTGGCAGTCTTAGCAGAGTAGCCAAAATACCAAAAAGTTCTGCAGATAGAACTAGTGTTTCAGTCCTATAGTTCCCTCCATGTTAGAGTTGGCAGGAAAATAAAATAATAATACTTAGCACATGAGGAAATTTGCTTTGTTGCTGCCATAGCCATACCGGAACTATGAAAAGAACAGAACGTGATTTTTCTGCACTGGCAGTGTGGTGCATTTCACAAGCACTATAAAACTTATCTGGACACATTTGAAAATATTCCTTGGCCCATTCGCATTGAGGAACCAGCTCCCAGATGGCTTTCAGTGTTCCATGTTGTTATTTAGCTCTAATTTACCCCTAAATGTCTTTTAAGAGTCCAGTAAGCAGTGGTAAACCCCCTGAATAATATTGACAAATTTTCTGGTTCAGCACCAGTCAGGTCCTGTGAGTACAGGTGCAACCTCTCCAGTCCAGCACCCTCAGGACCTGACTGGGTGCTGAACCAGAGAATTTGCCAAACCATGGGAGGTCAATATTATTCAGGGGGTTTACCACTGCTTACTGGACTCTTAAAAGACATTTAGGGGTAAATTAGAGCTAAATAACAACATGGGAGCTGGTCTGCAAGGGGAGCCAGTTTAAAAACCAGGTTCCTTTGTAGACTGGCTGCCTGTTGTCCCATGCTGCTGCCTCTGACACAGAGGCAGCAGTTCAGGGTGGCAGCAGCCCCTAACCAGGTGTGGGGTCTGAGCTCCTAGACCCAGCACGAGCCGGAACTGAGCCAGGTTGCCTGCCTGCCTGGTTCCTAATACACTTTAAATGCAGAGCCACAGCAGGGGTAGGTGCCAGACCTGGTAGAAGCCAGGACTGAGCCAGGCTGCTGGGCAACCTGCTAAAAAAATTACTGGCAAGGTGGGGGAGGGAGGAAATGCATTTAGTCTATCACATTAATCAATAAGCTTTTGCTTATCAGTTAATCAGTTAAACGACTACACTGTTACATCCCTATAGGAAACTTGGCCACACCGATGATAAGTGGACATCCAGCTAACTAAAAACATGTCAGACCACAGATGTTACAGGACCAGAGAGTGCCAGACTAGAGAGGTTCAACGTGTAAATCTTAACAGCTGAGAATTCCCCTGGTGTTGAGGTGCCCTCACCTGGCACAGAAACAGTATAGTTGATCTCAAGACTGTTTCTTCATTACCAGCCATCTTATGCCAGGGCATGAGGAAATTCTAGAATGTCCCTGTTGTAGACAGCAATTTGAGGGCCATTACTGATGGATGTAGTTTAGAGCTGCCCACAAGTGGCCCTAAACTGCATTATGACCAGCAAAGAGTCACAACCAGCTTCTTTGATCTTTGTTCCCACAATAGTCAGTGGAGATTGCACATGGCAGATTTGCTTAGATCAGTTTTGAGTACCAACAGATGCAAGTTACTGAATGGAAAAGGAGTTCATGGAAGTCAAATCATATCCACTGCCTCCGATCACATTTGGAGCCCAGTGTTTTAAAATTACTGTTACTTTTTAATTTTTTGTTCACTAAAGGCAAAAAGGGGAAATCAGTATTACTGACATGGAGCTAGGTTTTTAGAAGCTTTGATTCAATTTTGTTTTCTAGAATTTTGTTAGGAATACATATTTTGGTTTGGATTTTACTGAAAATGTCCATTGGAAATCAAGTTTAAATATATATTCCTGGATAAAACCTCCTGAAGATTAGAAGGCATAAACTCACACTTCAATTAATATAACTCTAAACATAAGCCCTTAGTTCAGACAAAACGTGCGGGACACACTGGAGGAGCTTTTGGTAGGGATTGTTTTGGGTAGGTATGTATGTGTGGAAAGAGAGAATGCCCACAAACTGATGTTAGACAAAAGCAGAGGCAGCCTGAAGCAGCTGCAAAAAAAATGTGTGGCTGATTCTGGAAGAAACTTAGGTCAAGGCTTATGGGTCAGAGGTCCAGGCAGATAAGAGCACTCTTGATGCTGTGAGTAAAAGAAGCTGTTGCTTGCTATTTGATTCCTTCTGTGTTCAAAGACACAGGGCTTTGTATATGCTCTGAAAATAAACACAATTGCATCAAAGAAATACCTATCAGCCCAACTGAAACATCCATGCGGCCCCAAACCGTCACTAGTCACTTGGGTCCCTAAGAGACAACAGTACCATGAGAGGCCAGAGTGAGGATTTTCAAAGACAAATAGGAATAACGTGGCTCAGTCTCCTATTAGCTGAATTGGAAGTTGTGTAATTAAACCCCTTGGAGTACGTCAACACTGCAATAAAAGACCCATGGCATTGCTGCAACACATCTGACTCATCTGACGTGGACTTCTGGGGTTTGGGCTGCAGGGCTAAAAATGGCAGATGGGTAGATGTTCAGACTCAGGCTGGCACTGGGGTCTCTAAAACCCCAAAAGCGAGATTGGTCTCAGACTTCGTGGTCCAGCCCAAGCGTGAATGTCTCAAACGCAATTTTTAACCCCACAGCTCACAAGTCTGAGTTAATTGACCCAGGCTTTGAGACTCCATACCAGGAGTTCTTTATTGCAGTGTAGATGAACCCTTGGTGTGCTTTGAAAATCTCAACTCCAAACCTTTTTGTTGTGTCATGCATATTACTTTATCCTGTTCAGTCTGCTGCTGCTTCCTTCAAAGGCCTCTACCATTTTCTTTCCACACTTTCCAACTTTTGTCTAATCTGATCGTACCTCTTAGTGCGTAGATGTGTGAAACAAACATACTAACCCGATAATGGCCTTGTTAAAGCTTTTATAACACTTGGAGAATTTACACTTGGATTTCATCCAGGAAAGAAATGTCTGAATGAAACAGAATTTAAATGTTTATCCATGGCAATGCATTTTTTCTCCTGGCTTTTTTTTTTTTTAATAGAAATGATAAATTGTGTTTCAAGAAATGCTGACCTTAGAATAGAAGAACTGGAGACAGAGGTAAGATTTTGGGCTGAGATACGTGTGTGTGTAGCTGTGTAATATGTATGCATCTATGTATATTTCTTCTGGAGAATTACATGATATGTATCTTTAATTTTCTTCATTGTTCTGGCTGTTTCACCCAGGGTAGACCACAGATTTCCCCAGAGGGCAGAACTAATCAGTCTCTTTACGATTAAACACTTCATTCATTAGGACCAAACCTTATATTTGCCAATCCTGACTCTGTGTTTTTCCGTTGGTTTGTTGTGAAGCGAGTGCTGCCAGTTCTTGAGTGGGAAGCGTTTGCTATGTTCCTTGGTGCCGCTATCACATCAAGATTAGAATGGTCATGTGGACTTACCATTGGGGCTACGTCTAGTCAGAGACCAAAGTAGATACCGTGCTCTGTGTCCTTTATTAACTGGGGCCCATGCTTTCTGCACACAACACCACACCAGCAGGTGGTGCCTTTTCAGGTGGAATTCTAGCTGTTAACACAGATGTCTAAAACCAGTAAGGATGTGAGACCACACCACACTACTGCAGTTGTGTTCAGCTGCGGTGCTGGCATTGGCGCTCTCTGAGTATAAAACAGAGGAGGCTGCCCCCTGGATCATCTCTCTGCAAACACTTCACCTCTGCAATGCATTTTCCCCTTTGGTCTACCCGTATTCAGACCTGTTAATCTTCCAGGCAGGTGCAGCTGAAGGGAAGTGAGCATAAGGTGTTGCTGTGAACTACTAGATGCCTCATATTGGTGATTTTTTTGAACTGGGGGGTGGCATTCATGTTTATGGTGATGATTGATCAGTATTTATTTTTATGTGGGAAGAGCAAATTGATCTCTGCTCTGGTCTCAGCTGAGTTTTGGGAGGCAGCCAGAGCACAGAATGGCCACTCATCAGCTGTTTCCAAGTTCAATAAATTAATGCAGAAAAAAATTCATGAGCAATGCTGGGTGAAATAATGGGGCTGATCCTGATTTCAAGCCATTCGTCTTGTTGAGATTACATTCCTCTTTTCATTCATCACTGGGCAAGTCTTGTAAGGCACAGTCGTCGCTACCCTTCCCTCCGTTTGCATAGGAAAATAAGATAACAGAGTCATCCGAATATGTTCTCATTCATGTTGTGCCCTTCTTTCCTAAGATCAAAGTGCTTTCAAATCAGGAGCTTATTTGTCTGTTTAGGGCAAGCTCTTCATAGGAGCCAGAAAAGAACAGCATCACTCAAGGGGACTCCAGCAGGGAGAAAGAATGTCTGTCTGTTCTACAGGAGAGTCAAACCTGCTGCAGCATGTCTTTATGGAGTTCATCATGCTCCCACTATGTCCTGCCTATGGACTGAGATGGAGATCAGGGAGAAGGCCAGGCTCTGCTGACCCTGTTAGGGTCTGTACCTACAAGGGACACAGACCGAGGAGTCCTGCGGTCTTGGCATTCTCTCTAGCCAACCCGCAGCCCCATAAGGGCAGGCAGAGTTTGAATCATTTTACCTACCTGTGACGGGGTGTCTGCCCTGCACTGGCCCTTTAAGGGTAAAACCGAGCCCTGGGAGAGGGCTGAGAGCAAAGCCCCTCAGCTGAGGTGGGTACTAGCTAATTAGGGCTCAGCTGAGGGGAGTATAAATAAAGTCTCCAGGAAAGGAGGAGGCCAGACACTCTTACTCTGGTTGGGGAGCAGGAGGGACCTGCCTGTCCGGGAAGCTAGAGGCCCCTGAAGCAAGGACTAGATGAAGACTGGCGGTGGGTCACTGAGGCAAGGTGGGCATAGGCGGTTGGGAGTTCCCAGCAGGGGAGCTCTCTAGAGTATGGGGGCACTGGGATAGGGTAGCACCCAGAAGTGGAGAAAAAAATAGGTACCCGTGGGTGAGACGCCAGCCGAAAGGGACCACTCCAGGGCTGAATGAGCTAAATCCTGAGTGACCAGCAGGAGGCGCCCATAGCTGTGCGGCGCACCCGGTTCCACTACCACTGAAATGCAGCCAGGCTGCTACCTGCAAGCAACACACAGCACAAGCGTGTGGCCATCTGAACATTGTGCCTATTTTTCTGCCATAAAAGATTGCCCCCACTGCCGAGGTATGTCTAAAGCACATGGTGGCCTATGAGAGAAATGAGAATTCACCGCTTGATCAATCCTGATCCTAAATTAGTGGAAGGATGCTGGCTAGCTTCCGTGGACTGTGGACCAGGCATTAGGTAAGTGGAACCGCTCACTGTAAAGTTGTAGAACGCACCTTTTTTTTGTGTCTCATGATGGGCAAAGTGATAGGATTAGACAAACAGAATAATGTCCAGTTCATGCAGTTTCAGGCCAGCTTCTGAAATCTTTCTTCTTGATCGTAGGGGGAGCATGTGTGGGGGGGGGGGGGGGCAGACGGAGGTGTCTGGACAAAGGAAACAGCAAGCACGGGCAAAGGAAAAAATGTCCAGACTTAAATATAAAAAAGCTGCTTTGGAGTCACTAATGTCATCTTCCCTATTACGTTGATTTATCTGCCAGCGTTTCATGTTTTCCTTGGATAAGTGCTACCAAATGGGGGAGCTGAGTTGCCCCATAAGCCTTCTGATAAGCTAGGAACATTTGGAAGTGATTGAAATGTAGAGGAGGCGGGGCCTCTCCATGGGTATTCAGTGATGCAATCTGGTTTATATTACTATGGAATTTTTGAGAGCTAGAATATACTTGGCTAACAACTGTTGGTTGCTAGGAAATGTAGGATCATTCATACTGGTTTTTATATTGAGCAACGTTCATATTGACAAGCCTGCGGGATTTGAACTTGTTGGGGGACGCCGGGGGGTTATAAGAATAGGAGCCGTTGTTCATAGCTTGGGTGTGTTTTCATTAGTCAGTTCCATGCTGCTCAAAGGTGGCCTCAGTCTTAAAAAATCTACATAGACACGTTGAGCTCCTGTGTCCCAAGTGAGTGGCAGCTGCTATGACATTTGTAGTTTTTTGTGATCAGCTCCTTCCAGCAGTCAGTCCAAACACACATGACATTTCCTGACTTGACTCCTTACCCAGCGCTTGTAATGTTTGCTGCTGGGTTCCTCTTCTCAGTTCTTGCTCCCTTAATGGAAGGCGGGATGATATAAGCTCCACAGAAAAGCTGTTTGTGGGCCTGATGCAGGAAGGAGCTGTTTGCAGCAGAAGTCAAGGTCACTGCAGTCAACAGATTTTGCCTCCCAAAGGGAAGGAATTTCTACACCACAGGAAATAGCTTCTGAGGAAATGGCCAGTGGAAAAGCCCACACACTGAATGATGCTTCGCCACCTTACGAGCCGGGGTGAAAGTAACTTAAATTTTCTTACAGGTACTGTCCTATCACAACCCCTCATCCCCCGGAGGGGTTTATGGTGAGGGGGTGATAATACAAAAATTAAGAGCAGAGGGTTGGGGATATGAGGAGGGGCTCAGGACAGGAGGCCAAAGGAGCCATTTTGAGGGTGAGGGCAGCTGCAGCCGCATGTACCTGGTCACTGTGGGTATGTCTACACTACAAAGTTAATTTGAACTAACGGACGTTAGTTTGAATTAACTTTGATAGGCGCTACACTAGCGCTCCGCTAGTTCGAACTTAATTTGAACTAGCGGAGCACTTAGTTCAAACTAGGTAAACCTCATTCCACGAGAACTAAGCCTAGTTCGAACTTACTAGTTCAAATTAAGGGGTGTGTAGCCCCTTAATTCGAACTAGTGGGAGGCTAGCCCTCCCCAGGTTTCCCTGGTGGCCACTCTGGCCAACCCCAGGGAAACTCTATTGCCCCCCTCCCGGCCCCGGACCCCTTAAAGGGGCACGGGCTGGCTACGGTGCCCGTGCCAGGTGCAAGCCTGCCAGCACCCAGCCAGCAGACCCTGCACCTGGCACAGCTCGAGCCAGCCACCCGATGTCCCCCAGCCCTCCCCCTCTTCCCGGGACCAGGCTGGCGGCTCCCGGGAGCTTGCCCGGGACCGCAAGAGGCGGGCACCCGTCTGGGCTAGTGCGGACATCGTGGACCTCGTCCACGACCTCCGCACTAGGCACAGGAAAGTGGCCATCTAGGGCAGGAGAGCTGCCAGCCTGGCCACCCAGGAGCAGGTGTGCATGAAAATCAAGGTGGTCCACTGAGACCCCCGACCCTGAGCCCTGAGCTTACAATGGCCGTACTGGGTCAGACCAAAGGTCCATCTAGCCCAGTAGCCTGTCTGCCGACAGCGGCCAACCCTAGGGACCCTGGAGGGGATGGACTGAAGACAGTGACCAAGCCATTTGTCTCGTGCCAGCCTTCCACAAACTTTGGGCAGGGACACCACTCCTACCCCCTGGCTAATACCACTCCATGGACCCAACCTCCATGACTTGATCTCACTTCCCTTTAAACTCTGTTCTAGTTGTAGCCTTCACAGCCTCCTGCAGCAAGGAGTTCCACAGGTTGACTCTTTGCTTTATGAACAACAACTTTCTGTTACTAGTTTGAAGCCTGCTACCCATTCCTTTCCTTTGGTGTCCTCTAGTCCTTCTATTATGGGAACTAATGAAGAACTTTTCTTTATGCACCCTCTCCACCCCACTCATGCTTTTATAGACCTCTATCCTATCCCCCCTCAGTCTCCTCTTTTCTAAGCTGAGAAGTCCCAGTCTCTTTAGCCTCTCTTCATATGGGACCTCTTCCAAACCTCTGATCATTTTAGTTGCCCTCCCCTCTCCCACCCTCTCTCTTCCCCTCTCCCACCTCCTTTTCCCAGTCTCCCCCAGTTTTGTTCAATAAAGACAGATTCTATTTTTGATCACACGTTTTCTTTATTTTGTTTCTTTATTTTATTTACATCAGGAAGGGAGGCTAGGGAAGGGTAAGTGGAAGGAGGTGAGGGAGGAATGGGGTACGAGCCTCCGATGGGGAGAACTGGGCTGGCTCTGTGGGCTTCTGGGGGTGGAAGCTCTCCTGCAGCCCCCCAATTGCTCCCTCTCCCCAGATGGCAGTCTGCGGCAAGTGCAGCTGGGCTGATGGCCGAGTGCTGTGATGTGCCCAGTGTGGGCACTCAGGGCACTCCAAGCCAGGACTGCTTTGCAAGCGGGGCACCCCTGAGAACTGTCTGTCCGGGGTGGGGGTCGGGACCCTTTAAGCACAGCCCTCGGCTGGCCTGAGGCAGCATCTCCACGCTCTAAGTCCTCATCTGATGCCCTGCCAGCACTGCTTCCGGCCATCCTTAACCCCGGTTCAGGGTCCACTTAATGCGGACATACTAGTTCGAATTAACGCTGTAGTGTAGACATACCCTGTGAGGGGAAAGTGGAGAGCCTACTGCATTCCTCCTTTGCCTCTCACTTGGGCAACCAGGAAGGAGAGGAACGCAGCAGTCCCTGTACTTTCCCCTGACTCCCTAGTCACAGCAAACAAGAAAAAAATACACAGTGATGAGGGAGGTGCAGCTGCAGCCACCCCCCCCCCCCCCAAAAAAAACGGTGGCAGCAGGGAGCTCGAGGTTAAGGCAGCCCCGGGAGGGAGCCCCCAGGCAGCCCCTCCAACCTGCCTGGTTACCTGCAGTTGAGTACGGCCACCTGTGGGAAGCTGGGAGCCAGAATGGCAGCAACCCGCCCCTCCCACTGCAGCCAAGTTCCCCTGCCAGCTGGCTTCTTACTTTCATTTCTGCTCACAAGTCACAAATGGGCTTTTTATTTCCTTCCAATGACTGTAACAAAGGATAAGTTCCCAGTCCCATAGGGGTGTCCAGTGTTCTGTGATGGCGCACACAGTCCTCGCCAAAAGTTTGCCTTGAGAAAACAAATGTTGGCCAGTTTTGCAGCTGACATCTTCCTGCTACCAGACATGGCATGCCTGCTGTCCAGGCACTATTACCATCTCTGACAGTGTCTCCTGAAGGAAAAGGGGCCATGGACACAGCACCTCGATAAGGTGCAAGCTACTGCCCTTGGAATTTCCTTAGCTCCGTGAAGCAGGTGACAGTCCACCAAGCAGGAAATAGAAAGTCAGAGAGAGAAAAGGGTCTCCAGATTGAATGGGAATTGTTGATCTTTCATGTCCAAAACTGCTGCTGTCCGTAAGCAGCCTGGTGGAACAGATCAAAGTTACAGCCCTCAAACTACCCAGCCTCCTTTGGAGACTGCAATTTGTCTGAGGCCTGTCGCAGCAGCCCCTCGGCTTCACTCATGCAGTCTAGCCACTCTCTACTGCTTTGTAAAACCAGCTCATTCGAGGAGGAGACATCAAGCGTAGCTTGGGAAATCTGCTTGTGGCCCTTTTTCTGTGATCCCATGCACCCAAAGGCAACTGCCTCCGTGACAAGAAAGGTGCAAAGACTGTGAAGCGGAGAGTGGCAATGCTGAACTTCCACAAACATCTGGCTATTAATCTCCTCTTTTGGGAGGTTTGCAGCATTGGCAAGCAGAGCTCCAGCTGGCCTGGGGACCGCTGCTTCTCCACGAGCAGGTAAATAGGCCAGATGGTCTCTAATTTTACTACTGTTGCTAGTATGGATTATGAGCCCTGATCCCCCAGTGAGCAATCCGCCTTCCAAACCCTGAGCACTTTGATGCACCTTGTGACCACACAGAAACAATGTCCTTATTAAAGGAGCAGCATCGCAATTGGAGTGGCAGCCGAAAGGCACGGTTGATAAGCAAAGCAAAAAGCAGCAGAGATCTGGTTTTCTGTGCTCAGTGCAAAATGGCAAGACCAAACATCCGTTTCAGACCTCTACAGTTGCATTCATTCTTGCTATGAGCCTAAAGTCTCTGTCCCCTTTTCCCCAATTAAGCTGCTCTTTTGCTCCTTTTACTTATTGGGGGTGAGGGGCAAGCAACTCCCAAAACTTCCTCTTAGTTTTGTATTGACACAAAGGGAACGGGGCAGTGAAACTCAGCTGCCTTCACCACCACAGGCACCTCCTCCTGGACACTCTGGGGATTAGCTCTTTATCCCTGGAGCACCCCTTTTCACCTGGTGTCTCGCCCATTTCCCCCCACCTCTGTGTTAGGACTCTCATCCCTCCTAGACTGTCACCCTCCCCTCTGAGTACTGCCCTACCTCAGTGGCCTCGCACTCTGGGGTCCTCCCCCTCTGGCAACCCACAACCTCCTATGCCCACCTTGCCTCAGTGACCCACTGCCAGTCTTCATCTCGCCCCTGCTTCAGGGGCAAACTGCTGTCTGAAATGGCCTCTCATC